>NW_006921625.1:1152177-1181771 GCF_000298275.1 Orycteropus afer afer
TTTTTTTTAATGATTTTGAGTTTAATTCTATATTGTTCTCTCATTCTATCCAGGATCTCCTACATAGATCTCCCTCATAGTGGCTGACATTGGTAGCTGGGCACCATCTAGTTCTTCTGGTCTCACAGTCGTATAGGCTGAGAATCGCATGGTGTACCAGTCACTTTGACTAATTGTTTCCACGCATCTTTGGTTTTCTTCATTCTTCTTTCCTCTGGAAAAGGAGAGACCCATCATTGCATCTAGATGGCTCCTTGCAAGCTTTTAAGATTCCAGTCACTACTCACCAAAGTAGGAGGTGGAACAATGTTTTTGTGTAGTATGTTATGCCAGTTGAGCTTGATGTCCCCTGCAACTGTGGTCCTGAGCCCACAGGTCCAACTACTCACTCCCTCTAGATAGGTGGCTGTGGCCAAGAAGTGACTACAACCTTGTCCCCTGTCAGCTCTACTATATACCTGGGAATTCTTACAGAACATACCAATACACTTGTAGAAACATTGTATGCCAACCCTATAAATGGTCATGGGCACACACCTCCTGCCTTGTTGTTGCTGTTGTTGTTATATGCCACCAAGATGGGCCCAACTCATAGCGACCCCTCCTTGGGTTTCAGGTGGTATCATTACGAAGTAGATTACCCAACCTTCCTTCCAAGGAGTGGCTAGTGGGTTTGAACCGCCAGCCTTCTGGTTAGCAGTCAAGTACCTTAAGCACTATGCTACCAGAGCTCCTCCCCCTTGCATAGACATACCTAATAGTTCAGCCTGTCTACCCATCTATCCACCCGTAGATCAATGTTTGCCTTCACCAACAATGCAGTACTATATGTGAAAAGGGTTCATCTTTGTTGTCTGTACCTCCCATGCATCTCTCTCTGTCTTCCTCTTCTTTAAGAGGAAGTGTGTTGATCACTCACATTTGGTACATTGCCCTTCTCTTCACCAAAATCAATACCTGTCTCTACCTATCTAGCAGTGTTCCCTCCCCTCCCCTCCCACCCCTAGTAACCAACAAAGAAAATTTCCTTCCATATATAAACCTTTCCTTGACTTTTTATAATAATGGACTTATACAATATTCATCCTTCTGTGATTGGCTTATTTCACTCAGCATAATGTCCTCCAAGTTCATCCATGTTATACGGTGTTTTGCAGATTACACATTATTCTTTGGGGTTGCATAGAATTCCATTGTAGTACATGTACCATAGTTAGGTTATCCATTCTTCAGCTGATGGGCACCTACATACTGAAGGAAGAAGTCAAAGCTGAACTGAAGGAACTGCCGAAGAACAAGGCTCCAGGAATTGACGAAATGCCCATTGAGATGTTTCAACAAACAGATGCCCCACTGGAGGCACTCACTCAGTTATGCAAAGAGATTTAGAAGACAGCTACCTAGCTAACTTACTGGAAGAAATTCATATTTGTACCCATTTCAAAGCAAGGTGAGCCCACAGAATGTGGAAATTATCAAGCAATATCATTAATATTGCATGCAAGTAAAATCTTACTGAAGATAATTCAAAAATGGTTGCAGCAGTATATTGACAGAGAACTTCCAGAGGCGCAAGACAGATTCAGAAGAGGACGTGTAACAAGGCATACCTTGCTAATGTCAGATGGATCTTGGCTCAAAGCAAAGAATTCCAGAAAGATGTTTACTTGTGTTTTATTGACTATGCAAAAGCATTGATTGTGTGGATCATAACAAATTGTGGATAACATTGAGAAGAATGGGAATTCCAGAACACTTAATTGTACTCATGAGGAACCTGTACATGGACCAGGAGGCTGTCGTTTGAATGGAACAAGGGGACAATGCATGGTTTAGAGTCAGGAAGGGAGTGCGTCAGGGTTGTGTCCTTTCACCATACTTATTCAATCTGTATGCTGAGCAAATAATCTGAGAAGCTGGACTATATGAAGAAGAACGTGGTCTCAAGATTGGAGGAAGAATCATTAACCTGCAATATGCTGACAACACAACTTTGCTTGCTGAAAGTGAGGATTACTTGAAGCGCTTACTGATGAAGATTCAAGAATACAGTCTGCAGTATGGATTACATCTCAATATAAAGAAAACAAAAATCCTCACAACTGGGTCAGTGAGCAGCATCACAATAAATGGAGAAAAGACTGAGGTTGTCAAAGACTTCACATTACTTGGTTCTACAATCAACATTAATGGAAACAGCAGTCAGGATATCAGACGACATGAAACACTGGGCAAGTCAGCTGCAAAGATCTCTTCCAAGTGCTGAAGAGCAAAGATGTCTCCTTGAGGACTAGGGTGCGCCTGACCCAAGCCATGATATTTCCAATCACCTCATATGCATGTGAGAGCTAGACAGTGAATAAGGAAGACTGAAGAATTGATGCTTTTGAGTTGTGGTGCTGGTGAAAAATGCTGAAAGTACCATGGACTGCTAAAAAAATTAACAAATCTGTCCTGGAGGAAGTGCAGCCTGAATACTCCTTGGAAGTGAGAATGGCCAGACTTCGTCTCACCTACTTTGGTCATGTTTTCAGAAGGGACCATTCCCTGGAGAAAGGTGTCATGTTTGGCAAGGTAGAGGGTCAGCAAAAGAGGGAGGGCCTCAACAAGATGGACTAACACAGTAGCTGCAGCGATGGGCTCAAGAATAGCAGCAACCACGGAGCTGGCACAGGACTGGGTGGTGTTTTGTTCTGCTGTGCATGGGGTCGCTATGAGTCGAAGACAACTCAATGGCACATAACAACAACAGCATGTTAAATCTCTCAGTTAGTTCCAGTATATTTTTGACTGGGTCTCTTGGATTTTCTAAGTATAGGATCATATCATCAGCAAATAGGGATAGTTTGACTTCCTCCTTACCAATTTGGATGCCTTTGATTTCCCTTCCTTGCCTTATTGCCCTGGCTAGGACTTCCAATACAATGTTGAATAGAAGTGGTGATAGAGGGGATCCTTGTCTGGTTCCTGTTCACAAGCAGAATGGTTTCAGTCTATCTACATTGAAAATAACATTGGCTGTTGGCTTTGTATACATGCCCTTTATTATGCTGAGGAATGTCCCTTCTACTCCTATTTTGCTGAGAGTTTTGATCAGGAATGGGTGTTGGATTTAATCAAATGCCTTTTCTGCACTGATATGATCATGTGGTTCTTTTTCTTTGTTTTATTTATGTGGTGAATGACATTGATTGTTGATTGTTTTTCTAATGTTGAACCATCCTTGCATACCTGATATGAACCCCACTTGGTCATAATGAATTGTTTTTTTGATATGTTTTTGGAGTCTATTGGCTAGGATTTTGTTGAAGATTTTTACATCTTCATTCATGAGCTCTGGTAGCACAGTGCCTAAGGCACTTGACTGCTAACCAGAAGGCTGGCGGTTCAAATCTATCAGCCACTCCTCAGAAGGAAGATTGGGCAATCTACTTCCGTAGTGATACCATCTCAGAAACCCAAGGGGGGTTCACTATGAGGCGGGTCTGATTCGATGGCACATAACAATATTCATGGAGCGTATTCATCTGTAGTTTTCCTTTTCAGTGATGCCTTTGCCTGGTTTTAGTATCAAGGTTATGCTTGCTTCATAAAATGAATTTGGGAGGATTCCATGTTTTTGTATGTTTTGGAATAGTAAGATTGGTGTCAGTTCTTCTCTGAATGTTTGGTAGAATTCTCCAGTAAAACCGTCTGGGCCAGGACTTTTTTGTTGTTGGTAATTTTTTTTATGACCTATTCAATTTCTTCTTTTGTTATGTTTCTGTTCAACTTTTCCACCTCAGTCTGTGTTAGTTTAGGTAAGTAATGTATTTCTAGAAATCTATTTCTTCCAGATTTTCAAATTTGTTGGAGTACAGTTCCTCGGAGTATCCTGATATTATCCTTTTCATTTCAGTTAGTTTTGTTGTGATGTTGCCCATTTCATTTCTTATTCATATTATCTGTATTCTCTCACTCTTTTTGTTAAATTTGCCAGCGGTTTGTGTCAATTTTATTAATCTTTTCAAAAAACCAACTTCTAGTCTTGATTTTTTCTATTCTCTTTATAGTTTCTGATTCATTTATTTCTGCTTGAATCTTTATTATTTCCTTTCTTCTGGTAACTATAGCCTTTTCTTGCCGTTCTTTTTCTAATCATTGGAGATGTTGGCTTAAAAGTGTTGATTTTGGCTCTTTCTTCCTTTCTGATGTGTGCATTGATTGCTATAAATTGCCCTCTGATCACTGCTTTTGCTGTGTCACAAAGATTTTGGTATGCTGTGTTTTCATTCTTGTTTGATTCAAGGAATTTTTTCTTTCTTTTCTGACCCACGTTCTCACAGAGGGTGTTGTTCAATTTCCATGTCTGCTCTTTTTCTGTTGGTCTTCCTATTGTTGATTTCTAATTTCATAGCATTGTGATCTGAGAAGATGTTTTGCAGCATTTCAATGTTATTAAATTTATTAAGGCTTGCTTTATGGCCTAACATATGGCCAATCATGGAGAATGTTCCATGTGCACTGGAAAAGAATGCATATTGTGCTATTGTTGGGTGAAGTGCTTTGTAGATGTCTATAATGTGAAGTTGGTGGGTTATATTGTTTAGCTCTTCTGCATCTTTGTTGAGTTTCTTTCCAGTTGTTCTTTCATTGAAAGTGGTATATTAAAGTCTCCTACCCCTACTGTCTGGTAGCATAGTGCCTAAGGCACTTGACTGCCAACCAGAAGGTTGGCAGTTCAAACCCACTAGCAAGTCCTCGGAAGGAAGGCTGGGCAATCCTACTTCCATAGTGATGCTGCCTCGGAAACCCAAGGAGGGGTCACTGAGTCGGGGCTGACTCAATGGCAAATAACAACAACAACAACAACCCCTACTGTGGAGTCATCTATTTGCCTTTTCAATTCTGTTAAAAGTCTGATTTATATATTTGGGGTTCTTTCATTGGGTCCATATTTATTATGGTTATATCTTCTTATTCAATTGATCCTTTATCATTATATAACATCCTTACTTGTCTCTTATGGTGGTTTTTGTCAATTTGATCAGAAATTAGTATTGCCACCCTGCTCTTTTTTGGTTGCCATTTGTTTGATAAATCTTTTTCAACAGCACTTAATGTTCTGGTTACCTAGTGCTGCTCTGACAAGAAATATACCACAAATGGGATGGCCTTAACAAACAGGAGTTTATTGTCTCAAAATTGGGAGGCTTTAAGTCCAAGTTCAAAGTGCCAGGCTCTGGGGGCTGGGTGAAAGCCACTCAGTCTTGGGCTTCAGCTCTGCCTCCAGCTCCCAGCCCACTGAAGCTTGAGGCTTCTCTTCACTCAGACAGCTGCTGGCTGCTGAGGCTGCCAAGCCCAAGGTTGACAAGCACAGTTCTGCTATTACCAAATCACAGAGCAGGCCATTAATTCAAGTCCAGTGTAAGTCCCAAGGTCAGCAGAGCATAGCAGGCTGCTGATCAATGACACGGCTACACGCAGGGTCCAAGCATGCCACAGGTTATAGATCATTCTCAAAGCTTCTCCTTATATACAGGAAGCAGAGCACATCCCAAAGGCAGCTACTCAGCTGCTTGTAGTAGATTCCACCATGGACTTGATTTCCACTCAATCAAGCCCAGCCAAGTTGACAAACATACAACACAAACGTATCTACCACACATAACAACAACAATCTTTTTCCAACCTTTGATTCTTAGTCTACTTTTGTCTTTGTCTCTAAGATATGTCTCTTGTGGACAGCATATTGATGGGTTATGCTTTCTAATCCAGCCTGCAACTCTCCGTCTCTTGAGTGGTGCATTTAATCCACTAACATTCAGTGTAATTATCAACAAGTATGAATTGGTTGCTGTCATCTTGTTATGTGTTTTTTTTTGTGGTGTTCCTGGTTTCTTTGTTCCATAAAATTTTCTGTGCTGAACTCATTATGTTTATGAATTGTGTTATCATTTTCTTTATTGCTATGGTTTTAGTATTTGCCAATATTTGTGTTTATCCTTTTATTATTATTATTATTGTGATGTGAGGGTTTATCAATTTTCTTTGAGGTTACCCTGTGATTTATAATTTTCTCCCTGAGTTTAGAACAATCCATTCTATCTTGCAACTCTCTTGACTTCCTCACCATTTAGAAGTTCTATAACTACACTTAGTTTTTCCCTCTTTTTGGTTTATAGTTGTCCTCATTTGTCAACTGATGTCTCTGGTTCCCTGTTTACAATCTTGTAAGCTTACTTTACTTTGGACACTACTTCCATAGCTGTGTTGGTTTCTGGGTTATATCATCTTACATATTAATGGTCAGATGTTGTTTGGTGTTATTGGTTCTCTGTTCAAAGGACTCCCTTTAGTATCTCATGTAAAGTTGGTCTGGTTTTTACAAATTCCTTTAATTTCTGCTTATCTGGAAATCTCTTAATTTTACCATCATATGTGAGGGACAATTTTGTTGGATATATAATTCTTGGTTGGAAATTTTTCTCTTTTAGGGTTTTTTATATACCATCCCACTGCCTTCTTGTTTGCATGGTTTCTGCTGAGAAATCAGAGCTTATTCTTTCTGGTTGTCCTTTGTAGGTAACTTTACATTTTTCCTGTGCTGCTTTCAGGATTCTTTGTCTTTGGTTTTGATGAGTGTGATGATGATATGTCTTGGTGCCTTTTTTTGGGGGGGGGGGCCTCGTCTATCCTATTTTGGGTTCCTTGAACTTCCTGAACAGATACAGTCTCATCTTTCATCATATCAGGGAAGTTCTCTTCCAACAAATCTTGGACAATTTTCTCAGTTTTCTTTTTCTCTTCTTGTTCTGGAATTGTGATTACATATAGGTTATACCTTTTAATGGTAATCCCATATGAACCTAAGGCTTTCTTCATTTTGTTTTAATCTTTATTCTGGCCGATCCCTTTACAAAGTACTGAGGTATTTGTCTTTGATCTCATTAACTGTCTTCCATTGATTCAATTCTACTCCTTTGCCCTGTCAACGTGTTATCTATTTCTGAAAATTTAGTATTAATCTTCTGGATTTATATCTGTAGATTTTGTACCGTTTCTAATGTTCCATTTGTTTTGTCATTTTGTTTTTGTATTTTCTTCCAAAATTGTCCTAGGGTTTTGTCTGTGTTTTCCTTTATCTGTCCCTCAATTCTTTGAAGATTATCTAAGTCTAATTCTTTTGAATTCCTTATCAGGAAGTTCCAATGCTGCTTCTTCCTCAGGGGTATGTTCTGGGTCTGTATCCTGCTCCCTTGTTTCCACCACTTTGTTTCTTCGTGTGGACTCTGATGGTCTGTTGTCTCTAAGACATTGTGATGTTGTTGTATTTAGATCTCTGTTAACTGTGAAACGCAGTTAAGGGTGAGGTCAGGCTCTTCTTGGTGGTCGTTTATTGTTGTTCACTTGGTGGAGAAGGAAGTGGTGGTTCTCACTCAGTAAGTTGAGCTGCAGGAGGTGAGGGTGTGGTTGCATCATATGGGCACAGTTGCTGTCTCCCGCGCAGTTAGACAAAAACAACAAACAAGTAAAAGCAAGAGGACAAAATATATATACCGCATAAACACACAGGAACAATCACCAAAAAAAGAAAAAAAAAACCAACCTGCAATATCTGGGGAGGAGGCAATAAGAGAAAAGAAGTAGAGTAGGAGAATAATGAAAAAACATGCAAAAAATGCAAAAAGAAAAACAAGGAATGGGGAGAACCACAAGAAAGAAAAAGAATGGGAACCAGGAACAGGGAAAAGAGAAAAAGCTGAAAACTAGAACCTTTCCAGTGTTCGTGTCTGGAATCTCCTTGTGGTCCCTGGCAAGTGGAGCCTATTCTTAGCTCCTTGGAATATGGGAGAACGTTGTCGTTTTAAATATCCAAAATGGCTGAACCACTTGTAAACATACAAAATGACTACACCCCACGGACAGCCAAAAGTCCACGGCTCAGCCTGTCTCCCTCTTTGCTGCTTCCCCTTTCATTCATCGTCACCAGTGCTGTCTTCCGTGCAGCCTCTGGGTGCTCCTGTTGTTATCTGCCATCAAGTCGGATCCGACTCATAGCAAGCCCTCCTTGGGTTTCCGAGGCAGTATCACTACAGAAGTAGATTGCCCAACCTTCCTTCCAAGGAGGGGCTGGTGGGTTTGAACTGCCAGCCTTCTGGTTAGCAGTCAAGTGCCTTAGGCACTACGCTACCAGAGCTAGCAGGGCTGATCTTTAGGTCAATTCTCAGGTCCCTACACCACCTTGCAATATCCAAGCTGTCCACGCTGTCAGGATTGCCAACGGACTGCAGCTCCATATGTCTACTTTTTTGGTGTTTTCATGCAGGTTCTTCCACAAGTTGGAGCCCAGTCCACTTATGTATCCTTCCCTTCAAAGCTCAGGGCTCCAGGATTATCCTCTGTATCTGTGTCAATGGGTTCCCCTTTTGTTTGTTGAAGAGGGTCTGTGCAGTCTTTCCGCCTATTCCACCATCTTACTGGAATGCTCTCATACAGAAACTGTTTTAAAAAAGAGTGAAGAAGAGAACTCTTCCAACTTATTCTATGAGGCCAGTAAACAGTTGGACATGAAAGACAGACAGATACAAGAAAACTGCAGACCAGTATCCCTCATGAAAATAAGTGTCACAAGCCTTAACAAAGTATTAACCACATATCAACATACAAAAATAATTATGCTTTATGACAAAGACAGGTTTATTCTAGGAATAAAAGATGATTTTTACATCCAAAAATCAACTGATAGAAAGCATACTAGTAATAGAAAAAAGGGCTTTTTGATCATATCAACAGAAGATGTGACAAAATACAATGCCATTCATGACAAAAATTCTCAACCAAGGATAGAAGAAACTTCTTTAATCAAATAAAAACATATTTACAGAAACCCTACATATAACATCACACTTACTAAAAAGACTTTAGTAAGTCTTTTTTCACCATAAGATGGTCAATGTGTCAAAGCCCCGGGCAGTAAGGTGGATCACACCTGAGGCCAGCGAGTGGGGGTTGATCAGACCATGAAGGAAACCTGGAGGCTCAATGCTAAGACTTAGGAAGCACCGTGTAATCTATCATGGCCCTGCAGCTGGAAGACCGAAGCTCAGGGAGCTTCCTGGGGGGTGAGAGTGAACATGTTCTTGGGAGGGTATGTGAATTCCCTGGAGACATGCCCTATGTGGATCCTTTTTTTCTGCTAAATTAAAGATAGCCCTTTCCCCAGGGTTTTCAAGTCCTATCAATGGATTATTAGGCCTAAGAAATCAAGAAGCGGTACCCAGTGACCTGGCCCTGGGTGACTGGGCATGAGGGAGAAAGGGCTGCATAGAGCAGCAGGGGACTGGAGTGACTAGAGAAGGAAGGCTGAGGTGTCTACAGGACACTACAGGGATTTGCTACCCACTCTCAGAAGTGGGTATTTTTGCCACCCTAAAGTGGTTTGACATGATTAGCACAGCAAGCAGGGTTAGTGAAGAAACACTCCTCGAGAGTGAAATTGGGACCAATACAAGGATGTCCACTCTCACTTATTCCCCTCAACATTACACAGGACGGGCTAGGTGGTATAGTAAGACAAATAATAATAATACTTAAAGGTGTACATCTGGGAAAATAAGACATGAGAGTGTCTTTATTCACAGATGGCACAATCTTCTATGTAGAAAATTCCTACAGAACACACACAAATAGAAAAACGTGAGTTTTGCAAGGATACAAGAGTAGAAAAACATTGTAATTTTTAGGGCATTGAGCAAAGTACTCGAAAGGTATTCCTTCAGTAGTAGAAAAAAATCAGACCTAGGTTAAAGGTGATGGTGGTGCAGAGGTTAAAGCGTTTGGCTGCTAACCAAAAGGTCAGAAGTTTGAACCCACCAGCTGCTCTGCAGGAGAAAGATAAGGCAGTCTGCTGCCATCAAGAGTTACAGTCTTGGAAATCCTATGGGGCAAATCTACTCTGTCCTATAGGGTGGCTATGAGTTGGAATCAACTCAGTGGGAGTGGGTTTTGGGGATTTAGGGTAAAGCCTGCTCTGTTCCAGACAGACAAAACTGTTTCCAAGTAACTGAAATGCAGCCCAGAAGAAGAGTATTTCAAAACGCAGATATCTAAAACACTTAAAAATACATTTTACACAAGGTCAAGTATATTTATAGAAACACAAAAATATTCAGCCCTCAACAAGGATATAATCCACAAACTTGACATTCAATCAAGAATTACCATGCACGCGAACAAGTAAGAAGTACGATCTGTAACATGAAGACTAAACCAGAAAATTCTACACAGATGATAGAATTAATAATTAAGAAGACTGAAATTCAGTATAACTACATTTCAAGGAGCTCTGGTGGCACAGTCATTAAGACATTTGGCTGCTAATCAAAAGGTTGGCAGTTTGAACCCACCAGCTGCTCCATGGGAGAAAGATGAGGCAGTCTGCTTCTGAGAAGACTGACAGTTTTGGAGACCTAGTGGGGCAGTTTTACTCTATCCTACAGGGTGGCTATGAGTTAGAGTTGATTTGATGGCAGTGGATTTTTATAAGTACGTTCCATATATTCAAGAAGGGTGAGAAAAGCCAAGCATGTAAAGAAGAGACATGGAAGTTTTTTTAAAAAAGACCAAAATGAACTTTCAGAGATGAAAAGTTTACTGGATGAAACCAACAGCAGAAGAAAAGATCAGTGTACATGAAGACAGCTGGAGAGTGAAGGTATGGCTGACCTTCACCTCAAGAGAACAAGCTTTATGCTGATCCTGGCTCTTACCCGTCACGGAAGTAGAGGAGATCAGACGTTAGATTACAAGTTACTCTTAAGAACAGTAGAGATCATGGTGAAAGGCAATTGTGAGATCTATGCATTTAATGAAGATACAGCCTAGACTGGAGGCCAGCTAGTTTGCAGGACAGAACAAGTACATAAAATCTCTGGGAGGAGCCCTCCTGAAGTCAGAACAAATAGCAAAAAGGGATCTCGGAAACTATTCCATCAGGAGTCACAATTCGACCAGATTAGTTTGCAGAGCAATTGAGGCCTCAAGGCATCATCAAAAACAATTGTACAATTATCTGGCAATCAGTGGAGCTGAGCTGCTGAGTGGGGCTGGGAAGGAGAGGGACAGAGTCCTGTGCCACTGTTGTCCCTGGTGGGCAGACCCAAAGATGTGTCTCACTGAGGTACAACACTAGAGGCTTAACACTGTGTATGTGTGTGTATGTGTATGTGTGTGAGAGAAAGAGAGAGAGAGAGAGAAAGAGAGAACGAGAGAACGAGAGAGAAAGAAAGAGTTCATTAAAACAATCCAGCTAGACACTAAAAAATAAGCAAGCAAATAACAAGTCCCAGGGGGAAAGGGTGAGACTGGTGCTCAGAGCTGCTATATTATCTAAAATGTCCAGTTTCCAACCAAAAATTACAGGACATGCAAAGAAACAGGAAGGATGGGCCAAACATCAGAGGAAAAAAAGCATACAACGAGAACTGCCTGCGAGACAGACCAGATGTCAGATTTAACAAGAAAAACTTCAATACAGCCATTATAAATATGTTCACAGGACTAAAGGAAACTATGATTAAATAAGCAAAGGATGATGACAATGTCACACCAAATAAAGATTATCAATAAAGAGTAGCAATTACAAAAAAAGAACAAATGGAGACGCTGCAGTTAAAAAATATAAAAAGAGAAATAAAAAATTTATCAGAAGGGCTCAAGAGATTTGCCAGAAGAAGTAACTAGCAAATGTGAAGACAGATGCATAGAGATTATGAAATCTGAAGAGAGACAAAAAATTAGCGACTCCATGCAGAGGCATACAAAATAATTATGGACCATGATCAAGTGGGACTCATCCCAGGAATACCACTTATGTGTTCATAGAAGGCTGACAAAGGTAGGGGCAATTTTTCTTACGCTATATTTTGGGTACAAAGATCTTCAATTATACTGTTCCTTAAACCTGCTGCCACAGAGCTGATTCTAATTCATAGTGACCACTCATGCTGTCAAACTTTTACACATATAATACCCATAATACAAGTAAAGCTGCGGGGAGCTGTATCATCCTCAAGTCTAGAAGTGATTTTACAAGTCATTTAGCCCACGTTTCTGTATTATGCCTGACTTTCCCATGGCAAGTCCCAGTAAGTTCAAATGACAGCACTTAAAACCTGTCTTCTGTTTTTGTAATACTTACCCAGCTCCACAGGTAACATTTTGATAGGATTTCTTTCTAAAAGCAAAGTTTTCAAATGCCTTTAAAACAAAACAAAATAATAATTTTGAAAGCAGAAAATTAAATGACCACCCTTAAAATATACCATGAAATTTCATTTTTGTTCTTTAAAGGGGCAGCTTTAATACAGTTGTACACATTTCTATATTTAAAGATATAGACACACACACACATATTGTCCACTGCCATTAAAAATGTGGCTCTAAACTGGCTGACCTAAGCCAGACTTCTCATCAGCACTACTAACCTTCGGTGGCAGATAAAAATTTGTGGGTGGCTATCCTTGGAATTCTAAGATGTTGGCAGCACCCACAGCCTCCACTCATTAAACGCCAGTAGTCCCTCCCCAGTTTTCACAATCACAAAAGTCTCTTAGACATTGCCAAAGCCTCTTGGCAGCAGAACTGGCCCAGACTGAGAAGCCCTGATATGGGCTGGTACCCCAAGTGGTACCAGTGTCTGCTGAGATGTGTTTTGAGGAAGGCCAGGCTTTGAAGACACTCTAGGAGGAAGGTTTCCTGTGGTAAAAAACGCTGGGGAGATCTCTACTGCACAGTGCATCATATGCACAGTGCATGACTCTGAGAAGTCTTAAGGTCAGGAAGCAGGTTTAAGGTAGCGTTTCCTGAACATACGTGACCACAGAGTCCATCTTTCATCTCACTAACATTGTGCAGTGCAGCCATCAGGAGGCTCTCGCCTATCCTGTTTTTGTTGGCTTTTATGGATTCTCCTGTTTTTCTTTCTTCTCCTAAGGGTTAAGTCAAGTTCCACCCTCTCTGAAGAGCTGTTTCATGTTAATAGTTGGTAGTAAACCATTGACATGAGCACTCCCGCTCATCTCCACCCCATCTTCCCTGAATCTCACTGAGCACTGACACCTGTAACCAGCCCCTCCCTCTAGGCTCTGGGAATGCAATTCCAGGTGTTATTTCACAGGTTGTGTGTGTGTGTGTGTGTGCCAGTACCTTCACAATTTAAGAATGTAAAGTCCTTGAAGACAGAGGCTATGTACTTTGCTGCTTCTAATTTCTTATAAAATCTACCACAAAATACATCAGAGAGGAGGGAGGGAGGAAGGCATGTTTACCAACTACCAACGTGAAAGTACACAGGGGATTTTTCACCCATCTGATATCGTAAGATAATTCTTGTGCACACTTCAAATGATAAACTTATCAATCTTAATCCCTTAAAAATGATCAGTAATTCTGTTTACTCACTGATCACTTCCTATCACTGACTCTCCACTGAGCATGTAAATTTATATTGAATTGGATTTGCTTGATTAAGGAGGCATATGAACTGATCAATACTTTCTCGTCCTGTCTCTGCTAGCAAGCTTACAGCCAGACATTGAGAAGGGAGAACATTAATACTGTCATTGTTTTAACCACACATTTTGAAAAGATTAAGGCTTTTAATAAGCCCACAATTACTTAAAATTCCTAATTAATATGTTTGGGCTCTTCAGCAAGTTGATCTACTTTAATGATATATGGGCTGTAAAGCACATGCAAGATTATATCTTAAACCCATTAAGCAGCTGGCTTTGACTGGCAAAGTCAAAGAATCCCCAAATTTCAGAATTGTGTTTATTTTCAGAAAATGCGTCACACTTACGGGACTAGGCTTTAGTTTATTTTTACCCTTTGAGTAGCAGTTACTCTCCAGAATTAGATGCTAAGGCAAAAACAACGTGGACAAAAAGAAGTCCATTATTCTAAGCACAGACCTTTGAAAAACTGGGCCTTCTCCCACTGCCCAGGACCACAAGCTCAGAAGATCCACAAGGCCACTCAGGTCAAGCTCCCAGGACAAGGTGGCTCAGACTCCTATCCTGCCACCAGCTGGCCAGCCAGGGCTCAGCACATGCCAGTGGCACCTCGTTGGAACCCAAGAACCCTGCCCTCCTGCTGTCACGTGTGCACCCTAGCAGGTGTCCTGCACCGCGTACCTAACGTTCCAGGGCTGCCCTGATGTTTCAGAGGGGCTGTCAGCTGTCTGACACAGACGTGCTTCAGAACTGGGGAGGTGCCCCTGGACACGTCCCTTCCTCCCAGGGCCCACACCCTGCCATCCCCGGCCCTCTCGGCCCCTCTCCACTGCAGCAGCTTCCTGGCTGGTCTCCTAACCTCATCCTGACAGTGACTCCATCACCCCCATAGAAAGCCTTGTGACTTCCCATCTTGTTCAGAGCAAGATCCACAGCTGCAGCCAAGCACAGCTGCTGCCCTCTGTGAGGCCACCTCCCCACACACCTTGCTCGCATCAGTCGTGGCATCCTTGCTGCCCCCCACCTGCCCAGCCCACTCCCACCTCAGGCCTCTGTGGGCTGTCCTCTGCCCAGAAACGTGCTCCCCCGATGACGCGGCTTACTCCTTCCTTCCGAGTCCTGGTCAAGGATCATGTGCAAGCACTACCTACTCTCCGCCCGTCGCTGTTCTCGGCGCCCATCGTGGCTGGCACACTGTGTGTTTATCTGTCATCTGTCTCTAAGGTCCCCACTGGAGTGCAGCTCCCTGACTGTGCCAGCTTCACCCCCATGTGCTCTGGGCAGCATACAGGAGGTGCTCGGCAGTGCTGGCTGACGGACTTTGTAATGAATTCTTTATCTCAGTGATAAATAAATAAATACATTCTTTACCTCACTCCTGATAAGGTGCATGCCAGGCATCAGAGACTTCTGCGACCTCAGAGGAATAAAGGGACTGTGCGGAGCAGGGAGGTGCCCCACAAATCAGCACCCCACATGTGAGTGGGTGAGAAGATGGACTAGGGGGAAGGGTGGGAGGGGGCCTTCAAAAGAAGAATCAGTCATTCTGTGTCCCCAGAGCAGCTCCCAAATGCTTTACTCCTCCGTCGACTCCACCCCAAGGCTGAGCCTGCCCCTAGTGGCTGAGCACCGCCCACAGCTGTCTGCTAGCTCTGGGAGGAGGGAGAGCAGGCATGCTCACTGGAGGCTGTGGCCTGGAATGGGGGCTGGGCAGGCTGCAGGGTGGACTCACACACGTCCTGTCACTGCATTTCCAGCCCCCACAATTACTAGTGTGAAGTTTCAAGTACCTTCCAGGAGGGTCTCCAAGGTTCTCAGAAGCTGTAGGGCTGTGTTCGTCTCTGAATGGAAAGCTGTGGCCATGCAGGGAAGGTCAGGGTGACAGCTGCACAGTACACTGGAGGGACGGGAGGGAAGCCCACAGCTGCTGCAGAGGGCCACGTGAGGACAGGAAGGGCTGGTGTAGTGAAAGTGCCCTGGCGGAAGCCTGCTCTGGCATGGCTGGGATCAGGGCTGCAGAAGCACGGCCGCAGGTCACACACTGCTTGCCCTGGGGTTCAGACGTCCCCCCTGGAAGGATGTTATGATTTACCGGAAACAGACACCCTCAGGTCCTCGGGAGTCCAGTGTCTGGGCTTACCTCCGTCAGCTGCATCTTGAGCCTCCAGGCCACTGATGTGAGGCACCATGGTGTGCAACACAGGGTCAGGGGAAGCAGCAGTGCCAAGCCCACGGGGAGTGCCCAATAAAGGCGCCCTTGCTCCTGGCATTCCCAGCAGCACTAAGTCCCTAAATTATATCCTAAGGATCTGCACTGGGAACATGCAGCCAGCACCCCTTTTAGCTGGCACCGAAAACATCATTCAATGTTTCTATTCTGAAGTCAAAATTCAATCATGAGTAGAAGCAGCAAACCAACCACCCACTAGGCATTCTGCATGTTTTAAGTAGATGACAATTTTTCAACAATTCGTCAACATCAACCTAAGGCTTACTTGTGTGACCCGATCCCCGAGGGAAGAGCTTTAATCCTATTGAAGCGGAGGTCTAGCCACGTCAGGTTCGGCAGCAGCTGGAAGAAGTCTTTAGGAACCGTGCAGAGGGAGTTCCTCTGAAGATACAGTTGCTTCCAGAGGAGAGAAATGATGAATCAGAGAGCGTTCTGTCAGCCAGCACGCAACACGCGACTTCAAAACATGCTACACCCAAGGAACGTCTCCAGAGCCACCAGCCGCTGCAGTCACACACATCACCTTCCAGAGACGAGGCGTCACTGTGCACAGTGTGGACGGCAGGCTGAAGACCAGGAGAGGAGCACCTGCTCAGGCAGTCTTTGGGCAGAAGGTGGTTGCCCATTCAGCAGACGACTCGGGCTCCAGGCCCACGCATGCCACACTTTTCCTGTCAGGTACGCTGACCCCAAACCTAATCCCACAGCTTTTTTTTTCCTTAAATTTTCTCACTGTGATTTGGGTGAAAGTTTACAGAGCAAATTCACTTTCCATTCAACAGTTCATACACATTTTTTGTGGGCAATGCCCATGATGTAACAGCTGTCTTCTCACTCCCTCCCTATAGTTCCCTTTCCCCTGTGTCCTTTCCTTTACCTTCCTGCCCTCTGAGCTGTGTCCCTGTGCAAATACCACCCTTCTGGTCTCCCCTGGTTGGTTGTTCTAAGGAGTATACCTGTGTAATTGTTCACCTTGTACCTGTGTAACTCTTCACCTTGTAGGGCTGTCTATTGCTTGGCTGGAAGCCACGGGAGTGAGTTCAATTCCAGGCTGAAAGGGTGAGTAGGAGCCATAGTCTTGGGGGTTCCACCAATCTCTATCAGACCAGTAAGCCTTGTCTGTTTTATGATTTTGAGTTTTGTTCCACATTTTTCTAAGATCTCCTACTTTGATCCCTTTCCTAGCAGTTGACAGTAGTAGCCAGGCACCATTTAGTTCTTCTGGTCCCAGGGTCAAGCAGACTGAAGTTTGCATGAGCCACGAGTCCCTTAGCCCAACTGTTTCCATGCACCTTGATTTTCTTCATTCTTCTTTGCTCCAGACAGGGAGAGACCAATTGTTGTACCTTAAATGGCTGCTTGCAAGCTTTTAAGACCCCAATTAAAAGCAGGATGCAGCACAGTATTTTTACGTAGTATGTTATGCTAATTGAGCTTGATGTCACCCCCGAGCACGGTGCCCAGCCTGTGAGTCCAGTGCCTCACCCCCTCAGGTGTCTGGCTAGGAAGTCAGTACCACTTTGCTCCACTAGCTCTACAATGCATGTGAACACTCTTAGAGCATCCAGACTCATATGGAAAAATATCATCTGCCAAACTCATATATAATCCCACAGCTTTTCAGTTACTCTTCTCCTTCCTAGGAGGATTTCCGGCACTTTTCTCTCCTAGAGAGACCCACCCACCACCATCATGTTGATTTCGACTCACAGCGACCCTACAAGACAGAATAGAACTGTTCCACAGTGCTCCCAAGGCTGTCGGCCTTTATGGAAGCAGACGGGCTCATTTTTCTCCTGCAGAGCAGATGGTGGGTTTGAACCACCTACCTTCTGGTTACAGCCAAATGTTTTAACCACTGTGCCACCAGAGCTCCTTCTCCTAAAGAGAAGCTTCCACGGAAAAGGCCAAGGGCTGAGCGTGCGACTCTCCTCGAAGGAGCTGCCCACTTACTTTCAGCATGGGCACTCTGAGGACCTCTCCCAGGTGCTGCAGGCCACTCTCACTCAAGTCTAACGCTGGCAAGGAAGAGAGAGACACCCTCTCGGAGGTATCCTCGTGCCCGTCCCAGGAGGTGGGGGCAGGCTCGGGCCTCCCTCTCCCAGCATCATCCTCAGGACCCTCAGCAGCCCCGTGGGGAACTTGGTGAGTGCGGCTCCCCTCCATCTGTCCACCGTGAGAAAGGGGTGTTCCAGCGACTCCTGCTCATCCTCCCTGGTCTGCAGTCACCTGGAAATGAGGGAGGGTGTGGCAGTGCACAGTTAGGTGTGCTCCTATGGTAACACACATAGAACATAAGGACTATGCCATGCAGGGGCACCTAAGCTTACCACATCTTCACTGGCAATCAGAGATGTTGTAAATCTGAACTTTAAATCGGCAAAAAAATGCAATACAAGAAGGTTCAGGTTAAAATTCTCTCCTCCTCAGTTTGTATCCTGAGTCCCAAGATTTAAGGTTAATGCCTGAAAAAATGCAAAGATGCAGAACAGGAATGGTGATGTTAAGAATGCAAGGAGATGAGACCATTTCAACGTCTGTCAATCAGTTGTTTCCTTTCATGAAACACATGGTGGGTCCCTGAGTGTGCAGCTCCCCATTCCACCCTGCGTCTGGGCCAGTCACAGTGCCTTGGGGCCAGCGGTCCAGGTACACTGCTTTGTGTACCACTTTGGCCCAGTGACCAGCCTGCGATGCTGGAGACACATTTGTGAAGTCAGAAAGCTGAATTTTCGTTTTACAGCAATTCTTTTGGTAAATCACAAACTTCAGGACGCAAACCCTCGCTAAGCGGTAATCCGCCCGTGAACGCCGCCTTCCAGAACCGCATCCCCTCGTTTGACACGGTCCACCGGCTAGCCCCCCACTGACGCCCACGTTAGAGACCGCGAAGCTGAGTTCAGATCAGATGACAAACGGCCCGAAGAGCACACAATGGGGGCCCCCGAGGCGACGTTCGAACCCCGGTATGATGACCTCGAGTTCCACAGGGGCCCGGGGCTTTTCAAGGTTCATTTCTGCCAATCACACAAGTTGGAGGGCCTGGTCCCAACACCCTACACCCTCCCAGCAGGAAACTGTCTCCGAGCCCGCGAGACTGGGCTGGCGCTCAGGGATGACACCAGCGGCGCGCGCTCCCAGCGTGCCCTGCCTCCGCCTCCCAGCCAGGCCTGGCTGGGCTAGAGCTCTGGTCTTGTGTTCCCGGCCCAAGGAAGCCCAGCGCCTGGAGTACCGGACCCTCCCGGAGCAGCGAGGCCGTTTTCCTTCAGCGCCCCGCACCCCGGCCCCCAGCCCGGCGCCCCCACCTCACCTGCGACCCCGCGTCTCCAGTAGCGCGTCGGCAAACCTCAGGAGAGGCGGAGAGCGGCGGCCCACAAAGGAGGCCACAGGTCCCCAAACAGTCGCCATAGAAACGCGCCGCGGTACGGCGGCCCGCAGGCGTCAAACCGCGCGCAATGATGCCTTGCGCCTGCGCACAACGCAGTCAAGCGCTTGCGCGAGGCGGTGCCTCGCCAATGGTGGCGTCTTCGCCTCGGAGTTGGTGGGGGCTAGGGACTGCCAGCCGGGGTCCTGGGCGCGCCGGCCACCGATCTGCGGCCATTTTTGCCAGGCAGATAATGATGCAGAGAGAAGACAGGAAGACCTGTGGCCTCAGGTGGATGGGCAGACGAGCCTTCTCTAAGGATGGGTCATCCCTAGGTGCCAGCCCCATTTCAAAGCATTTTCCTGCCGAGAGGATGCAGGGCGTTGGGGACCTCGCCCCTATAACTTGTGTGATTCGCAGAAATCGACCTTTGGGAACCGGAGGTGGAGGGATCCGGGAGATGGAGGCGCCTGAGAAGCATCTTGGCCCAGGCAGACCTTGTGAGGATCTGTGAGGGGCTGCACAGAAGGTGCCTGGAGGACCCATGATACACGGAGGAGGCATGCTGGCCGGATTTCAGCAAGCAAGCAGGAGTAAGCAGGCCCTGAGATGGGAGAGATTGCAGGGCCTGGCACTGTAGGCTGTTCACAGCGACTGAAGACTTGGACAACCTGAGAAGTTGTTACTACACATAACAGGGAGTCTGGAGTTAGGGGTATTTCTAGGCTGACTCATTCAATGTCTAAAATTATCATCAAGAACTTGGTTTCTTAACATTTTATTAAACTTTGCCACCCTCAACCGGTGGACCTGGCTCCCTTTCTGGTCACAGGATGACTGTCCCTCTTGCTATTGTCACATGAATGCCAATCATCCAGTAGAAGAAGAAGACCTATTTCTTCCTGAATGGGTCCTTTTATCAGCAAGGAACATCTTTCCCAGAGGGACTCCAGCAGATTGCCTCTAAGATCTCATTGTTCAGAATTGCTTCAATTGCCTAGACCCATCACCAGCAAGGACACTGAGTGCACCACAGTCTACTTAGACCAATCATGACACCCTCCTGGGCTGGGCCCACCTCCCTCTAGTCCACAGATAGAGGACTGTGGATACTTCCATCAGTCAGGATTCAGTGAGAGAAGGAGAGCCAGTAGGGGATTCTATTAAGGTAATTATTACAGGGACTTGTACTTTTGCAATTGTAGGCGTTGGTTGAACAGTCTGAAGGCTGTGTCTGGAGTCCGAGGTGCACAGGGCAGACAATCAGGAAGGGAAGGTGGATGTGAAGTGGAGGAAGCAAGTACACAGTGGAAACAGCACAACCTGGAACCCACAAGGAAGGACTCAACTGTAATAGTGTGGTTTTCCTGCAGAAGCTGCTGCCATTAGTCACTGAACAACATAATACCTAACCTAGGAGTTGGAGAAGTGGAAAGCAGAGAAGGTGGTACACCTGCAGGTCCAGCTGCCACCTCATGCCAATGAGGTGAGTCAGCAGATACACAATAACATACATGTATGAGCTGCAATAATGCTGGTCCACACTAACTAGAAAGGGGTCTTGGCCAACAGAGTTGAGTCTAGCCAAGTTGGTATATTACAAGGTCATCAAAGCCCAAATAAAAATTGGGCTTCTGTTAGAAATGAGGAAAAGGAGTGAATGGTTGTTGATCATACAACCAGAAGTATCAACTACTGAAGAGCCACGGAAGAGTTTTACACAATGTTAAAAAAAAAAAGATCCACCTTGTTTTAAAAGGTAGCTCTGGATTTCTGCTCCTGTGATGGCTGTCTAAGTCATTCAGACCAACCTGTTCACTGAAACAAGAAAAACAGAGCAAACAAAAATTAAAGGCATTGTAGCTAACACAGTGAATAATAAGAGCACTAAGATCAAAGAATGACTTTTAGAAAACTGAGCTTGACTGTGGGGGTCATTCTTCCTGTATAGATATCTTCCTATCTGCATAAGGCATTGGAAGGCTTATTTACTGAGCAAAGCCTTCAACAGATTGCTGGCCTAAGGGACATAATTGTTACTTTGAAACCACAAAGGAGGGGCTAAATCCCAGGCTCTGGGTTGGAACTCCAAAACACTATACTCCAGCAGTAAGGTCGAAGTAAGGTCAGATCTTACAGGGACTGAAGCTCAGCTTCACACCAAATCCTGATTGTATTGAGGTGATCTAGGGTGTTGGTGTCTGGTAGCATAGTGGCTAAGGCACTTGACTGCTAACCAGAAGGCTGGCGGTTCAAACCCACTAGCCAGTCCTCGGAAGGAAGGTTGGGCATTCCTACTTCTGTAGTGATGCTGCCTCGGAAACCCAAGGAGGGGTCACTATGAGTCGGGGCCGACTCGATGGCAAACAACAACAACAGAGTGTTGGTGTGCTTGGCTTCCTGCCAGAAGCAAACATCAGTCCTTTCTTAAGGAAGAAATATCATCTGAGATCTCACATGATCTCCACAGTTTTTTTATAATATGTATCACAAAAAGAGCAACATGGACACAGGACCAAAAACCAAGAGAAACAACAGAAACTGACCTGTCAGAAGTCCAGCTTAAGATAGAACAATCAGCCATGCACTTTAAAATATGTTCATGGGTGTAAAAGTATTGGAAACAATAATAAGGAATCAAATTGAAATTCTAGAACTGAAAAAATACACTAACTGAAGTTTGAAACTCATTGGATTGGTTTACTAACAAATAACAACACTGAAAAGAGAATTGGAGAATAGATTAGAAGAAAATAACCACAAAGCTAAAAGATAAACGTTAATATTCAGATCAGAGTGTGATCAGTATAGGGGACCCGGTGAACAAGTCTTACATGTGGAAGTATTCTCTCTGGTCAACTCATCATCACCAGCACTTTTTCTAATGTCTCATCTGCATTTCAGAGAAGTTAGAAACTATTTCTCAGGATACTTCTCTGAATGATTCCAGATTGGTTAGAGTTTGCCACCATAAGCCACTTGCATGAGATTTGGAAAGCAGAAGAGAAGGACAGCTATTACGTTTCCTAGATTCATACTTCATACATTCCACATTGTGGTTATTAATGGATGCTTGCAGCTGTTTCTTCCCATTTTCAGTCAAGCCCCATCAGCAAATGAAGGTCCTGAAAGCTTTACTCCGTCCACATCATTAAGGTCTGCTCTACTTCAGGGAGGCAGCTCTTCTCCAGTTGTGTTTTGAGTGCCTTTTGACCTGAGGGGCTCATCTTCAGGTACTGTATCATACAGTGTTTCACAGCTCTTCATGGATCTTTCAAGTAACCTATCAGATAGTGTTTCACTGCTATTCATGAGACTTTCACTGGTCAGCTTTTTGAGGAGTGGATGGCACCTTCCTTCTTCACAGTATGTCTTAGTCTGGAAGCTCCACTGGATCCTGTCCACCATGGGTAACCCTGCTGGTATTTGAAATACTGGTGGTACAGTCTCCAGGTTCACAGCAACATGAAAGCCACCGAGTATGACAAACTGACAGATGAGTGGTGGTTGGGTTCTGGAGGCACATGCAAATGGAAGGGCACATGATTGGTTCAAAGCAGCCTCCAGTGATGCATGCTGGTATAGTGTCATTGCTATAGACGTTTCTATTCAAAAGGATCCCTGGAATCCAGCCAGGCATTTGTTGTGAGGTTCTTATAGGTCGCAAAGCCTTGGGATACGTCTCTTTGCCTCTTGACTGTACTCTCTGCCCTCTGGTTCCAGCCTCTGAGGCATTCTCCTGTTTTCTTGAGGGGTGGCCTATGTTTGACCTGAGTTGTTTTCTCAGCCCACCTCCTGTCAGGATTTGTGGGTGCTGGAGGCCTGTTGAATTATTTCTTAGTGATCTTATTTTTTCATCTCCGCTTTTCTTTTTTTATACCTACTTGTCCTTATTTTGGGAGTTCTGGTAGCGCAGTGCCTAAGGCATTTGACTGCTAACCAGAAGGCTGGTGGTTCATACCCACCAGCCACTCCTCAGAAGGAAGGCTGGGCAATCTACTTCCATAGTGATACTGCCTCAGAAACCCAAGGAGGGGTTGCTATGAGTTGGATCCGACTTGATGGCAGTGGGTTTGGTTTGATTTTGGTTCTTATTTTATCCCTGTTTCTGTTTTATAGTCCCTTTTAACTTTTGTGGACTTTTTCCTTCTCTTCTCCAGGAGAATCCTAAACATAGTTATGTTCATCTGCTCCATTATTATCACTTGTGGTCCCCACAATGCCACTGGACTCATCCCACTTCCTTCCTATTTCCGTTTGCCCTTTTTTCCTGTCCTTTCTTGTCTTCTGAGCTTTCTTCCTGGGCAGATGCTGCCCTTTTGCTCTCGTATGGTTGGTTCTAAGGATTGCCTGCCTCCCTGGTGTTACTGTTCATCCCATAGGCCTATGTATTGTTTGGCTGAAAGTTGAGCTGTGGGGGTGAGTTCAGTTCCAGGCTAGAAGGGTTACTAAGGGCCATAGTCCTGGGGGTGCCACCAGTCTCTAGCAGACCAGTAAGCCTGGTCTTTTTGATGCTTTTGGGTTTTCACATTTTTCTCCTACCTTCTATTGTGATCCTTTTCAGAGTGGTCAGCAGTGGTGGCTGAGCACCAGCTAGTTCTTCTGGTCTCAGGGTCATGGATGCTGAGGGTCCTATGGTTCACTAGTCCCGTGGACTAATTGTCTCCATACATCTTTGATTGTCCTCACTCTTTGCTCTGGATGCTCTGGTTACTTTAATTTCGTTTTTATTTCATTCAGGCTGAATTAGTCTCCGGTTTGCCACTGTTGTTCGTTCTTCTTGAGTCATGTGCTTTGGGATTGAAGCATGTGGCTCATCTTAAGCTAGGAGTTTGTCCTGTCCCACATATCATGGCCTTGCAGGTGCCTCCATCCAGCCTCTCGGGGCTTGGAGACACAGCAATATGTTGATTGGATGCTTAGATATTGCTCAGCCTCTGGCAACAGATTCAGTTTAGAGCCAGTAAGAAGCTGAGCTCACATCCTTCCCCTTCTTGATCCTCAGATAACTGTCACAGTAGTTCTGATTTCTTCCAGCCTCCCTTCCTACAGGCAGGAGACTTGTTCCAGCCCCAGGTTTTAAGCGGTACTCTTGGTGGCTGTTCTCAACTGCTCTTGAAGTGGCTTTAGGCCCACTGCTCTGGGACAGAGCTGCCATCTCTGCCTGTATCTCACGCAGCACCCTCACCAGCCTAGTGTCTCACTTCTCTGTGCACTTTGTGTTTCCATTTCAGTTTTGGTCCTTTACAATGTGGGTTTCTTGAACATTCTTTTCTTTTCAAAATGAGCTGTTGTGGCCGTTGTAGAGGGAATTGTGGGAAGGCCTTTAGGTATGAAGTTAAATGCCATCTTGTCCAGAGAAAATACACTTTTTCAGATGATGGTGACTAAAAGATTTTGCTGTATTTTATTGTTCAATAACTTGGTGTGAAACTGCTGTAAGACAGTTTGATACATTTCAATCATTAACGTTGTTCTCTACCAAGAAAAGTGAAGAAGCAACTAAATTTAGAAAAGACTTGAAATGACTTGATAGAGAGTTGGATATAAGGACAATGAGTATCTCTGGACAAGTTCTATGAATTTCAAAATGGCCTATTTTTTTTTTTTTTTAATGTTCAGAACGCCCCTGAGCAGCTGGTTCCATTTTCTACTGGCTGCGCCTTCTATAGCCATAGTCATAATATGTGACAGCTTGAAGTATATTATTCTCCCTAGAAAAAAGTTAAGACTGCAAGGAAAAGATGACCTCCATCTCCCCATGGAACTTTCTCTGAGTAACAGAGTTGGATTGTTGGCAAGACACTGACTGGTGTGCAGAGACAAAAGAAGCCACAGCTTTGGATTGCTGTGGAAAGCTGGGCAGGGGTTCTTTGGCATTTCAGTGGGCGTGTGATGAATCCGTAATGAACTTTTCACATGAGCCTAAGGGGTGAGCTTGTCACCGACCCACACAGACCTAGGATTTGCTCAGCTGTGGGCCCCAGTCTTCCTAGCCTTGAAATTTGGGTACAAAATGGTTGAGCAACCCTCACGGCCCCTACCCTGTACCAGTTCCATGGCTGTGGGCATCCAGTCTTCCCCCACCCAGGCTTCTGTTCAGACACGGAGGGGACATAAGGAAGGAAGGCTGACGTCCCTACGGTCCCCTCTGCTTTCTGTCAAAGCCCCGTCTCTCACTTGGCAGCGACCCCTCTTGAAATTCAGCCATTTTAAAGTTCCTCAGAAGCTGCTCTCACAAGAGGTGCTCATGAGCATGGTAGGACCTTCTGAGGATTTTGGGGAGGAGGGTCTACATCCCAGCAAAGCCACAGTTTTGGATGGGGCAGAGGACAGACCTTACTGGGGGCATGGGGTCCTTCCTGCACCAGGCCGCAACCCCTCTCCACGTTCCTGGTGGCTGATTCCCCTCTGCCTGCCTGCTTTTCTGAGGTTGAACGACATTCTCCCTGGGTCCCATGCCCCTGTAATGCCCCTTAGGTGACCTTCAGCTCTCAGGCATGGCTTCCTGTTTTGCCACTCCTGATGCCCCTTCTTCCTGCAAGCACATCAGTGCAGTGAGAGCGTTGGGATATGTGGGCCCTTGTGGGCATCTTCAAGGTGTCTTCTTGGCAATTAGGCCAGTAGAGTGCCACACGGACTTGTGAGGGCAGAGTCTGTGCCCAGAGTGGGCACTGTGCCCGTCTCACTGTTTGAGCTCAGTGCACTTCAATGAAGGAATGAACGTTCCCACCTCCCCCAGCATTCTTTGTTGCTGTCCACTTCTGCGCCATAGGGTCAGGTGCCTTACAGCCATTTCTGATAAACAGCATGTTCTTCTGTTGAAGCGCAGCAAGCCGTGGAGCTCCTTGTTAGAAACCTGAATCACACAGAGGATGGATACCCCTGATGTACCACAAGTCTGCTCTCATTTTAGTGCTGAACTAACAGCTTTCAAAAACAAACACTTGCTTGAACAAATTTACTTTGTGAGATGAAGGGATGGGGTCAGTGTCTGACTGACTTCCCGAGATGAGATGTTGAGGACAGTGTCTGGTTGACTTCTGTTACTGTGAGAATCACATAGAAAACCAAAAAACCAAACTCACTGCCATCAAGTTGATTCCAGGTCATAGCAACCCTATAGGACAGTAGATAGAACTGCCCCATATGGACTCCAAGGCTGTAATCAGAAACACACTGCCTCATCTTTCTACTGTGGAGCGGCTGGTGGGTTCCAACTGCTGGCCTTTGGGTTAGCAGCCTAATGCCTTAACCACTGCACAACCACAGCTCCTTAGATTGACATATAAAGCCAAACTCCAAACTCACCTGTCATCAAATCGATTCTGACTCATCATGAACCCTGTTAGGTTTCCAGGCTGTAAATCTTTATGGAAGCAGACTGCCTCTTCTTTCCTCTGCAGAGAAGCTGGTGGATTCGAACCACTGACCTTTAGTTAGCAGCCAAATGCTTTAACCATTATACCACCAGGGCACCTAGATTCCCATATATTAAAAAAGAAAAAAAAAAAAAACAACAACCCACTGCCGTCGAGTGGGATCCGACTCATAGCACCCTTCTTGGGTTTGAGTTTTGGAGGCAGTATCACTACGGAAGTAGATTGCCCAACCTTCCTTCCAAATGATTCACAAATAGTGGGGTCAAAATAATTTTATCTTGTTTTAGTCTCCTGCTGCTGCAACAAGGGAGCTCTGGTGGCATGGTGCCTAAGGCATTTGACTGCTAACCAGAAGGCTGGGGGTTGAAACCCACCAGCCACTCCTCGGAAGAGAAGTTGGGCAATCTACTTCCGTAGTGATACTGTCTCAGAAACCAAGGAGGAGTAGCTATGAGTCAGGTCCGATTCCATCACACAGAACAACAACAGCTGCAACAAGTTATCACCAACTTAGTGACGCACAACAATTCAAATTTATGTCACAGCTCAAAGGGTCAGAGGTCCAAAATGAGGCTCACGGAGCTAAAGCCCTGCATGGGGCTGCACTTCTGGGGGCTCTACGAGACCACTGCTCCTTCTTTGCCCTGGTGCTGCACTCCTCGGCTTGTGGTCCCTTCCAGCGATGGTGCCACTCCAATCTTTGCTTCAGTTGTCACGTCTCCTTCTCTGACTCTGACCCTTCTCAGCTGAAACAGTTTTCAGCCACCTGAGGCCACCAAGGCAATGCTGCCCTGTGTGCTCTTGCCGGAAGCTACTGAAGGATACGCTCCACCAAAACAACACGTAGCCCAAGACAGAGGCAGCATCGGTGCTGGGGACGAGGAACTCCAATCCCGGATGAAGCAAAGCGAACCTCCGGGATGCGGCTAGAGAAGGCAGAATCCAACGATGCATCACGGACAGGTGCATCCAGGGTAGGTGGAGGCTCCCACAAGGTGCTGGCATATTTACCCAAACAAGAGTGTGCGCCAAGAAGACAACCCGGAAGAAGGATGAAGGCAACGCCAACTGTGGCGGCTGCACTCCGTTCTCCTCCGACACTCCCCCAAGTCCCTCAGGAGCTCTGGGCAGCAGGACTGAGAGAAGCAGCCCAGGGGGAGGGTGCCTGGAGGGCCCCCACAGCTGGTTGAGGAGCCAGTGAAGTGGCAGACTGGCCCTGGGGCAGAGTTTCTCTGCCAGGCCACTGCAGGCAGGAAGAATGCCTGGAAGGCACAGGGAAAACTCAGCAACTGAAAAGGCAATTGTTCTTCTCTGTGAGGTGGGAAATGATCCTCATACTTGGAATGAAGGGCGAGCAGCCCCACCTGGCCGGCCAGAGGGAGTCCTGCCAGGGCTCTGCCCTTCAGGGGCTCTGCCTTTCAGCAGTGGACGCCCATCCCTTTTGGTTTCACAGGAATGTTCTTTCTAAGTTTGGTAACTGAGGCAGCACCGGCAAGAGAAGCAAGGCCACCCCAGCCAATGAGCAAGCTGAGCACACAGGGCTGGCCATCTTGGAGCACTCAGGGCACCAGGCCGGGGGCTCCCCGCCCTGGGGCGGTGTCTTCTCTGGAAGGGCTTCGGACTCCTTTGTGAACAATTCACTGAGCGGGACATTTTCCTTCTGCACACTATGCATCAAAGGAAGAGTTATTTCTACAAAGTCTTAGGAGAAGGAAGTATGTATGAATTTTGTCCTTAAGCTAAAAAAAAATTTCTGAAAATAGAAAAGCACTAACCATGACAAATATCGATAAATTCACTACCTTAACATGACTACTGTTTATCAAAAACGCCACACAAAGAAAATGGGAAATTGAGCCACAGAGTGAGAGAAGATCCGAGCAATTCACAAACCCACTAAGGGTCAGTGTCCAGAATCTCTAACAGACCTGGCAGATCAGTGAGAAAAAGGCCAAAAGAACAGATAAATGTGGCTTAAAAAGCAAAAGATGTGAACCAAACATTCACAGGAGAAGAAATAAATGGCCAATAGAAATACAAGAAGATGCCCATTTTACCAGCAACCAGGAAGTAGTTTACCCCAAATGAGAACATTTTCACTCAGTTGGCAGAGCCTGAGAAGCCTGAGCAGGCCCTGTGTTGGGAAGGACACGACTCAGACTGCTGCCCGGTGCGTCCATCCAGCTGCATCTTCGGGGCCCGGGACAGAGGGGCCAGGGCCTGCAGTTGTTCTCGGACCAAATGTGGGTCCCTGCCCGGTGCGCAATCCCTGCCCGGTGCACAGTCAGGCGAGATTGAGAGGAGAGAAAATCATTTATTGCAGAACAGCAGTGCAAGGAGTTAGGGGTAGTTTAGTACCCAGATCTAACAGTTTTTGTAGGTTTCAGCAGAGGGGGTTGTGCATACTCACAAAAGGTTGAGGAATTTGGGGCGTGAACGTGAAATGGGTGACATAGTAGATTGGTCACACTAGTTTCCTGTTATCAGCTGATAGGGGCTTGGGCAGAGGGGAGAGGGTCCTCAATTAACTTTTGTTCCTTTTGTCCTATTGTGCATGTCCCCGGGTCAGAGTTAATTTACAAGTTATTTCTGAAATACATTTAGCAAGTCTATCATCTGCAGGAAGGAATGTTTTCCATTCAGTTCTTTAAGGAACTGAATATTCATCTGTCCCAGGGTGGGAAAATAGTTATCTATTCCCATCCGGGGTCTTACCTAATTATCAGTCTTAACCAGGGTGGGGAAAATAGTTGGGCTAATTTAGTTGACTTAAGTTTGCTTATCTTTTCTCATCCAGGTGCCAGGGTGGGGAAAATAGTTTTTACTTTACTCCGTTTCACAAGGGTCACAAGGGACTCCGCTGACCCATGCTTGATCTCGAGAGCTGCCATCAGTCTCTGCTTGGACAGACAGATCAGCAGGACCGAGCTGCACTCCAGTTCTCCTCCCAAACTCCCCCAGTCCTGAAAAAGTCCAGCATTGTGCTGCAGAACCAAGGGCTTTAGTGCCACTGCTTTAAAACGGAATACAATAGCTCTGAAGATGAGAAGCCTTTTTGAAAAGAGGATTGAGGACAACCAGAGCACCTCAGAGATGCAGGAAGTGGGCTCGGCTCTTTTTTC
>NW_006921625.1:1182051-1184771 GCF_000298275.1 Orycteropus afer afer
TCCCCTCCTACTTCTTCCTGTCACCTCTTCCCTGTGTCCATCCTTCCATGCACCTCTGCCCCCTGAGCTGTCTCCTTGTGCATAAGCAGCCCTTCTTTCTCCCATGATTGTTCTCTCCAAGGAGTGTATTTACCTCAGGTAAATGTTCAACTCCTATGCACAGGGCAGCTTTTGAAGATTCATTTTAGCTTCCAGGTGGTACTGGGTGCCCCGAGGGACAAGTGACATGGAGGACAGCTCAGATGATGGCTTTGCTGCAGATGGCCTGGGCCCCTCTGCCCCGGGTGGGGACAGAGACTTGCCTGGCTCTCCGAGGTCCACCTGGCCCAGGCTCAGAGGGAGGTGAAGGCCAGTGACAGCCACTCCGTCTCCCACTCAAGAGGGATGTTCTTGCTGGAAACTTAGAACTGCTGTGGTAGTTCTTGCTTGAATGTCAAGTTTCTGGGGCTGCTGTGACAGAAATCCACAGGGGTAGGACTTTAAAGAGCAGAGATCTGCTGTCTGGCAGTTCTGGAGCCAAAAGCCCAAGGCAGGGTCTCTGGAGTGTGGCCTCCTCCTTGGTAGCAGTCCAGGCCTGCCTCGAGTCCCTGACTTACAGGTGAGTCTCCTGGGGTGTGTCAGCTTATCTCAGGGGCTGCTCATTATGTAACTCCGTTAGGTTCAGAACCCATCTAGAACTGGTGTGGCCGCAACTATGAGATGGCCTCCTGATGCTGGCTAGTGCCAGTGTTGTGTGCAGGGCTGAGCTATGCCACAGGGCTCTCACGGCTGGGCCCTGTCCTGTCAGAGCCCCAGCCTGTCTCCCGAGGGGTTTCTGTGGGACTTTGAACTGTGGTGGCTAGTGGTCCAGCCCCTAACAGTTTGGGCCTCACAGGGGCTCCATCCACAGGTACAGAGCTTCGGACTCCTGCATACACTTTGGAAGTACACAGTTCAGCTGTGACAGCTGCCAAACTCAAGAGACCCTTGGGTCTAGGGTGCAGCCCACAGTAAGGTTTGGATGGTCATGTACGTCAGCGTCTGCTTCTGAAGGGACTCCCCACAGGGCGGATCCAACCTGCCCGCCATGGCCATGTGACATCAAGGTAGGCCTGTTGGCAGGAAGCGGGGCAACCCAGTCCTGAAGACCTAGCCCTGGTGCCTGCCACAACACACTTCTTTTTTTTTGGTGGGGGGAGGGAGTTGATATTGTTCTGAATTTAATTTTTAATTGTAGTAAAATATATCACAAACACATGTCATTTGAACCAGTCTTAAGTGCAGCCTCCCTGCCATCCGGTTGCTTTTGAAATGGCGACCCTATAGAACAGGGTAGAACTGTCCAATGCTGTAAACTCTTTATTTAAAAAAATTTTTTATTGTGATTTGGGTGAAAGTTTACAGAACAAATTTGTTTTCCACCTAGAAGCTCACATACACTTTGTCTCATGACATTGACTGCAGTCTCCCACAATGCAACAGCTCCCCTCTTACTTCCTGCCCATAGTTACCTCTTCCTTGTGTCCTTCCCTCCATGCTCTCCTGCCCCGCAAGCTGTCTCCCTGTGCATACACAGCCCTTCTATTCTCCCATGATTATTCTCCCCAAGGAGTGTGTCTACCTAGTGTAAATGTTCAGCTCATATGCCTCTCTCTTGTTTGGCTGGAAGCCACAGGAATGGGTTGAATTACAGACCTGAAGAGCAGCTAGGGACCATAATCTCAGTGGTTCCATCAGGCTCTAGCAGACCAGCAAACATGTTTCCTTTTTTTATTTTTTTTAAATGATTTGAGTTTTGTTCCACATTGTTCTCCCACTCTATCCAGGATCTCCTACATAGACCCCCCTCCTAGTGGTTGACAGTGGTAGCCGGGCATCATCTAGTTTTTCTGGTCTCATAGTCTTATAGGCTGAGGATCACATGGTGTACCAGTCGCTTGGACTAATTGTTTCCATTCTTTTTTGCTCTGGATGAGGAGAGACCCATCTTTTCATCTAGATGGCTGCTTGCAAGCTTTTAAGATCCCAGTCACTACTCACCAAAGTAGGAGGTAGAACAATGTTTTGTGTAGTAAGTTATGCCAATTGAGCTTGATGTCCCCTGCGACTATGGTCCCGAGCTCACAGGTCTAGCTACTCACTCCCTCTGGGTAGCTGGCTGTGCCCAAGAAGTAACTACAACCTTGCCCCTTGTCAGCTGTACTATACACCTGGGAATCCTTACAGAACATACAAATACACGTGTAGAACCATTGTCTGCCACCCTATACATGGTCTTGAGTACACTCCCTGGTGCATAGACATACCTAATAGTTCAGCCCTGTCCACCCATCTATCCACCCGTATATCAGTGTTAGCCTTCAGTGACAAGGCCAAAGCTGTAAACTCTTAACGGAAGCAAACTGCCTCATCTTTCTCCCACAGTGTGACTGGTGGGTTTGAACCGTGGGCCTTTTGGTGGGCAGCCTAGCGCCCTTACCACTAAGCCAGCAGAACCTCTTAGGCTTAGTGTACAGTGACCTTAGTCATATGTGCCACGCTGCGCAAGCTTCACTGCCGTACTTTTCCAAAAAGAGTTTTCTTTGGTACCAAACAGAAATCCAGTACCCCTTAAGCAATGATTCCCCATGTCCGCACCCCAGCTTTTGGGGCGCCGAGCTGCTTCCGCTCCTGCAGCCAGGTCTTTCGGGGACCAGCCGCCCATGCTCCCCCTGCTGCCCGGCCAGGGCCGGCCAGGCCCC
>NW_006921625.1:1190779-1191276 GCF_000298275.1 Orycteropus afer afer
TCTCCCAGTGGTGCCCTCGCGCAGAGCTGTGGAGAAGCACAGTGTGTCCGTTAGGCAGCCACGGGATCCCGCTCCATGCACTGTGCTGCTGTAACTGGCTTTTTCACTTGGCCCTATGTCAAAAATGCCTTTGCCTGTCGACCGAAAGCAGCGTGTATTGGCTGTGGTTACAGTTCTGCACGCTGGCTGCAGACTGGACTCTGGTGCTCTGTACAGACACGGAGGCCTGGGTTCTGCCTCCAGAAGTTCGGAGTGCGGGCGGGGGGTGGCCAGGCCTCTGTGTCTGTAGGCTCTGGTATTGGACGTGCTGAGCCCCGCCACCTTCACTGAGTTCATCTCCCCTCAGGTGGGCAGGAGGCACGTGGCCCTGGCCCTCTGGCCCTGCTGGTGCTCCCTCTGGTCGGCACCTGCATGTTGTTTCTGGGCCTGTCCTGGCCTAGCCCCGGGGCTCTTGGAGGGCCCTGAGCAGTGGGCTAGCTGCCTGTGTGTGTCTCCAC
>NW_006921625.1:1191971-1214823 GCF_000298275.1 Orycteropus afer afer
GTGTAACCAGCGCTCTGTAGCCCGGAGCCGCGCAGGAGGCCTTGTTGAGTCGGGCCTCAGCCTCTGCTTCCGGCTCCCACTGCGACGTGGCTTGGTCCCTGTTCCTGTGTCCGGGCCAGACCACCGCCCAGAGGACTGCAGAGGGGGCTCGTGTCAGGGTCTCAGACTTGCCCCCCTGCCAGCCTGCGTTGGGAGCACCCCGAGCCCCCGCCCCCGCCCGTGAGACCCACCGTGGGTGCTGGGGGGCCGCCCCCCGCCCTCCTCTCCCCACACTGGCAGCGGTTCCAGCGGCTTTTCTGCCGGCTGCCCTGAGCTGCTGACGTCTCCATGGAAGCCACGGCTGGGCTGCGCAGTGTGTGTTAGGTGGTTTTAGGACACTGTCTCTGAAGGGGGCAGCTGGGCGGGTGTTCTCACGCCTTCTGGCTGACGGAGGGCGTCCCTCCACCCGATGGTCCCAGGGCACCTCCCTCCTCCTCCGGCACACAGGCCCACCCAACACACGGACTGACGTCGGTGGTCAAGCCTGGGGAGAATTTGGGAGAAACTGCAATGAATAAAGCCATTGCTGTTTTCTAAAGCTCAGATGGCTGCTTTAGCAAATTTTTTCTCATTAATTGAAATCTATTATTTTTAGACCCCAAGGCAGCTGACAGAGGTCAGTGTGGCTGGGGCGTGGGAGGGGGACTTTAGGACCTTGTGCTCCCTGCTCTGTCCCACCCCGGGCCTCAGTTTCCCCAGACAGGAGCTGCCCTGTGGTCTCTTGAGCTCTTCCAGCTCTGTGGCTCAGGCCTGCGGTGGGATGTGTGAAAACCTGCTTGGTATTCTTTGAGCTCTGAAGCCAAGGAGTTGGTGTGTGTGTGGGATTCAGAGTCGCCCCCGTTTCGGTAAAAATAGGACGCGAGGGTAGTGTGTGCTCACAGGGTGTGAGAAGTTGACTTGGAAGTTTCTCCACTTTCAGAAAGCGCTGGTGGGCAGAAGTCACCCCTTGTCACAAAGGCACGAAGCGGGCACCGTCCGGGTGGGGAATCCTCGGCCAGTCTGTTATGGGCAAATGTGGCAGTTGTTCTCTTTGGCCCAGACCACTGTGTGCCGTGTGCCCAGACCGATGTGTGCAGAGTGGAGTGACCGGACCGCTGTGTGCCGTGCGCCCAGATCGCTGTATGCAAAGGGGAGTGCCCAGAGACAGCCGTGTGCCACATGCCCAGGCCGCCGTGTGCCCAGTGAGGAGGCTTGGCAGGATGGCAGTCTGCAGACAGTGGGGGTAGGATGGGGTGGCTTTTGGGGTTTCCTTCTTTGGGGGCCCTCGGCCCTCCTCCAGACTCCCTGACTCCTTTGCTACATCAACTGGCCTCAGGGCCATCATTCATGATAACGGGGACCAACGTCTTGACTCCTGCATCTCACACTGAGGTACTGTTATCTATTGCTGGTAGTCAGCTACCCCCAAACCGAGTGGCTTAACAACCACGGTGTCCACGATTTCTCGCGATTCTGAGTGTGGGAATTTGGACAGGGTGCAGCAGGAGGGTTCTCTCTGGCGCGCGTGTTGTCTGCAGGAAGAGCATAGCCCTCGAGCTCACATATATGGTGCCTCAGCTGGAATGTTCAGAGGCCTGGTGGCTCACCAGGGTCATAGGCCTGGGGCGTTAGGTCCGCTGTTGGCTGGCGTGTGAGTTTTCCATTACCTTTTAACAAGTTACCCCACACGTAGCGGCTTGAGATAATAAGGAGCATCTCCGTTTCTGTGAATCAGGGACTCAGGCGCAGCTTTCCTGGTGCAGCCAGCTCGGGGTGTCTCATGGGGCCATGGGCTTAGTGTCAGGTGGGGCCGTGTTCCTCTGACGCCTTGGCCGGGGCTGCACCCCACACGGCTTGTGGTTGTAGGCTTCCGTCCCTCACTGTGTGAGCCTTTCCATGAGGCTGCTTGAGGGTGCGCACAATATGGCAGCTGGTTCCCCAGCGAGACCAGAGGGGCTGGAACCACAACGTGATTTTTGATCCCACCTCTGAAGTCACACATGCCACTGCCACGTGAGGGGACTGTGTGGAGAAGGTCTCAGGCTCAGGGCTCAGGGCTCCCCCCGTGACCGGCCTGGGGATGGTGGCCCGTTGGTCTGTTCCAGCCCTGCTGCTTTGTCTGTCTTTAGCTCTCAGGCCCTCTTGTGTTTCCACAATCCTGTCCTAGCAGAGGAGGAAGGGGCCATAATTTGTGAGGAAATACAAGGCTGAGGAGGGGAAACCCAAAGGAGATGAAACAGGAAGGAAGAAGCTGCCAAGAAGAGGGAGCAAAGTTTCGGTGTTGAGGAACGGGCCGGGGCTCGGCCCCCCAAGCTACCGATGTGACGAGCTCACTTCTCTGGGTGCCTGGCCCTCCCCCGTTCACCCGGTCACGCTGGTACGATTATTCACAGTGTCCCCGTTCACTCACGAAGGTGCCCTGGTTTGCATGATGAACGATGTCTTTGCCCTATCTAACCGTCAGACCTCCTGCCACAGTCCCCTTTTGCTTTTTTCTTGATAGTGTTTATTGTACAATGAAAAATGAGAAGAAAAGATATTTAAAAATCCATCCTCTTGGGTAACTCCATGCTAACATAGCACTGTTTGCCGTTTTTCTTGCTACGTTCTGGCCCGTACCCGAACGCGTACAATCTACATGGCTTTCTCAGGCTTTTCTCCTAATACCTGCTTTAGGGAGCCTGAGTTTTAGAGCCCAGCTGTGAAGGCAGGACCGAGTTCCCACACCCCGCACCCAGTTTTCCCAGGTGTTAGCATCGCACGTGTGGTTGTCGGTGCCCGCCGAGTCCGTTCTGCGGCACCGTGACCCTGTGCGCGCAGTAGGTCTGCTCCATGGCGTTTTCAAGGCTGTGGCCATCTGGAGGCAGACCGCCAGTCCTGTCTTCCCAGGTGCCTTGGGTGGGCTCAAACCGCCAACCTTTCAGCTGGTAGTTTGTGCCACCCATGAGCATGGCACATTTGTCTCAACTGAGGAACCAGTACTGCGACATCCTCACTGAAGTCTGTACTTGGGCACATTCCCCCAGTTTCCCTGAAGGTCCCTGGCTTGCTCCTCACTGGGCTGCCAGCACCTCCTCTGTGGAGACAGGAGGCAGCAGGGTAAGGCTGCCCTGGGACCGGCTGGTGCCGGCAGATCCCCGTTGAGACCGTGCCAAGCCGCCAGCGTGTGCTGTGATGAGCTCTCGGTTTGTAACCGTTGCCTAGCCGTTGGCAAGTGCCCAAGGGTGGGCCAGGAGTGGACGGGCGCTGCCGTGTCCTTCTTGCGTTCCACGAGGCCGGGAGGGAATAAACGATACGCTGTACTTTCCGTATTAAGGAGACATCCCGTGATTTCGTTCCCCTCTTTTTTCTGCCCCCCATTTCAGCGACACTGTGTGAGAACCCCGCTGTTCCTGCCGTCTCCCGTTCTGCCCTAGTTCTCTTGGAGGCCTGCGGGGTCACCCCTCCCTGGCCTCGGCCCCCGCCTCCATCCTCTCCTTCCTGTGACTCCGGGACATGCCTCCTCACGCCTCTTCTCCCTGCCGCTCAGGCCAGCACGCCTACTTCCCCTTCTCACCACATTCCCGCACCGGTGGTGTTGCGGCTTCAAATACCATCTATATGCCAGTGACTCTAAGTGTCTCCAGCGGACCGTTCCCCACACTACAGACGTTTTTTTGCAGGGCATCATCGAGCCGGCTCTGACTCCCGGTAAGCCCACGTGTGTCTAAGCAGAACTGTGCTCCACTGGGTTTGCAGTGGCTGAGCTGTGGGGACGGGCCACCAGGCCTTGCCTCTGGGTGGACTTGAACCCTCAGCCTTCTGGTTGGCAGTGGAGTGCATTAACCCTTTCACCACCTCTGTTGGTTTCTGTGGAGTCGATTCTGACCCATGGTGACTTTGTTGGTTTCCGTATCTGTTGCTGGCTGTTCATTCCCTCACCACCTTCCACGAGGCAGGGCTCTGCATCTCGTGTCCACGCTCATGTCCCAAGTGAAGTGGAACAAGGCCGCCCCCAAGCATGCAGGAAAGGCGGGAATAGATGTGGGGAGGAGGAAGGAGGTGGATAGCGGTGGTGGCGGCCCCCAGTTACTGTGGGTTCGTGCTGTGCTGCTTCTGAGTTGAGGGGGACGATGGTCTTGGGAGGTGGGTACAGAGTCTGGGGGCCACTGCCCCGCCTTCCACCTCTGCTTCGGCAGGGATAGCTCCAGGGGGCAGTGGCTGCCAGAGCTCTGTCGGCCACCCATGGGAAGAGTGTGACAACTCAGCTGACTCGGGCCTTCGGGACGCACCCTTTCCGTTCCTTCACCCTCTCGGCAAACATCCTGTCTGGTGAGGCCCTGGTGTCACCACTAGGCCAGGGGCCGACAGCAAGCTGACAGCCCTGTGGCCGTTTGCCCCCCACTAGCAGCCAGGGCTTCTTGCCCTGCAGACTCCGCCCCTTCCTCTCCAATGGATATGGCATGACCCTGGCCACAGGAAGCAATACAGTCACCTCTCCGCTCCAAGAAGCACCCAGGAAGCCAGCTCTGCAGCCAGCCTGGGAGCAGCTGCTGGACAGGAGAGCAGGCTGGGAGTGGTGAGGTGCTGCCCAGCCAGGCCGTTCAGCAGGAGGCCTGCTTAACCCACTTCAAGGACAGGATGTTCCAGAAGGCTGTGCCTGGGCACAAGGCATGGTCATCGCAGCCACCTCCCCAGTGGTGACAGCCAAACATGTCTTCAGACATTTCTCAGTGTTCCTGGGCGCGGACCCACCTGGTGCCAGTGAGAAGACGGCTTGGGGCTGCAGCAGACTGGCAGTTAAAAGCCACCCAGCAGCTTCACGGAAGAAAGACCTGCATTCTGCTTCCCTAAAAATTACAGTCAAGAAAACCCAATGGAGCAGGTGTGGCAGTGCCACCTTCTCTTCCTCCTGGGTACCTTCCTGCCAACACTTCCAGTCCCTCAGGTTTCTTGGGAAGCTGCTATCCCAGTTGTAGTGTGTGCTGCTGCCTGGCGGGGACCTGTCTAACTGTGTGAATCTGAAGAAACGGGACTCATCTCACCAATCCTACCACCAGAGTCAACTTGGGACATGTGTGTCCCACATAATTGTATCAAAATCCATACTACCTCAAAATGTTTTTGTTTCCTTGGTTTCAGCATGCCTCCTGTTACCGAAAACACACAGTATCAATAAAAAAATCCAAAGCAGAAAATAATTTGGTCAAAACCTAAAAACCCAAACCCACTGTCGTCAAGTCAGTTCCAATTCATAGCAACCCTATAGGACAGAGGAGAACTACAAAGGCTGTAAATCCCATGGAAGCAGACTGCCTCATCATTTTCCTGCAGACCAGATGATGGGTTCAAACCACTGACTTTTAGGTTAGCAGGTGGGTACTTTAACTACTGCATTACCAGAGTGCCTCGCTTTGGTCAGGAAAGGGTTAATTGAAAAAAGGAATGAGCTGTGCTCCAGAGAACTGAGACAGTGCCTCTGCCGAGGAGAGCTAATTGAAAAGGTTCCCAGGTTTCTGTAATTACACTCACCACTCAGCAGGTTCCTCTTCCCAGCTCCGTTGCTCCCTTGAGTTTATCTTGTCAATGTGCAAACAGTGGCTCCCATGACAGTAAGTCGTTATCAGGAGGAAGGCAAGGTGCTGAAGGAGCCACTTCCCAGACTGGGCTGTGTGTCTGCTGCGGTGCCCTCACAGGTGGTCCTGGGGTGGTAGTGCCCTGGGAGCAGCAGCCGTGCCCAGCACCTCAGGGCTGTGGACAGGAGAACGTCTCAGGACTCTGGGCAGTGGACAGGAGAACGTCTCAGGACGTAACCATGGCCTTGGGCGGGCAGGGCTAGGACACCCAGGGACTATGGTTTCTTAGAGGACTCTTGGCAGCTGTCTTCACAGATGTCAGAAGAACGAGGCCATCTGGGCAAGAGGACTTAGCTTCCTGCTGAGATGACACTTGCATTGTGTTTGTGCTCCCACATGTGCACACACATACACGTGCACACATGTGTATATGTGCATGCACCCTGGTACAAACGTGCACCACCACAGACACACACAAATGTGTGCAATCACACACATACATGTGCATGTGCATGCACCCTTGGATGCACATACACACATGAGCACATACTCACAGATACATGCACAAATGTGTGCATGCCTGCACGTGTGCACACATGCACACTCACATGGCCATAATGTGTGCACAGATACATGCATGCATGCACATACATGCACCCTTACAGGCATGCATGTGCAAATGGTGTTCACATGCATATGCATGCATGCATGCATGTGTACATACATATGCACACACATGTCCCTCACAGACACACATGCACTCTTACAGACACAATGCACAAACACACACACATCCATACATGTGCACTATATGCATCCTTACCTGTATACATGCACACATGATATCACACACGTGCACAGTGGACAGACATCTCTATGAATTATCTATTTCAAGGCAGCCTGTCTCTGCAGTGCCTTGTGAGCCGCGAGGGAGGGGCACTGGCTGAGATCGTGTTGGAACTACAGACCAGTTTTTAGGAGGATGGACTTTGATGACATTTTGAGTTTTCTGATCTGTGAATGTGGCATGTGAAGCCACGTGTCTTGGTTTTGTCAGCATTGTTTTATTTCTGTCAACATCATCTATACTTTTCTGTGTGCAGGGGTTGCACATATTTTGTTCAATTTATCCCTATGTATTTTGGCTTTTTTAAAAATAAAATGAACAACTTGTATATTGAGTTTGCTTCCTATAACTCAACCAAACTTATTTATTATTTCTAGGAGCTTATTTGTAGATTGCCAAGGATTTTGTGGGTCATGATCATGTCATCTGGGAATAGAGACAGTTTAATTTCTTTCAGAACTTTCCTTACGACACTCTGGAACCGTCAGCACAGCCTTGAATAGATGTGACGAGAGCAGACGCCATGCCTGCTCATCTCAGGAGAACAGTGTTCGGTACCTCACTGTTAAAGATAATGTCAGCTGGATGTTTTCAAAGATGACCTTTTCCTGGCTTGCTGGGGTGTTTTCTGTAGTCACAACAGTTGGTGAATTTTGTTAAGTATGTTTTCTGTGTTTGTGGGGCTCCTCATCTGGTTTTTCTGTTTCATTCTGTTGGTTTGTTAGTTACATTGATGTACTCTGGACCGTCACACCAAGCTTTCATCTCTAGGCTAATTTTTATGTATTGCTGATCCAACTTGCTCCTGTTTCATTAATGATTTTTAAAAAATTATCTGTGTTTGTGGGTAACATTGATTTAACTTATCTTATAATGTTATCTCATGAGGAATCTGTACCTTGACCAGGAGGCTGTCGTTCGAACAGAACAAGGGGACACTACATGGTTTAAAATCAAGAAGGGAGTGCGTCAGGGTTGTATTCTGTCTCCACACTTATTCAATCTATATGCTGAGCAAATAATCCGAGAAGCTGGACTATATGAAGAAAAACGTGGTATCAGGATTGGAGGAAGAATCATTAACAACCTGAGATATGCAGATGATACAACTTTGCTTGCTGAAAGTGAGGATGACTTAAGGCACCTACTGATGAAGGTTGAAGAATACAGTCTGCAGTATGGATTACATCTCAACATAAAGAAAACAAAAATCCTCACAACTGGACCAATGAGCAGCATCACAATAAATGGAGAGAAGATTGAGGTTGTTAAAGAATTCATGTTGCTTGGTTCTACAATCGATGCCAACGGAAGCAGCAGTCAGGACATTAGACAACGTGTAGCATTGGGAAAGTCAACTGCGAAGGAACTGTTTCAAGTGCTGAGGAGCAAGGATATCTCCTTGAGGACTAAGGTGCGCCTGACACAAGCCATGATATTTCCAATCGCCTGGTATGCAAGTGAGAGCTGGACAGTGAATAAGGAAGACCGAAGAAGAGTTGATGCTTTTGAGTTGTGGTGCTGGTGGAGAATGCTGAAAGTACCGTGGACTGCTAAAAGAACTAACAGATCTGTCCTGGAGGAAGTGCAGCCAGAATGCTCCTTGGAAGCAAGAATGGCCAGGCTTCGTCTCACCTATTTTGGTCATGTTGTAAGAAGGGACCATTCCCTGGAGAAGGATGTCATGCTTGGTAGGGTGGAGGGTCGACGAAAGAGGGGGAGGCCTTCAAGGAGATGGATTGGTACAGTGGCTGCGATGATGGGCTCAAGTATAGCAGGGATTGTGGGGCTGGCACGGGATCGGGCAGTGTTTCGTTCTGCTGTGCATGGGGTCGCTATGAGTCGGAAACGACTCGACGGCACTTAACAACAACAACAACATAATGTTGTCTGGGTTTGGGACCAGGCTTAGGCTGGCCCCACAGACTGAGTTGGGAGGTGTTCCTTCCTCCTGTTTTTTCTGGAAGAGTTTATGTAAGGCTGGTGTTATTCCTTCACTCAGTGTTCCACAGAACCCACCAGTGAAGGGCTTTGAGTCTGGCGTTCTCTTTGTGGGAAAGCTTAATTACAAAGCCAATTTCCTTGACAGATACAGGACTATTCACATATAGTCATATCCTGTTTCTTCTTGTGTTGGTTTTGATCATGTGTGTCTTTCAAGAAATGGAATCTGTCCATTTTATCAGCTCTGTTGAGTGTGTTGTCTGAGATTTTCCTTCTGTTGTCTGTAGTGATGTCTCTTGTTCGTTCCCGATGTTGGTTCTTCATGTTTTCTCTTCTTGTCTGTGGACCGCAGACAGAGGAATGGTGAAACCTCTGACTGTGTCCTCGTTAGTTCTCTCCTTTCTTCTCTCTGCTTCACATAGTTTGGTTTGTCTTGTGGTGCAGACACATGTGGGGCTGTGAGGTCGTCCTGATGGGTTGGACCTGTTAGCTTGATGAAATATTCTTCTTCATCCTTGACAATATTCCTTGAATTAAAGTCTACTTTAATATTAATAGAGCCACTATAGCGCCTTTAAGAAGGCTTGGTGGCATAGTGCCTGAGGCATTTGGCTGCTAACCAGAAGGTTGGTGGTTCAAACCCACCAGCCACTCTTTGGAGGGAATATGGGGCAATCTCCTTCCATAAAGATTTACCGCCTCGGAAACCCCATGGGCGTTGGTATGAGTCTGAGTCCACTCTATGGCAGTGGGTTTGGCTTTTGCATAGCTCCTTTCTGATCAGTGTTTGCCTGGGAGGTTGATCATTTTCCAAGAGTTTACTGCTAACATGTCTGTGCTATTCGATAGGACATGGTCTTTATAAACAGTTTACAGCTGAGTCTTGCTTTTTAAATCCAGTCTAGTAAAATCTGCCTTTTGGTTGAAATGTCTAATCCATTCACATTCATTATTGATATGGTTAGGTTAACTATAATCTTGCTATTTTTTCTGTCTTCCCATCTTTTCTTTGTTTTCATTTTGTTTATCATCAGTCTCCCCCATTAGAATATAAACCACTCAAGGTATTTTGTTCACTGTGAACCCCAGCACCTTAGAACTGTGGCTGTATCCTGAACTTATCTCCAGTCTCTGTGATAAGCGCTGCCCAGGGCTGCAGATCTCTGGGATATTTATCTGGACGGAAAAGGTCCACCCAGTCAAGTGCAAGTGGTGCTGTAGGAGCCAAGGGGCTGCTGAGTCCTGGAAGGGAGGAGCTCTTCTGCTCAGAGAGACGGCTTTGCTGTTCACCACATACCTCAGTTACCTGGTGCTGCTGTGTCAGAAACACCAGCAGTGGTGGCTTTGTCATTGTTGGTGCCATGGAGTTGGCTCCAGCTTACGGTGACCCGATTCTGGAACATGGATGAAACATTGTTGGCACTGTGTTGGTGTCTCCCTGCTGTTTATGAGGTTTTCAGTGACCAAGTTTCAGAAGTGAACGGCCTCATCCTTCTCCCTTAACCTGGAAGCTCTGCAGACACCTGTCCACCATGGGTGACCCTGCTGGTATTTGAAACTGGTGGCATAGCTGCCAGCCTGTCGGCAGCACAGACCACACATGGACGCAGGACACCCTGATGGACGAGTGGTGAGGGTGGCTTTGAAGAACAGCATTTATGGTCTCCCAGTCTGGGTCGTGGCTTGTTGGTTCTTTCTGTGGCTTCCCCCCAGTTGCTGGTGTCTCTGGCAATCCTTGGCGTCCCTTGGCCCATGGGTGCTCCCATGGTGTCTGCCTCCGCCTTTGTGTTTCTCTTCGCATCTTCTACTTGCTTTGTCACCCACAGGGAATTTGGGACTTGCGCCATACTGGCCTGACCTCATTAGCATAACACGGCCATATTTGCAGTTGCAGGGGTCAGGGGTTCAGCACACACCTTGGGGACACAGTTCCCTTCCTAGCGGCAGGCCTGTGTCCTCCTGGGTCCTCAGCCTGGAGCCACCACTCCCTAATCTGGAAGGCTCTCTCCCCCTAGAGCTTCCCCCAGAGCCCAGCTAGCCCCTGCAGCCACCCCCAACTCCAGCCACACTATCTGCCAGGGAATGGGATTCCTGGGTGGCTCAAATGGCTCCAAGCACCACTACGAACTGACAGGTTGGTAGCTGGAACCCACGTGGAGAGGCCTTGGAGGATGAGCCTGGCAATGGGTTTCTGAAAGTCATAGCTGTGACAGGGTTGTGGATCAGCTCTGCACACGTGGGCCACCTCGCAGTGAGGAACCAACTCCACGGCACTAAAACGGCCTCTGGGTGGGGCGTCTGTGCTCACAATGCCTTCTGGCTCACTAGCTCTGGCCCGCGGGTGCTCCTGAGCACAGCCCGATGCCCCCGTGTTCAGCCTGGCTGCTCCTGCAGAGGCGTCAGGGGAATGGGCTCAGCAGCAAGTCCAGGAACCTGGAGAATTCAGCCACACGGGCACTGCGTCTGCGCTGTCTGAGGAGTGCGCCTCCAGCAGTCGCGGTGACCATGACTTTGTCCCTCGGGCCATGGACAGTGGGTGTGTGGGGGCGGGGAGGATCAGGGCTGTCAGGTCGCTGGCTTCTTCTAACGGGGTGGGTTGGCTCCTGGCTGAGTGAGTGGAGAGGTGGGAGCCACAGCAAGCCATCTGGGAGGGTGGAGGAGGAGGGGGAGAGGTGGGAGGCGACAGCTGGCCCCTTCCACAGTCACTGCCAGGGGCGGAGCCAGACTGCGCACCACCATCGAGTCTGCTCCTCGCTGTCACCCTGAGCGCGGGGTCATCTCCATGACAGCCTGTCTGCATCTCCAGCCGCACCCCCCCCCAGTTGCCTCCTGAGCTATGAGGCTGGGAGGCTTCCCCCTTCCCAGCTCTGTAGCGGAGGCTCCAGGCAGACAGGGCCGGGTGGTCCCAGCTGTGGCACAGCTGCCGCTTCTCTGCCCCAGGCACTTGGTGGAGTGCTGCCCCTTGGCCACCTGGTGTGCATGGGAAATAGGACTGCCCCTTCATGAGGCCACCATGGGCTCTCCTGTTCCTCAGATTGCAGGGCTCATCACAGGGTCTACATGCCTACCCTTCCCAGCCGTGGGGCCCCCCATCAGCAGGCCCCACAGCGGCGGCGGCCTGCATTCTTGGATACAGCTTCCCTGCGTCACCAGGACCAGCAGTGGCTCAGTTCAGGCACTCATATGTGCTCTCTCACACATCATGCTAGAGATGCCCCCATCTTGAGTCTCTGCCATCTTGAGGCTCCACCATCTGGGTCCCCACCACCAGCTGGGTCCCCACCACCATCTGGGTCTCCACTGCCATCTTGGACCCCATGCTGTCTTAGTCTGTGCCACTATCTTAGAACCTGCCAACATCTTGGTCCCTGCCACTATCTGGGTCCTTGCCACCATTTGAGTCTCTGCTGCCATCTTGGTCCAGCCACCATCTTGGTCCCACCACTCTCTTGGTCCCCACTACCATCTTGGTCCCTCCCCCCATCTTGGTCCTGCCACCATCTGGGTCTCTATTATTACCTTGGTCCCCACTACCATCTTGGTCCCTCCCCCCATCTTGGTCCTGCCACCATCTGGGTCTCTATTATTACCTTGGTCCCCACTACCATCTTGGTCTCTCCTACCATCTTGTTCCTGCCACCATCTTGGTCCCTGCCACTGTCTGGGTGTCCACCACCATCTTGGTCTCTATTACCACCTTGGTCCCCACTACTATCTTGGTCCCTCCCACCATCTTAGTCCTGCCACCATGTTGGTCCTGCCACCATCTGGGTCTCTGTTACTACCTTGTCCCCACTACCATCTTGGTCCTGCTGCCATCTTGGTCCTGCTCCATCTTTGGCATTGCAGCTCCCACAGAGCCAGCACCTAGTGCTCCCCTCAGCCCTGAGCTGGAGCACTTCTGGGGCTTCTCCAGGCCAAGCTGACCAGCTGCCGAGGTCTCAGGACTCTCCATGCTGTGATGTGCAGGTGGCTTGGGGTCTTGGGGGCTTCAGCTGATGGCTCCCATATGCATTCTTCACCTTGTCCATACCTTGGCCCAACACCAGCCTCTAGGATTCACCCTCCTGAGGCATCAAACCCCTGCCAGCTCCTTCATTGCAATGGCAACTGCATTGGGGGTGGGAGGCTCTCTTTGGGGTGGCCCCTCAAGCAGAGGGTGTGAACGGGTCCTGGTCTCAGGGCAGTTGTGTGTCATCAGAACGCCCTGGACTGCTTTTCCTAACAGCACATTGATGGTTATTTTCCCCCTCAAGTGGGGCTCGTTAGTATGTCATGGCCTGAGTGGGAACTGAGGCCATCAGTTAAATAAAAAGCACACGCTAACAGTGGAAGACAGGCATGGTGCAGACTGGCGAGCAGGCCCCAGGCATCCTGAGTTGCACTGAGCATCGAGGCCCCTCGTCAGCCACAAAGAGGTGACAAGAAGGGCCACAAGGAGCCATCTGCAGAGAGGACTTAGGGCCCCTGTCCCTGGGGAAGGTGGCATGGAGCCTTTCTGGTGGACACGTGGCCTGGCTGGGGGGGCCCAGTGGCTGCGTGAGTTGAAACTTCTCGCCCGGAGTCGCAGTGGTTGGGTCTCAGAAGCCCTTTACAGCGAGACAGTGGGAACCATTTGGCACCTCTGCAGTTCTGCTCCTGGATATTTTAAGCCCAAACTCTTTCTAAGCACAGAGCGACTGGAGTGTTACGCCGCATTAACACCTCGCCCCACATGCAGCAGGTGCTGCTCACACCCTGGGGCTGTGCCGGACGCCGTCTGCACTGACAGGGCTCTGCCCCCAGCCGGGATCTGCCTTCACCAGGCGGACAGCCAGCCAGAAGCTTCTCCTGGAGACGGCCGCTTATGATGATGCCAAAGAACCAGTTTCTTGTGGCGAGGAGAGCAGTAAGGCCTCCTGTCTGCTGCCAGACGCAGGCCTTCCCATCACTTGTTCACATACTTACTGCGTGTGAGGGACCCAGTGGACGCGCTGTCATTTCACATTTCTGACCAGTGTTTCTCCAGCAGAACTGGCTCTGAAGGGCCTTCAGGTGCTCAGGGACTTGCATGTTGTCATGTGATGTCATACACAAACCAGACAGCAAGCTGCGACACAGAAACTCATCTGCAAGGGTAATTTTGAATGCAAAGATATTTTCTCATGGTAATGTGTTAATTTCTTAAGATAGTATTTCCAAGACTGGGTTCCACGAGCATGTTCTTGATGCTGTGTGAGAGTGTGTGTGTGTGTGTGTGTATATATATATACATGCATGTATGTACGTGTGTGTGTATGCATATGTGTATGCATACGTTGTTGTTGTTGTGTGCCATCGAGTCGGCCCTGACTCATAGCGACCCCTCTTTGGGTTGCCGAGGCAGTATCATTACAGAAGTAGATTGCCCAGTCTTCCTTCCGAGGAGTGGCTGGTGGGTTTGAACTGCCAGCATATATGTTGTTGTTGTGTGCTGTCCAGTCGGACCTGACTCATAGCGACCCCTCCATGGGTTTCCAAGGCTGTATCACTACGGAAGTAGATTGCCCCATCTTCCTTCCGAGGAGTGGCCAGTGGGTTTGAACCGCCAGCCTTCTGGTTAGCAGTCAAATACCTTAGGTACTATGCCACCAGAGCTCCTGTGTGTATATATATGTGTGTACATATATATATATGTGTATATATATGTGTGTGTATATATGTGTGTGTGTGTGTGTATACACACACATACACATACGTTGTTGTTGTTATGTGCCGTCGAGTTGGGCCTGACTCATAGCGACCCCTCCTTGGGTTTCCAAGGTAGTATCACTACCAAAGTAGATTGCCCAATCTTCCTTCTGAGGAGTGGCTGGTGGGTTTGAACCACCAGCCTTATGGTTAGCAGTCAAGTGCCTTAGGCACTATGCTACCAGAGCTCCTATACACACACACACACACATATACGTACACACACACACACACATATATAAAATTATTTTTTTCCTTTAAAGGTAAAACCACACCCATTGCCATGGAGTCGATGCTGACTCACAGCGCCCCTAGAGGACAGAGTGGAACTGCACCATAGGTTTCTAAGGCTGTCAGCCTTTATGAAAGCAGAGCCCAAACCACACCCACTGCTGTGGAGTCCATTCCGACCCAAAGCGCCCCTAGAGGATAGAGTGGGACTGCCCCACAGGGTCTGCAAGGCAGTCAATCTTCATGGAAGCAAAGCCCAAACCACACCCACTGCCGTGGAGTTGATTCTAACTCGCAGAGGCCCTAGGGGACAAAGTGGAACTGCCCCAGGTTTCCCAGGCTGTCAGTCTTTACAGAAGCTGACTGCCTCATCGTTCTCAGAGCGGGGTTTAGCCTTAATCTTTCAGTTAGCAGCTGATTGCTTTGACCACTGTGCCACTGGAACTCCTTTAAAGAAAGAAGCCATTCCTTTTTAAGCTTGAGGGACGTTGGTCTCAGGCCATGAAGAAATGAGTTGGCAGAATGGACGCTGTCCCACTTACCCAGTGGGAGAAGGTGGGTCAAGCAAGTTAGGAGTGGCGAGAGCTATTCATTTTGTGTTCTGTTTAGAGGCTCCTCTTTTTAGATAAATGTGTTGGTAGTTGCCCTTAAGTTGGCTTCAGTGATGGTGATTAGTGCACAGCAGACCGAAGGCATGCCTGGCCCTGTGCCAGCCTGTTGTCAGGACTGCTGGCTGTTTTGAATAACTTCCAGCCTAGGTTCTCGTCTCCCGGCGCCGCCCCGGACGGTGTCCTGTGTGACCCACAGGGTGCTCACTGGGCGGTGTGCAGGACAGCCCCAGAGCCTTCTCCCCAGTCTGTCTCAGTCTGCAAGCTCTGCTGAAACCTGTCCCCCAGGGCTGACCCTCCTGGGATTTGGAATCCTGGTGGCATAAGCAGCTCCCACAGTTGACAAAACAAGAAAGTATAAAGCAGGAGGCAGGAAGTGGCCCGTATCTCACACCCCGGGGAGCCCTGTTGGCACAAACAAGTAATTCACATATAAGGTTCAAAGATCGAGAGTCTAGAAAAGCAGAAAAGGAGAGTGATGGGCGCCCCACCACACATGTTTGTGTCTGTTTATGGACACGCATGTGCTTGTTACGTAGAGTCTCCAGTTTACACAGAAAGGCTCGTCACACACAGACTTCTGTACTTTAAACCATGTGACGTTGTCTCTGGGATGTTTTCTGGTTAGCTCACAGCTTTCTACTCATTTAACGTCTCACCATCTCCCATTTGATAGCCCTAATGCAGTAATGGAACAGCCCCACTGGGGAACATGGGGTATTTCAGGGTTTAAAATTCTGCAGTTATAAGTGGTGCCCAGGAAACGGGACTGCTCGTTGATCTTGATGAGATTTTGTGAGTTTATCCGCCGTGGGACTGCACAGCAGCAGCACTGTGTTAAAGAGCGGTATCCTCGGAGTGCTGACGGCCAGCAGCATCTAGAAGGGCCTGGCCACTTATGTGCCACCAACACGCATGAGGGTGCCTGTCTCCCCATACCATGTCCATTACCGGGTGTGATCAGACTTTTAATCTGGTAAGTGAAGATAGGACCTCCCGGCTACTTTGGCTTAAATTTTTTAAGTTGGGGATGAGGTAGGGCAGAGTCTCATGCCCACCTTTCAGGACTTTGGGTAAGCTGCCTGCCATGGCCTCTACCCCTTTCCCTGGAGGGTTATTTTCCCTCAATTCTTACAAGCTGTTTGCAATTTAAGGAAATTAGCACCTGATTTGTCATATTTAGCTCAAATATCTTTTTCCAGGTTGTAATATTTTTCTTTTCATAAAATTATTTGTTGTTCAGTTTTTATTTTTATTTTATTTTTTTTTAATATGGTTCCATTTGCCCCTCTGCTAGAGTCTTGTCCTTTGTGGCTCTAGCCTGGAAGGGTCTGTCTTGCTCTAGGATTACAGACATGTTTGCCGTTGCCCCACTTTTTCCCTAGAACACTTACGGGTTCAGTGTATCTGTGTGTATGAATCTTTGCCATGTTTGGAGGTAATACTATAAGGTGTGAGGTAGGGATCAAACTTAATTTTTTCCTTCTTTACACTACAGACTTGAGATGCCTCCTCCGTCACACTCTAAATTCTCTTTATGGACCCTCTGGTCTGTTGAGGGCTCTGCCTCCATCTTATCCCGTAGCTAACTACTTCTGTTGGAGGACACCTTTAAAAGACAGTGGACAGCTCTGTGGGAAACAGATCCACAGTGGGGTGGTGGGAGGTGGGAGTCTGCCTCTGAGCTGCCTCATTGAGACCACCCCTAGCTGACCTTGGACGGAGAAGTGGGGTACTGCAAAGAGCTCACCATGCCTATCCTCCATTGCAGGGATGCATGTGACTCTGTTGTGCCCTGAGCAGTAATGAAGACACTCATCAACCAAGCCCAGGTTGGCCCTGGAGTGAGGGGCCGGTGCACTGGAGGGAGGAGGGGCCAGGGAAGGGTGTATTGAGACTCTGGGGTGAGAAGCCAGTTCAAGGCTGAAGGCAGAGGTTTGAAAAGGTGTGTATGTGCACGTGTGCAGGTGTTTGTGTGTGCACATGCATTTGTGTGTGCACACTGTGTGTGTGTGTGTGTATAAGAGAGAGAGAGAGAGAGAGAGAGAACATGCCAGGCATCCACAGGAGAACCCTGTTCCCTTCACAGCTTTGTGCCTGACCAACTGGGCTGCAAGCCTGGAGGTGTCTGCAAGGCTGTCCTGGGGCTCTTTGGTCCAGCAGGAAATGGGGACACTTTGCTCTCCCAGAGGCACCCCCTATCTGCTGTCCTCAGAGATGGTAGGCACGGACCCACAGCTGAGCTTCTGAGGGCTCCTCAGCTGAAAGGAACCTTCCTGGGCTGGCAGGAAAGGCAGGACCCCCATTCCTCCAGGTCAGAACCCATGGTGTGGTCCCAGCAAGCTGCCAACCTGCCTGCCTCCCAGGCTGTGAGGTGTTCGATGGCTGCTGAGCCTGGAGCTCTCTCTCCAGTGCCTTTGGGGAGCATTTGGGTCCTGACTCCCTCACCCATCCTTGGCGGGCTTTATGTGCCGTCCTGGGAACCACAGCCTCACATGCTCCCCGGTGCTGCTCAAGCCTTCTGACGTGTATTTTTAAACATATAAAAGAGAACAGCAGTCTCAAAATAATACCTCCCCTGAATTCAATTCAACTTGGTCAAAAATAGACCCACCCTTTTCCATGAGGATATTTTAATCTCTTGAGCTGCAAGGATGGATGAGCAAGGAGGAGAGGACTATGTGGGGACCTGGGGTTGGCAGGGGGTCCTCTGGAGGGGGGTGGTCCTGAGCCCTCAGGGACTGGCAGGGCCATGTCAGGACCATCAAGGAGACTCATAGGAGCAGAAACGTTTTGTACTGGAAGCATCCTTGGAGAGCACCTTCCTGGCGTTCCTCAAGACTGCCCAGGACCCAATTTGAGTGCCTTGTCCCTGGCTCAGGGTGACCGTTGGGACCTGTCTGTGCTCTGTGGTGCTGCACATACTCATGCCGGTAGATTCCACGGTGCCGAGCTTCTTGGCACCTCCCATTTCTTCTCACGACTTGCTGCTCTTGTCTCTCCTGAAATTACTTTCTCCTGCTGACCTTGTGCTCTGTCCTGTCTGTGTGGCACCTTCTGATTTTCTGTGGCAAATGGAGGCCCCAGATACTTCTCCAAAAGCTGCATCTGGACGGAGGGTCATAGAGGCTGCAGTGAGACCACACGCCATCTCAGGCGATGTGCCTGGGCCATCGTGCATGGTGCCCCCCCGCCTTGCTTGGCTGCTCAGAAGTTTGATTTTCTCCCATCCTTGGAGGCCCTGGTCTTCACTGCCTCCCCCAGAGGGAGGAGGTTGCAAACAGCAAGGAGGGTGGGAGAGATGGACTTTTCTGAATAATGGGACTTTTCTGTCAGCCCTCGCTTCCCACGGAAGTTAGACCACCTTTGCGCCCTCCAAGGAGGGAGGGGAGAAAGGCATAGTCTGGGCTGAGGAGATCTGAGTTGCAGGCTGATTCTCAGGATTGTATGATGCAGAGGGGGTCATTGTCAGGGAACTGTGGGGAGCGAGAATGGGTGAATTGAGCAGGTGGTGCAAGGAGTCTGATGGCCAAGAGTCCACCCAGTCTGTCATCACAGTGAGGACGAGTAGGCGTCATGACTGCTCACGGCGGGCCTTGGCCACATGGTTGGTGGTGGTCCCATGGAACTGCCCTGTGGAGGAGACACGTAGAGGACGAGGATGCAGTCAAAGGGAGGACACCGAGACTCTGGTCCAGTTTGGAGGCCAGTCACAGAGTTTGGTGGCCAGCTCAGATTCCTGGTCTTATCATGTGATCACAGCACAAAGTCAGGGTTTTCCCAGGCCAGGATGGGACCTGGCTCAAAGGCCAGACAGCAGGTTTGTCGCTCGGCAGCCCCCGGGCCCCTTCACGTGCCCTTGTGTGTGGGTCAAACCTTGTTGGTGCTCCTGTCTCACTGTCTGCCCTGGGGGGCCCTGTCCTGCAGAAGTGGGGTTCCTGCACCCCATGCACCACTTCCACACTGAAGGACCGTGATACAGATGGACATGAGCGTGTCGGGATCACATGGATGTGATCCTCCCAGGCACCATCCAGGGACACAGCAGGGGACCCTACTCCCTTCCCTTAATGGATTGGGGCCCATGAAGGCTTGGGCAGGAGCCAGGCCAGAGCCAGGAGCACAGGCAGTACCTTGGACAGCTCCCACAGGATTGCCACCCCTGCTGAAGCTTCCAGAGCTAGAGGTGTGCTTCTTGGGGGACCCTGCTAGGTCATCGGGGGTGGGGTGGGGTGGGGTGGCGGGGCTGATTCCTCAGGGTCTCCATCATCGCCCTTCATCCTCATCCTCCACGTGGCCTTCCTCTGAGTGCCCTCCCTGGAGCTGGGACCCCAAGACACCACGTGTGTCTGGGAAGTGGAAGACAGAACCGGTCCAAAGTTCCTGCCACCTCCAGAGGGCTCCTAGGTGCTCTACTGTGCCAGTGTTCCTTGTTGGGGGTGGTGAGCAGTCTGGACTGCGGGGGCTCTGAGACGGGAGCAGGCACCCGACCAGGTGTCCTCAGGACCCCTCCGCTCTGCCCCGAGTGTGATCTGCTCTGTGTCGACTCTCTGTCCAGACAGTTGGGGCTGATGGATCCAGGGGGCCGGAGAGCTCTGAGAGCCACTCGGGGTGAGGGGGAAGTGGTGAGAGGCAGGGGCTCCACGGCCTAGCTCACTGGATTTCCAAGGCTTGTAACAAGTCTGAAGTAAAAGCAGACACTTCTGTGAGGTAGAATTTAAAACAGGAACGTTTCCTGAGCAGTAACCTGAGGCTTCTGTTCATCCAAATGTGGAGTATGTGCATGTGGGGCTCACAGCCACACTGCCACTGTGAACGCTGCCCCGGCTGCCCCGGCTGATTGCCTGCTGGCCCAGAGCTCACGCCAGCCACAAGCCTTGGACCGTCTCCCCAGCACGCCTTGGCCCTGGGGCACAGGGTCCTTGCCCCACTCAGCTCCCACTGGCTGACGTCAGGCCCGCCTGATGTGGCCTTCCCCGACCAGCACACACATGAACACGTGTGAAGTCATGGGACTGGCTTGTGCTGGTGGAGGCAGCTTGTGCTGCTTGACCTCCTGTGTGGGGCTCCCGTGTGAGCCCCATGGGCCCTGCATGTAGTGTGCACGTCCCCTCACTGTTTGTAGTGCATGCTGAACACACACTCCGGGAAGCTGGCCTCCTTGGGAAGCATTGGCGCCAGGCTGGCGGGGCCTGACTTCCAGTGGCTTTGGTAGTAAGAGCGCATCAGCCTTGGAGGGGTGTGTCTGGGGCATCGTGGTGCGGGTGGCCGCACCAGGGCATGTTCTCCGCCATCTCTCAACTCTCCTGTCCTCTCCGCAGCTTCCTGCTCTGGGGGCTGCACGGAGTGGTGACAGTCCCCGTCTCCTCTGGGCTCGGATGCTTCTGCAGACCTGACTCTGAGGGACATCTCGGTGCCAGTGGGCCAGGCCAGGCCTGTGAAGGGCAGGTTCCAACAGCTGGGCTGTTGGAAGGACAGCAGGGCCAAGCAGGACTGAGCAAGACTGCGGGCCGCCACACAGAGCTCAGCTGTGTGGCCTCAATGCCCTGCGCCCCCCGCGCCCAGCGTCATCGGACACCTCGGCAGTTGAAGCATTGCCTACGTCCTGTTTAGAAACTGGGCTGAGCATCAGTACAGGCAGGCCTGGTGGGCGGGGCCCGGACATCTGTCTGTGGGGTCAACTGTGTCATCAGTTCCACAAGGGGACTCAGGATACGACTGGCTAACGACACGCAGTCTCTTTCCCTCTTCCACCAAGAACATCTTGGAGAGGAAGGAAGGAGAGAAGGAGCAGGGGAGAGAGAAAGGGTCCAGGAAGAGAGGGAGCCGGTAAGGCCCAGTGAAGGCTGCCCCACTTCCCCCCGGTGCTCCCACACGGTGGTCCCCCCCACGCAGGTCAGACCCGCCCCTGGGAGCACTCTGTGTGGCCCCAGCAGCCCCTTCCTGTCCCAGACCTTCGCTCCTGCCTTTCTGAGCCTGGGCTGTGTCTTGGGGGGAGTATGTGTGTATTAGAGGGTGTTGGGTTTTGAGGGGAGTGTGTGTGTGAGGGAGATGTTGGAGTTTGAGGGAGTGGGGGGCTGCTGGGGTTTGGGGTGGCACTTGTCATCTGCACACAGGACCTGATGAGGCTGAGAGGTTGGGGGCAGGGAGCAGCTTTCCCTGTGGCCCTGGCTTGGCTGTGAAGGCAGGTGACAGCTGCCTGCCCTCTCCGTGGGGTCAGCCATTGTGGACCTGTGTTCTTGGCTTTAGGCTGCCTTCTGTGGGTGTACCCTCTGGGTGGGACTTGGTGCCCTTTCTGGGTCACCACTGGGCCCAGTCTAAGCTGCTTGGGGCTAGATGCGTGGTCTGACAGTGTGGGCCCAGGGACAGCTGGGAGGTTGGTGCTGAGTCCGCGGCCCCTCCTCCCAGCACTGGGTTGGGCCTGAGTGCTTCACCCTGAGCCGGACCGAACTGCATCTGGCTCTCTGAGCCGCCCTGAGCTAGACTGAGTTGTGTCTGGCTCTGCGAGCACTCATGGTGGTGAGCCTCAGTGATGTGTGTGTTCATTCTCTGTCTGGAGGCCTAGGGCGTCCATGATGACAAAACCATGGCAACTATCCCAGTGAGTGGCCGCGGGACAGGATTAATATTTAACCAGCAGCCATGTGGAGGCTGGTGGGTCTATTAGACCGCTGAAAACACGTATTCATTAAAGTGAACTGCCTGTTAGGCGCCAGTGTTCTGAACGCATATGTCAGCATTTATAGGGTGAGGTATGGCAGGCTGAGCCACAGGGAAGCCCTGAAATGGCTTGTGTGGCTTACTGAGACCAGCCATGACATAGTGCCCTTCATGGGAGAAGACGTGCTGGCTGCATCTCCCGCCCAACTGGTGTGGCTGTCAGGACGCTTTCCTGTTGGGAAAGGAGTAGAAGCAGCATTGATTCTGACGCCTTTCTGTGGTGAGGGTCTGGCGGAGGCTCTCACTGGGCCCTGGTGAGCTGGTAGGCAGATGTCCAAGGTTCCCACTGATGTCAGAACCTCCCCATCCCTGCTCTCTTACCCTTCCCTCTGGGCGTGTGGGCTGTGGGCCAGTCAGGTAGTCATGGTCCTGGTGTAGACCAGTGTCCCTGACAACTCCCCTGTCCCTGCTAGCCAGATTGGGAGGGGGCTGGTGATGTCAGAAATGGCCTTGCAGAGCCCTGGGGAAGAGCAGTGGAGAGGAGGGTGAGTGCAGGAACCAGGCCACAGGTGGCCCCAGCTGGATATGTCCTGGGAGCTGGTCTGAACCAAAGTGGATAGGGCCCTGTGCTTTACCTGAGTACCTGTGGCCTCCTGGGACTTCCACCACAGGGAAGTGAAACTGGAAACAATAACAAAAGAACACTGGAAATTAAACAGCATGCTCTTAAATAACCAGAGAGTCAAAGAAGGAGTCACAAGGGAAATGAGAAAATACAGAATGAAAATGAAAACACAACGTTCCAAAACCTGCTGGACTTAGTGAAGGCTGAGAGGGCAGCTTATAGCTGCAAATGCCCACATTAAAAATGAAGATCATCTCAAACCAACAACCTGGGACCTAGAAAAGGAGGCGCAAACTAAGCCAAAGCTATAGCAGAAGGGGGGAAGCCATGAAGATCAGAGTGGATACGTGTGAAATACAGAACAGACAACAGAATGAATGAAAACTAAGATTGGTTCTTTGAAAAGATCAAGAAAATCAACAAACCTTTAGCTAGACTGACACACAAAGAGACACAAGTAGAACGAGAAATGAAAACGGGGCATTACTACCGACCCTACAGAAACAAAGGCTTGTAAGAGAATGCTATGAGCAGTTGCACACCAACGAGTCAGGGACTGCAGTGATGTGGAGTCAGGGACTGCAATGACATGGGGTCAGGGACTGCGGTGACGTGGGGTCAGGGACTGCGGTGACGGGTCAGGGACTGCGGTGAC
>NW_006921625.1:1214930-1251787 GCF_000298275.1 Orycteropus afer afer
TGGGGTCAGGGACTGCGGTGACGTGGGGTCAGGGACTGCGGTGACGGGTCAGGGACTGCGGTGACGGGTCAGGGACTGCGGTGACGGGTCAGGGACTGCAGTGACGTGGGGTCAGGGATTGCGGTGACGGGTCAGGGACTGCAGGGACGTGGGAGTCAGGGATTGCGGTGACGGAGTCAGGGACTGTGGTGACGTGGGAGTTAGGGACTGCGGTGATGTGGGCAAGTTCTTAGAACATTGTGACCCCTTCCCCCTCCGCTGACTGTGCGCAGTTACGCAGGAAGGATGTTTGATGAATTTCAGGGGTCCTGGCGCTGCAGCTCACAGCTGACTTGCATCTTATGTGTGAGTTCCTAGCCCATCTGAAGTCCCTGTACCTGGAATCCCTTTATCAGCTTCCGTAGTTCATGTTTTTGTCACCAGAATTTCCACGAGTTTGACGTGGGGGCTTCTTAGACCAGATCTGAAAGGTGGGTAGGCTGAGGCTCTGTGGCTCCACTGTGTGTGTTTGAGTGTCTGTGAGCATGTGGAAGCATGTGTGAGTGGGACTGTGAGTACGCACTTGCATGAGTGTGAATGTGTAAAACTGGGGGTGAGCCTGTGACTGTGTGTAAGTGCATGAGTATATGAATGTGTGTGAGTGTGCATGTTTGAGATGTGTGGATGTGAGTGCGTGATTGTGTGAGTATACGAGACAGCATGTAAGAGTGTGTGAGTGCATGTGTGTGTGAGTGTGTGTGCACGTGTGCATGTATATTCAAGTATGTGTGAGTGTGAGTGTGTGAGATGTGTAGGTGTGAGTATATGAGACAGTGTGTGTGTATGAGTGCACGTGTGTGCATGTGTGTACATGTGCTGTGTACCCAAGTATGTATGGGTGTGAGTGCATGAGTGTGTGAGTATATGAGACAGTGTGTAAGGGTGTATGGGTGTGTGTGTATGTGTGTATATGTGTGCCTATATCCAAGTATGTGTGGGTGTGAATGCATGAGTGTGTGAGTATAAGAGATGGCATGTAAGGCTGTGTGTGTGTGTACATGTGCACATACATCCATGTGTGGGTGTGAGTCCATGAGTGGGTGAGTATAAGAGATGGCATGTAAGGGTGTGAGTGCGTGTGTGGCTGTACGTGTGTGTGTATATCCAAGTATGTATGGGTGTGAGCACATGAGTGTTAGTATACGAGACAGCATGTAAGTGTGTGTGAGTGTGTGTGAGTGTGTACGTGTCTGCGTATATCCAAGTATGTGTGTGGCTATGAGTGCGAGTGTGTGAGTCTATGAGATGGTGTGTAAGGGTGTGTGAGTGTGAAGACACATGCCTGCTGTTGAGTGTGCATGGGGACCGCACACTCATGCCCCACAGACCCTCTGACCCCTGTGCTCTGCTTGTTGCCTTTGCAGCAGCCCAGCTCTCAGTCCTGGCCCTGTGTGGTGTCTCGGGGAAACGGCCATGGCTTGGCTGTGGAGCTTGCAAGCAGGGAGTGAAGGGGCTGGCCTCCAGTGTAGGCAGCACCTAGTCATTGGGGCGGTGGTGGGAGTGGGGTGGGAGAGGCTGGGGCCATGCTCCCCACCAGTGGCCTGCATCGGGGACCTCCGAGGGCCTCCCCCAGGATGGGCAGCAGGGCTGTGCCCACCCCGCTTTCCCAGCCCGTCCTGCTGCCCTGAGCACCTTGTCCTGGAGCCATGTGGTCCAGGGCCTTGTGGGCCCTCAATTCTCCATCCTGGCCGCCCGTCCCAGATCTCAGCCTTGGTCTGTCCCTGGTGCGGCCTGGGGGAGGCTGGGGGAGGACACCAGGGCGCCGAGCCCTGCCCACCCCCACAGCTTCCTGCCCGAGCTGGGTCGCAGCAGGACCGGAGGTGCTTCATCGATCCGCCGGCCCTGGTCATTAATTCAGGAAGGTTTCCGGTGCTGAGGAAGATCCAAGGGGAGACGCTGTGCGTTGGCGGGCTGCTCGGTGGCCTGGCCCTGCTTGCAGCGGCAGTCTGGGGAGCTGTCTCTCGAAGCAGCAGCGGGCCTGCTTCTACTGTCCGTGAGCGCGGGGGAGGGCAGCAGAGGGCTCAGGGCCGACCTTGGAGTGTGATCACTGGACGGAGCCCAGCCGGGGGGCAGTGAGTTCCTGGGCACCAGAGGCCCGGAATGTTCTGGAGCAGCGCCTCAGTGCTGTCTTGCTTGGTGCCACATCCTGGCTTCTCTGTTTCCCAGAAGACAGACAGGGAGGTTCCTCCTTGCTGGGAAGGTGGCCATGGTGGTGGTGCAGGGCACGGGGCTGCCCCGGGGTGCCCCACAGTTAGGAGGCTATGCTTGGAGGGGGCTGCAGATTCCAGCAGGGGTGGCCCGGAGGGAGTGGGTGGGGGGAGGTGTCCAGGCAGAGGGCACAGGCTGCTGATTGGCTCCCCGAGACCTGTGGGCCTCACACAGCTCTAGACCCTGCTCCGAGTCCAGGCATCACAGCGCCACTTCAGAGCCTCCTTCTGGCTCAGGGTCTCGAATCGTAGGTCAGGGCGAATGCTGTGGTTCCCATCGCTGGGCCTTCCTGCCTAGGGGCCTTGAGACTTCCACCGGGACCCAAGGAAACTCATGGCTAACCCCCTGGGGCTGCGTTAGTTTCCCGTGGCTGCCGTAACAAAGTGCCACCAACTCAGTGGCTGAAAACATCAGAAGCATACGGTCTCACCGTCTGGCGTCCAGAAGTCCTCAATCGGTGTGTTGGCAGGTTGGTTCCCTCTGAGGCTCTGAGGGGATCCGTTCCAGGCCTCTCTCCCAGCGTCAGCGCTGCCTTGGTGTCCTGGGCTCATGGCTGTGTCACTTCACTCGCTGCCCCCACAGTCACAGGGCTGGCCTTCCTTTCTGTCTCTTTCATGAGGGACACTCAGACGGGGTCTGGACCTGCCCTCCTCCAGCATGACCTCATGGTAACTCCTAATGCTCTGAACAGGGCCATGTGCAGAGGCCGGGGGTTGGGACTTCAGCGTATCTTCTTTGTGGATGTGTTCCAAACCATAACGAGGGTCAGGCTTTTATCTCCTGCCCGCTCCTTACTGCACAGTGTCTCACCCACAGTGTGGGAGTGGGTCCCTCACGGCGTTGCTCTCAGAATCAGAAGCCACGCAGACTGTCGGGCCGGGCAGCATGCTGGTTCGTGGTGCCTGCTGCACTCATCCCTGTCTGGCCTCTCTCAGCCCTTGGGTCTTTGTTCCCCGATGACCTGGGACCTGGGTGGCACGTGACCAAGCAGGCGAAGGCCGTTGGTACATCTGCGAGGCCACCTTCCTTGCTATGGGCGGGGCCACCTCTGGGCAGGGGCCCTGGGAAGTCAGAGTGGTGCCAGTCCAGGAAGCAGGGCCACATCAGGCCCCCACTCCCCTCAGCTGGGTGCTGCCCCAGGCCTTCCTGTGAGCTCCACCGCAGCTGTGAAAGGGGCAGCCCAAGAGTGGAGAGAGTTTGTTCACAGAGGGCCACACGCCACAGGGCCTCGGGGGCCACACACCACAGGGCCTCGGGGGCCACACGCCACAGAGCCTCGGGGGCCACACACCACAGAGCCTCGGGAGCCACAAAGATGAAGCTTGAGTGCTTGCACCCTGTGGGGCTGGGCTTCCAACAGCTTCCAAGAGTTCTCCCTGGAGGAAGGGTTAGTCCTGCCTGATGACCCTCCCGGGTGCAGGGCCTCTCTACGTGACCAGTGGGCAGGCTGGGAAGGGATCGTCTATCCCAGCTGGGGTTTCGGACCCAGACTGTGCTCAGGACCTGCTAAGGGCTCGCCTTTCTGGTTTCTAGACCAGACTCACCGCCTGGGCCTGGAAGGCATTGTGACAAGGCCCAAGGGTGGGTAGGACCGCCCCAGTGTGCAGGGGGGCCCCTGCGGTGCACGCACTGTCCTGATGACAATAGGATGAGTCAGGGCATCGAGCAGGTGCGGGTCTATTTTTACTCTCCGACCATTCTGCCTCTGCTCCCCTCACCGGGGCACTTTCAGTTGTTTTAAGAAAAGCCAGGGTGCCGGCCCTTCACAAGCACCAGACTTCTGTGAGCCGGTCTCGTTGGAAAACACCCCGTCTTCCTAACGAGGGCTGGTGTTGAGCAGACCCCTCTGTGTGTGGGTTCCCCCACCCCAGAGGCAATCGCTGGCAGGAGACTGAGGTCAGGGCCCATGCATGGGCGTACACAGAGGCCAGGTCGTCACCAGATTTCTAGGGAAAATTTCTTGAAGCATGACCTAATGTGTTCCGTTTGGGCCTTGTGGTCACTGCCCAGGGCCCACATGCTGGGCTGTCACCAGGATGACAGACTGTTCTTGGGAGTGACTCACTCCCGTGCTCTCCCGAATTCACCTGCATTCTGAGAGTCCTGTGGCCTGTCGTCTGCTGGACCAGGCAGGACAGAGGGTGCAGCCAGATGCACCGGCCAAATGTGACAGGACCGGGGGCTCCTGTTTCAGAACACAAGTGCTCCTGGTGCAGTCAAAGCCACCGCCAGCATCACCACCTGAGTTGCCAGGAAACTGGCTGCAGTGTGCATCGGTCAGAGGGGAAGCAAGGCCGTTGGAGCTTTGATTGTTCTGTGGGAAACGAGCTTCCGGCCTTTTCAGGAGGGTGTCTGCCCTGATGGAGCCTGGTGACGAACTCCCTGGGAACATTGTTAATGTGCTCCAGGGAGGCTGACACCCCCATTTCTCTCTGGGCTTCTGGGGTTAGTAGCACTAAGACAACTTGTGAGTCAACCCACCAATGACTGCTGGTCTCAGTTCAGTGACCATGAATCCAGCCAATGGCCCTTGGAGAGCACGTGGCTTGGGCTCATCCAAATGCATGGGAAACCCACGAGGGCTTGTTCAGACCGCTCCTCTTTGTCTTGTTGGTGAGCGAGTATTCCCACCAGAGGGTTGTGGGGATGGCTGGACGTACAACCCCTGACACTGGGCAGGTGATATTGTGTACTCACAATGGGGGAGGAGGACACTGCACCCCATGCAGGGTCACACAGGGGTTGCACTTGGAGCAGAACGAACCAGCAGGGGCTTGGAGAGGCAGGCTTTGTAGTACCAAGAGGGAGGGGTGTCCCCTGGCTCCCACAGGAGGATGCTGTTGGGTGTCTGAATAATTCCTGGACAGGAAGGTCTGCTGATAGGGGGCCTGGGAGGATGGGGAGCCTTAGCCCCTGGTTGGGGTCATATGTGGTGAGAGCAGGGGACCTGGTGGCATGACCTCTGGGGCCCTGCGGGGCCACAAGGTGTCGAGGCAGCACTCAAAGTTTGGTCTTATGACATAGACTTGTGAGTACCGAATTAAAAGCTGCCCTTGTGATGAGACAGTCCCTCCCCTCCTTGGCTTTCAGTTGGATCAAGATGGCCTATTTTCACAGCAACAGCCATGCTTCTGGTTGCCAGCTCTGCACAATAAAAATCTTCCTTGAAAAATAAATATTTTAAGAATGCTTGATTTTAAATATTTATCTGCACAGGAAGTGCCTGCACCACACCCATCTGGCTGGGTTTCACTAGGAGGGCACATCCAGTCTGTGGCTCCAGTGAGCTCTGAGCTTCCAGCTGCACCGTCCCCTCACAGGCATGATGGACAAACACCGTTCCTTAATGCTCCACGCCTGGGAAAGAGATACCTTAATGGTGACGCTAGTCCAGGTTGAGTTGCATTTCCCCTTTTCTGCCATTATAATCCTGGGGGTGTGTGAACCCACTGCCATGGAGTCCATTGAACTCATAGCTCCCCTAGAGGACAGAGTGGAACTACCCACAGGGTTTCCAAGGCTGTCAGTCTTCCTGGAAGCAGATTGTCTCATCTTTCTCCTATGGAGCTGCTAGTGAGTTCAAACCGCTAACCTTTTGGTTAGCAGCCGGGTACTAACCACTGTGCTACCAGGGCTCCTTGGAGGTAAACGACGCAGGGAAGATGCACCTGTAATATGAAGGCTACATTTCAGTGGCCAGTCAGGCTTGGTCACCTGTAACCCAGGTAGCCCTCACGTGTTGTTCGCTGCCGTCAATTGGCTCCATCTCTCAGTGACCCCACACACCACCAGCTGAGATACTCCCCAGTCGTGCCCCAGCCCCTTGGTTGGTTGCATGCTGGACCGCTGTGGTCCATCGGGTTTTTGTTGACTGATTTTTTGGGAATAGGTCACCAGGCCTTTCTGCCCAGTGGGTGACCTGCTGGTATTTGAAATGCAGGTGGTGTAGCCCCCAGCCTCACAGCAACACGCAAGTCAATATGAGAGAACATACTAACAGAACCCTGGGGCAGAAAGGACCTAGTCTCCCCCCAGCTGAAGCGGCCTTTGCCCTTGGCTCTGGAGAAATAGCTCTTAGAGGAACTCAGTGTGTGGCCTGGGACTTCCAGCCACCCCTGAGGTTCTGTGCTGGCGAGTGGGGGCTGGCCAGACCAGGAAGGTCTCGCCTGGGAGGCAACATCTGCCGGCCTCTGGAGGGGCTATTTTGCCATCATGCAGGAGTTGTCCATCGAGGCCGGGATCGTGGTGCTCTCGGGGCGTCCTGGTCTGAGACCTGGCAGCTGCACGCTGGCACCCTCCCAGCCCCTGCCTGGGCACCAGTTCCTTATGGTGATTCTGATCTGTACCCTTTTACGATAAGCAGGCTGGTAGGCGTGAGTGAATTAGCGAACTCAAGGACGGTGTCCTCTTAACCTGTAAGGCCTGTCCTGGCCCCACGCGGCCAGGACAGAGGGCGAGAGCACCATGTCACTGGGTGTCAGAGGTGATGGGGAAGTGGGGAAGCAGGTTATGATTAATGTTCACTGCCCAGGAACCAGCTCTGTGCAAACGCTCACTCACGAAGCCATTTTTGTCTGATGATGCCTTCAGCATCGTTGACCTTGTCCTGATGACCTTGTCAAAACGGGAATGGGGACCCATGCAGGGGGCCCTTCCTCCAAACTGCACCCCACTCTCCCACCCCTGCACTAATGAGACCCTGCCCTGTGCCCTAGCTGTGCCCTCCTGGCACAGGATGGTGTCTTCCCAAAGTGCTCCTCCATCTTGTCACCATGCTGTTTAAGCCAGAGCCCCACCCTCAGCCATGCAGGGTCAAGTCCACCTACATCCCTCCAGGGCCTGGCTGGACCACAGCCAGACTTACGTCCTAATATCCCCACTATCCCTCTGCTGACCTCCCATAGCATCTGTTGCACCTGCACGCCGGGTAGGGTAGGGGCAGTCTCTTTGTGGCATGCCAGCCCTGCCACCTGGCCCCTTCCCTGGCTGGTGCCCGCTCCTCCCGAGTGCCCAGTGCAGGCATCCCCTCCACCCCCAGGACCCTTTCGCTGCACTCTGGCCACCTCCTGCCTGGCAGGCCTGTGCCCACTGCTTGTGCAGCAGTAGACTGGAGGGGACTGTCCCCTTGCGGAGGGCACCCTTGGGGCCTGGAGGACAGACACATTGTCTGTCTAGTTGCACAGCCTGGTGCCCGTGAGGGCTGGCAGTGGTGGAGCTCTGTGGAGTGGGAGGGCACTTTGAGGTTTTGTCCAAATCGTTGCATCTGCTCCTCCACACGCCTGTGTGCAGACTCGAACAGAGCCCTGGGGCAGGGGGCTCCTGTCCCCACAGTCGGGGCCAGGGAAGCTCTCCGTCACTAAGCAGGGGCTTTCCTTCCCTGTGCTCCTGGGGACAGACGGACAGTAAACTGTAGCTGGACATACAGATGAGTGTCCGGAACCAGCAATGTCCGGGTCCTCTCTGGGGCATGTACCACACAAGGTTTGGGGACCAGGCTCTACAGGCACACACAGTGCACCTAGTGAAGACATCTTGTCTCAGGACACAGGCGAGGTCAGCCGATGGCTGGAGGTCAGCTGGAAGGAGGCCTGGGGTTGGGGGCCAGCAACTGGGAGGGGGGACTGGGCAAAGGAGGAGACTGGCCTGAGCCCCAGTGGAGGTGGGGTGTCCCACCCGAGGACCAGATGGAAGGACACATGCCGACGCTGGGGACACACACCAGCAGTGTGAGGAGAGTGTCTAGGGTCACAGTAGCTGACAGGCAAGCCTGTGTGAACTTCTTTACAGTCACGTGTGGACGTGGGTTCAGGGGGCGGAGAGTCTCGGGGGAGGTGGGTGGTTCGGAAAGCTCTCATTTCTGTGATTTCTCCCTGGGGTGACTCACGTGGCCCAGTGACAATTAGCAGAAGTGATTGCTGTGTTGTGGCCACAGGCCCACAGCCACTCGGGGGCACCCGGTTGCATTGTGCAGGGTCAGGCTGGGCCCTGGCTGTTCTGGGGCCCCTGGTTCTGTTGTGTGGGGTTGGGCCAGGCCCGCAGCCGTTCTGGGGCACTTGATTCTGTTGTGTGGGGTTGGGCTGGGCCCACAGGCACTCTGGGGCACCTGGTTGCATTGTGCAGGGTCAGGCTGGGCCCTGGCCGTTCTGGGGCACCTGGTTCTGTTGTATGGTCGAGATGCCCTTTTCCATCACTGCTTCATGCCTCAACGCCCCACACCTTCACTCCCTCCACTGTCACCAGTGTGCACTCCTGGGCTCATTCCTGGAATGCCCTGGCCAGTTTTGTCTCTGGTGACAGTGCAGGTGGAGGGGCTCTGCCCGGGACAGTGGCACACTGAGAGACCCCAGCTGGACTGGCCCTCTGCAGATGGGGAAGGGTGTCACGTGCCCGTTCGTCTCTGGCTCTCCCCAGCTCGGCCGGGGCTCTGCTCCGTGACGTGGGCTCTGGGAGTGTCCTGGGTGGTCTGTAACAGGGCCCCAGAGCAGGGGGCTTCTGAGAACAGACATTTTCTCGGGGCTCTGGGCCCAGAGCATTGAGCTCTCAGAAGGCTCTGGAGAGGACCCTGTCTTGTCTCCAGCTGTCGGGGCCCTGGGCATTCCTTGGCTTGTGGCCATGCCACTCGTGTCTGTCACTCCGTCATCCCATGGCTGACTTCCCTGTGTGTATGGGTCTAAGGACACTAGCCATGTATGGTTAGGGCCCTCCTGCCTCCAGTTTGCACTCATGTCAATATAACCAGTAGCATCTCAGACCCTGTTTCCAAGCAGGGTCCTGTTCACGGGTTCAGGTTAGAACTCCAGCAGGGTTTATGGGGACAGTTCAGCCTAATAGCTCCCTGTGCAGAGAAGGGAGTGGGGCGCAGAACTTTCCTGTGTGGCAGGAGGTGCTGAGGTCCTTGTTGGAGGGGCTTTTATGAGGCACAGGGCTCCCAGGTCATCTGACGTCCCTCTGTTTGCTCCACAGTGAACTTCGACCACTTCCAGATCCTGCGGGCCATCGGGAAGGGCAGCTTTGGCAAGGTAAGTTGGAGCCTGTGGGCCTGGGGCCAGCAAGGGTGATCGGGGGAGCTGTGTGACAGACATGCAGTGCCATGCCCGTCTGCCCTGGGGACATGCTCGCAGCGTGGCTGCACCCCACAGGTGGCAATGTGAGAGTGTCACAGCCGAGCTCCTGACTGCTCAGGCCCCCTGCAGCCCAGTCTCTGGGGGTCTTGGAGCTCAGGAGGAGCTGAGGGTGTGGGCTGCCAGCAACAGTCTGTGGGACCTTCCTCACTGCTCATGAAGACCCCTCAGCACTGAGACCACTTCGCTGGATCCGCTTTCCTCACCTGCTTTCCGTCCTAGCACACTCCTGGGTCTGAGAGGAAGGTGGTCCAGAGCTGAGGGTCGTGGCCTGTACACAAGTGGCCCCGTCTCAGGCTGCCGGGGAAGCGCCTGGAGTCATGGTGGGACCACAGTGGCAGCGGCGGGGAGGCGACCGCGCCCTCCACACAGTCCCTTGCTCTCCCACCCCCACGGCCTCGGGAACTGGAGCTGCAGTCCTCAGGTCCTTTTGTTCTCTCTGGGCTGGATCCGACTTCCTGATGGCGGCCTCCAGAGGGATTGGAGTAATTATAACTTAGAAGAGGCCTTAACAAGCCACTAAAGAGCTCAAATTAGCTCCCGGGGCCCTGTCTCCACGCTGTGCTGTAAGGAAGCCACTTTCTGAATGGCCCAGCTGCCTCCCAGCATTGGCGAGGCTTGGCGGACCGTGCCTTCGCCCTGGCTGCCATCCTCTCTGTGCATTGGCTGGACCCCACGCCTGCGACGCTCTTTAAGCTCTTTGACAGGAATTGCCCTGTCCCCAAGTCCAATACCTGGCATCGGAATACCTCTAATTACCTCGCGGCTCTGTGTCCCGGCTGATCGCTGTGTGACGCTGTACGCAGTGGGGAGGTTCTCTGCCTTCATTAGCTGCAGAAAACCCACTGTGTGTCCTGGTATCTCATGATCATCAACGGGAAAGTGGGGGCTCGAGGGGTCTGCAGAGCTTGAGGTGCTGGACCAGCCTCTGTTACCTCACTATTCACAGATGAGTACCGTTCTGTCCCGTGGGGCCGCAGAGGGGGTAGGGACAGACGAGGGCAGGCAGGGTGAGGCTCGGGCGACCCTGTCCCCAGTGCGGTTTTAGGAGAGGGTGGCCCATGGGGGAGGCATGCTGGGGTGATTGAGAACAGGGGTGCTGGAACCCCGACGGGCAGTTGTATGTCCAGAGGGGCCAGAGTGGTCCCTGGTGTGGGGAAGGCTGTCGGACATGGCTCACAGTGGGGCCTGTTCCTTGGCCCCTGTCTACTCCCACCACTTGTGGCCCTCCTGCACCGTGCCTGGGCGCTGTCTGTGCTCCCTGTGGAAACAGCTGGACAGCTGTTCCCAATGTCCACAGAGCTGCAGGGGTCCTGGCCTCTGAAGAGTCGGGGGCAGAGGATCCCTGGAATGGGCTCTGCAGAGTGGATGACAGAGGTGGCCACTGAGTGGGCCTGGGCATTATTTCAGATGTGAGCACCTGTGCCACTGAGCCTCCTTGCTAATGAGGCCACCGGGGGCCTGGACTGGGGGAAGACGAGGGCTGGCCACAGACTCGACTCTGCTCAGGCAGTGACCCTGCAGGGAAGGGGCCGGAGCTGGACACTGTGGTCGCCTCTCGAAGGCTGCTGGAGCACGCCTGTTTGTTCCTGCTGTTTCAGGGGTGTCCGCAGCAGCTGAGAGCCCTGGCCCTGCAGGAGGAGGGACTGGCAGCTGCAGCCTGCTCTGAGGATCAGAGCTGCCTGGAGGACCGGCCCTCAGACCCTGGGACACCTCCGGAGGCACTGGCATTGGGCAGCCGGCCGCCCCCTCTGAGCTGTGGCTCCTCGGGTCACATCTTTCTGGCCCAGCAGCGGCTGAACTCAGCTGCTCCGCTGGGTGGGCTGCGGACTCCTGGTTGGTGGGCACCAGAACTTTAAGGCTTCAAAGTCCCATGTGAGGATGCTCACTTCTGATGGAGGACTAGCGAGTGGGGGGCTCCGTGCATCTGGGGTCTCCCCTCTGCAGGCTCCCCAGGCGTCTCCTGAGGTAGGGGGCTGGGCTCTGTGGGCCTCGTGTTGGGGGCAGGTGTGTTGAAGTTGGTTTTACTGAGCGGAAGGCCCGCTGACATCGTTGAAAGCCAGAACCAGTAGAAAGTTCCTGACAGGAAAGAGTAAGGTTCCAGGGGGCACGGACGGGGCTCACAGGTGGAGAGAAGTTGAAGGGGTGGAAGTAAGATTGGTGGGAAGTGGCCAAGTCCAGGGGAGCTTGAGAACCGGAAGGGTCCAGAGGCTTCATGCTGACCGTGGTCAGGGCTGCCCACTGGGCCCCAGGTTTCACGGTCATTCCTCAACCATTCACTCAGCCCCACGTGTCACAGACTGCCGGGTGGTCCCCTGCACAGATTCACCTGACTCCGGGCGTGACTCAATGGCCTGCTGTGCTCCAGAGCTCCCAGCATACTGGGGCCGCTCCAGAAATCTCCGGGGAAGGACAGCCCTCTGCCAACGCCCTGTTGGGAGCCTTGGTCCAGGCTCCTGGGTCAGGGTCACACGATGGTGGTAACCTCGGAGACCAGGTCTAGGGATCTAAACCATAGCTTCCCACCTGCTCTGGGGTACACGGCTGCCCACCTGCTGGGCTGCAGCTGCAGGCCCTCCCCCCACTGCCCCACTCATATCCGTCTGAACGTAAGAATCCCAGTGCATATTCTCTTGGGGTCGCCTGAACCCCAGGTGGCTCAGCTGGGGTTTAGGGCTTCCTGGATGACGGAGGGGTGGGGAGTGTGAGGGTGGTGTTAGGTGTCAGGCAGAGGAGGCCCAGGCCCACCTACGGCGACTCAGAACCAGGGTCCACTCTGCCATGTGAGGCCTGCTGCTGGGGGAGCCCCATCGCCCCAACCTTCCCTCCCTCCGTCCTCCCCTATTTCCCCAAGGGGGCTGTCCTCTGCGGCACTGCAGAAAGGGCAAGGAGGCCACATCTCCTGACCTCCTCTACCCCCACAAGAGGAAAACAGAGTCACTATCAGTAACCCAAGGCCTATTCCTGCCAGGCCAGACATGCTGCCTCCCTCCAGCCCTTTCACCAACCGTTCCTCCCAAAACACCCACCACCTCTCTCCTGGGCTCGATAATTCACTGCAGTGGCCACACAGAACTCACAGATTACGGGGTTTATTAGGGAAGCACCAGGCTACAACTCAAGTTCAGGAAAAACACTCAATCTCTCTCCCAGCCCATCGTCCCTCAGCCAACAGTCTCTCACAGTCTCTCTCCCAGCAGTGCGTGTCCCTCAGTGTCTCACTCGGCAACGTGTGTCTCTTGCGTCTCTTTCCCAGCAGAGTGTGTCTCAGGAGCGAGTGTCTCTTTCAGTAGCACGTCTTCCTCAACCGGGAGTCAGAGAGAGACTTCTGCTTCTAGGAGGCCTCCTTTTGAGCCCAGCAGAGTGGCCAAAACAACCAATTATAACATCAGAATTCTAAGCACCTGAGAGAGAGAGAGGGACCCTCCCAGAACACTGTTTTGTGCCACTCCCCACAGAAATACCCCAGGTGGACATCTTCAGCAATCAGGAGCTCCTCAGTTGCTCACGGCAAATTCTACCTCAGAGTTTACAGAGACTTTGGGTAGAAAAGCTACACTATGTAATTTACTACGTGCAAGCACCCTTCCGGAAATCTCAGGGTGAGGCAAGGAGCAGCCTGCCTGGCTTGGGGCTGGCCCTGTGATGTCACTGTCCCCAGAGGCTGCTGTCTTTGAACGGTGTCAGCTGGGGTGAGGGTTCTGGAAATAGGGGCTATCCCTAGGTGTTGCCTCCCTGGCCCCAGGTGATAGGGTGGGTCCAGAGTGATGGGGCAGGAGTTGATCTGCCCCTGCAGAAGAGGTGGCCTCCATCCAGGGCCCCAGGGCAGGCCAGGCCAGCCTTGGAAGATACCTCACACCCTCGAAAGGAGCAGTGCAAGCTCAGTGCCTCACCCGCAGCTGAGCCAGGCTTCCTGGGGAGTTCTGCGGCTCCCAGCCACCAGGACCCCCAGCCCCAGCCTAGTCCTGAAGCTGCTGGCAGCAGGGTGCCATCGGGGCTGAGCCGGGCACGCTTACTGTCTTAAAGAAGGGTTTGCTCACCCACAGCCTTGTTTGTTCTGGAGCGTGTCTGGTTTCTTTCCAGTCACTGGAATGTTCTGTGGTGGAGGTAGACTGCTGTGGATAGACCCAGGCCTCTCCCAGCTCCAAGTTCCTGTCTGTAACGTGGGCCCCTTTGTGGTCACAGACTTGCTCTGAACGTTTGCAGCAACGACGTGGCTGTGCTTTGAGGATGGGGTAACATGGGGTGGCTAGTTCCCCACGGTGCTGATGGCCACGTTCTCTTTTCCCGCCCAAGCACGTGGGTAAGTTCTTCCTGGGGAGTGTGAGGCATGGCGTGGTGATCTGGTCCCACTGTGTGGTGACGGGACTGAGAAATTACACACAGACCCTTAGCATGGGTGCGGACCCTTGATGTGGGCACCAGCCCTTAGCATGGATGTGGTCCCTTAGCATGGGCACAGACCCTTAGTGTGGATGCGGGCCCTCAGTGTGGGCACAGACCCTTAGTGTGGGTGTGGACCCTTAGCATGGGCATGGACTCTTAGGGTGGACGCGGGCCTTTAGTATGGGCACAGACCCTTAGCGTGGCAGGTGAGCTGTAGCAATCCCAGGCCCCAGCCCCCAGCCTCCAGCCTCACGGTAACGGCACGCTTCCCACGTGCCCAGAGGCCACCCCGGATGCCTCTGATGGGTGGGTGAACCCCGAGTCCCCGATGTGGTTCCTGTCCAGAGCTTTCTGTGGGATCCTGGGCACCGGGCTGGAAGACAGCACAGAGGGCGTGGAGGGCGCAGGAGGGCCCGTGGGGGGCTGTGGTCCTGCACAGCAGCTGCAGGAGACGGGTGGAGGGCAGCCAGCCGCTGAGTGTTGAGATCCTGGCCTGGCCCCAGCAGCCCACAGAATCCAGGCCCTCGGGGTTTCCTCTCCTGCGCCTTCAGGGAGTCTGGAACCCTCCGTCTGGCCCTGGGAGTTTCATAAGCACGGTCTTTCCTACCAGGACACCCCGACAGGGCATGCTCCTCCTGAGGACGGCTCCGCCATCCCTCCCGACAGGCTGCCTGCTGGGCGATTTTAGGGGCGCTTCTGTTCCTTCCTTTCTGGCTTCTGCAGCAGTTGGGGCTCCTGAGCTGGGCCCTCAACTCTCTTGGGCTCCGATCTGCACGATTGCGGGCTGCTCTGGGCTGGGCTCTGAGAAATGCAGATGCCAAGTGTAGCAAAGGCTGGGATTGCCCAGGGCGCGCCCCCTCCAGGCGGCGACAGCTCCCAGTCAGTTCCCTCTGCTTCCCACACTGTGAACACCTTTCCCCACAAGGCCAGGCCTGGGGAGCCAGGGGGAGAGTGCCTGGTGCCGGCACGGTGGCTTTGAAGTGGAGGGAGAGGTGAACATCTAGGACACCAGGCCCCAGCTTCTGTCTCCACGGCTGTGGGCCCCACCCCTTTACGGGACTGCTGTCACTGAGGTCCCCAGGAGGAGCAGCAGCCCAGCCAGGCTCCTGATGCCTCTGGTGGAGCTTCTGCTTGGGGCTGGAGGGGCACGGACAGCCGACTCACCTTTCCAGGTGCCAGCCGGGGTGGTCGCCCTTTCCCCGTCCTGCAGGATGGGTCTGCTGTCTGCAGAGTGCTTCTGGGCCACTGATCATGATTCATCAAATCCATTTTAAGGAGACCCGGCTCAGGCTCAAATACCTGGGAAGGCCCCTTGGGCAGTTCTGGCCTCAGGGTCTGCTGCCCGGGCCTAGTTCAGACATTGGTGGAGGAGGCCAGGGGAGGGGAGGGGCTGCACCGAGCCCTAAAGAGGACGGGACAGTCCGTGGAGGGCAGGCAGCGTGCCAGGAGTGTGGTACGAGCAGAGGCTGGGCTCAGCAGTGTGGCCAGGGACCGGGGAGCTGGGTGTCCCGCAGGGCTGGCCTGGGGCATCAGAGGCCTGCTCAGAGCTGGCCATCAGCTCCCGATGCACCTGGTGCACAGTGTGGTGTCAGGCAGGGGCGTGGGGAGGCGCTGAGTGCACATCTCTGCACAGGTCAGTAGCCTGCATTTCCATCGGAAGCCCTGGCTCTCTGCTCCCCCGCAGACCACAGCCCCAGGACAGCCAGCTGCCCTCCGCGTGCCTGCTGCGTGTGGGAGGACAGACATGCCTGATGGGATGCTGGCTGAGCAGGCTGGGCGCGGTGGGCACACAGGGCGTGGGCACAGTGACAGCCAGCTGCAGGGGCTCACTCATTTTCCTTTTGACTTTTCCAGTGGATTTTCAGGAGAACTGCTTGTGGAACTGCTGTGGGGGTTCTGGGGGCCCAGGGGCTGGGGGGCTGGGAGCAGTCACTGATGATGTGGCGCCAGGGTTTCCCTGCCCTGTGCGTGGCAGCCCCGCCATGGACCCTGTCCCCATGTCATCACTTCTGCCAGCTGGGCAGCCATGGGCTGGAGACAGAGACCCTTGTGTCCCCTCTGCCTGTTTCTCCCTGGTCCCTGGCAGACAGGACTGTGCCGCCTCCTCCTTGAGTGCCAGCCCTGGGACATCACATGCCCACAGAGTGGCAGACTGCCGTGCTGGCCTCTCGCCTGCCCGTCGAGTGTCTCCATTGCTCAGAAGGAAGGGCGGGCAGGCATCACCCTCACCTCATGGGTGTCTCAGGGAGGGGCACCAAGGCCACCAAAGGCCACACAACCAGTGAGCCGTGGAGCTCAAGCAAACCAGCCTGGTGCCCCCAGGGGCCACCTGCTAACCATGGCATACCCTCCATGGCCCACAGAATGAAGCCCCCAAAGAGGTCACATCCGAATCCCTGAGACATGTGACCACGTTCTGCAAAAGGCCAAGGGGAGCGAGGTTGCAGGTGGAGCCAGGATGCAGATCCACTGACCAGATTTTAGGGAGCTAGGCCTGGCTTCTGGCTTCTGCGTGGCCTCATGGGTCCGCGAACGTGGAAGAGGAGGCAGAGGGGGCAGAGAGGGGTTGGAGGAAGTCACATGGACGGCTGTGCAGGTGGAGTAGGGGCTGTGATCCCATGGGTGGGGGTGGCCATGAGAAGCAGGAGAAGGAGAGGACGTGGGTTCTCCCCCTGGAGTCTTTAGAAGGAGCCAGCTCTGTGGACCTGGGTTCTGGATTTCTGACTCTGACCTTCGAGCCCTGAGAGGGTAAGCATGGGTCACTGGGTGATTGTTATGGCAGGCACAGGGGACCATACACCTACCTGCCCAATCCCACTGCTGGGGGCACCTCTACCCCTTCAGCCGGGGGCCCTTCATATCTGTGGGCCAAGGAAGCCCAGTGCCTGGGTGGCCTCTGACCCATGTGTTTAGGTTCAGAGGCCCCTGACCCAGACGCAGGTGGCCAGAGTACCCCCTCAGCTGGGAGCATGCTGGGGACACAGGGCTAATGCACGGTGCTAGCCGGGCCCTGCTGCACAGTGGCTGTGCACTGAGGTGCTGACACAGCTCAGTCTTGCAAGTCACACGAAGAGTGGGTCACTGCAGACCCCACCCTCTGAGAGGGTCAACCAGTGAAGAGAGGCTAGCCTCCTGAGGAGGGAAGACAGGGACCAGAGGAGAGTTGGGGGTGTGGACAGGTGTCGGGCCAGTGCGTGGCCTCAGCTGTAGGAATAATCTCAGCCCCAATGGAGTGGAGCTGGTCCCTGATGTTCCATCTCAGCCCCAATGGATTGGGGCCGGTCCCTGATGTTCCGTCAGCATCTATCCCTTGCGCCCCACCCCCCATGTCATTACAGAAGCCAAAGCAGCCCCTCCCAGGATGGAGCTGTTTCCGCCTGCCCATGCTCAGTGCAGTTTCTGCCACGTTGGTATCTAATCTTTGCGTCATGGTCATTACACAGTGTAGCTTCATGTTTTTGCTTGGCATTGGGAGAACTGCCGTATGCCATTCAGTCCTTCATAAGTTTTATTTCAGTTCTGCGTAATGTTTTGTTGAGCTCACTTACCCCCGTCCATAAGGCTGTTGAATGTCAAGGTTGTTGCAAAGTGTTATTATAAATAACACTGCAATGTACACCTTCAGACATAAAGTACCATCTGTTTCTTAGGATACACCCAAGGGCTGAATCGACTGGGTGTGACCTGAGACTCTGATGCCCACTCAGGGGCCCAGTCAGTTCCAGGCCACCTGCCTTTGGGTCATGTGCTTGGGACAGTTGCCTGCCCTCCCTGAGTCCTGGGGTCTTTGATTTCTCCAGACTCCTGGGCTCGTCCTTCAAAACTGGAGACCAGAGGTGGCAAAGCCCCTCAGAGATGGCTCTGGGTTATCTGCCTCAAGAGTTCTTTCCAAGAGCTGACTGGCTGCACAGCCCATGTTTCTGTACATCCAGTCCTGGCTCCCTGGACATCCTTTGTGTGGGTTCTGATGGACGCTTAGTGCCTGTTTCTCATAGTTAAGTCCTACACCTCTCTTCCCCCTCGTCCTCTCGGCCTGGCAATAGATGCTTGAGGGCATTGCTGCTGGAAAGAGCCAAGTGGATAGCCTTCATCCCAGAGGGTCCCTGCTTGGCTGAACTGTTGCAGAAGTCCACTTACTCCTGGTGAGGATGGTAGTTCTCACTTATGGGGGATTCCTAGGCACAGGCTCTGTGCTATGTGGGTTCTCATGTCCCTCAGCAACCCTCTAGGCCACTTGCTCCGAGTCCAGGAAAGGATGCTGAGGTCAGGAAGGTAACTTGACCAGCCCAGGTCATGGCTGGTGAGTGTGGAGGCACTAGCCTGCCCTGCACTGCCCCCCACACCACACTTTTGTTCACACACAGGGTGCTCTTAGGCTGTTCTTAGGTGTCCTGCTTGTTCTCTGGGAGGAGCTTGCTCACAGGACACTCATGTCACTAAGACTGGCCATTTCCGCATCGGCTCTGCTGTGGCTGAGGAACATGCGTCGCCCCGTGTCCTTGCTGAGATGCCCTCTGTGCTCCAGGTGTGCATCGTGCAGAAGCGGGACACAGAGAAGATGTACGCCATGAAGTACATGAACAAGCAGCAGTGCATTGAGCGTGATGAGGTCCGCAACGTGTTTCGGGAGCTGGAGATCCTGCAGGAGATTGAGCATGTCTTCCTGGTGAACCTCTGGTGAGCTTGCCTGCCGGGGGCCTGGTCCAGTGAGGAGCTTGCTACCAAAAGGCCTGCCTACCCCAGCCTGGTTCCTCAGTCTCTGCCCACGTCAGCCCCTGGAGTGCCCTCCCTGCCCTCCCTATCCCTGCCGTTCTCTCACCTTCCTGTACCCCAGGGCCACCGGGGTTCAGTCCATGGACATGCTTAGGGTAATGTGGTACCACCCCTAGGCCTGTAGTAAGCCCAAGACTTTCCCACAGAGGAGACATGTGGTCCCTGAAGTTTGTGGCACTAAGATCACTGGGGAGACTTCAGCTCATCCCCATCATCATCATCATCATCATCATCATCATCCCCATCATCATCATCATCTCTGTCGTCATCTCCATCATCATCATCTCCATCATCATCATCATCCCCATCATCTCCATCATCATCATCTCCATCATCATCATCATCCCCATCATCGCCATCATCACCATCATCCCCATCGTCATCATCCCCATCATCATCCCCATGATTGCCATCATCATCATCATCTCTATCATCATCTCCATAATCAGCAGCATCATCTCCATCATCCCCATCATCCTCATCATTATCATCTCCATCATCATCCCCATCATCTCCATCATCACCATCATCCCCATCATCTCCATCATCATCATCTCTATCGTCATCTCTATCATCATCATCTCGACCATCATCCCCATCATCGTCATCCCCATCACAATCATCACTGTCGTCATTCCCTCATCCCTGTCAGCATCATCATCTCTATCAGCATCATCCATCACCAGGAACATCTCCACCATCCCCATCCCCATCATCATCCCCATCCCCATCATCCCTATCCTCATTCCCTCACCCCCATCGTCATGTCCATTATCATCCCCATCCCCATCACCAGTATCCCCATCACAATCAACTCCATTATCATCACCCCATCCCCATCCTCCCCACCCTACCCGTCCTCATCTGTGTCATCGTCATCATCCCCATCTCCACTGTCATCATTACCTCTCAGTGTGAGCACTTCTTCACCCATCTCCCTGGGCACCCACAGGTACTCCTTCCAGGATGAGGAGGACATGTTCATGGTGGTGGACCTACTGCTGGGTGGGGACCTGCGCTACCACCTGCAGCAGAATGTCCAGTTCTCCGAGGACACAGTCAGGTTGTACGTCTGTGAGATGGCGATGGCCCTCGACTACCTGTGCAGCCAACATATCATCCACAGGTGTGTGCTCACCTTGGGTGGGGTGCCCATCTGGGGAATCCTCAGACTCTGCCGGTGGGTTCCAGATGGGAACAGGGGTGGTTTCAGGACACTCACCTCACTCTTCCCTGTGCAGAGACGTCAAGCCTGACAACATTCTCCTGGATGAACAAGGTGAGCCAGGGCAGGTGAAGGCAGGTGGGAGCTGTTGTCCGTCCCTGCCACAGGGACGTTCTCTGGGCCTGGGGTAGCTGTCCAGCTTCTCCTCCTCCGGCAGGACATGCACACCTGACAGACTTCAACATCGCCACCATCATAAAGGACGGGGAGAGAGCGACCGCCCTGGCTGGCACCAAGCCCTATATGGGTAGGCGCCTGCTACTCAGACTGCACCCACCCCCATGGTCCAGCCCTCTTACCTCTCCTGCCAGCCCACAGGTCTCCCCAGACTTCTCCCCTAAAGCCATCTGACAGTAAGCAGTGGGCCAGGCTCTAAAGAGAGTCATGAGTGGACTGGGCATGACTCCCATGGATGCCCGTGGTGGCTTGTGATGTGCCACTCCATGCAGAACCATCCCACTGGGGCCAGCTTCATTGGCAGCTCCCGAGCTCTCTGCACGTGGGTGCTTGTGGAAAGGCACTGGGAGGCAGAGCACAGTGCTGCTGGGTGCAGGTGGGCCTGTGGCGCTTTTGTGGCTCAGCGCCCCTTCTCTGTCTGTTGAAAGCCCCTGAGATCTTCCAGTCCTTTGTCAGCGGAGGGACCGGCTACTCCTTCGAGGTGGATTGGTGGTCGGTGGGGGTCATGGCATACGAGCTCCTTCGAGGATGGGTATGGAGCCATGAGCAAGACCCTTTCTGTGCTTTGGGGTGGCCAGAGTTCTGACAAGTGACTGTGGCTTGGCTGGCTGGGTCTTCCGGGGCCTGGGCAGGTCTGCATGCAGCTGAGCAGGGGATGCCTGCCCAGAACTTTCCAGAAGGTTCCTGAGTCGAGCCCAGTGCTCCCCTTGGAGGCCGCCATCCATTCAGCCTGGGAGCTCAGGGGTGAGGAGTGCCCTGCCCCTCCCCATCCCTCTGGGGGTCCTGGGCACCCTGGCTCCGCACCTCCAGCCACCCCACAGGACCTTGGCCTGAAGTAGGCAGACCCCTCCCCTGTTCTCCAGGCTGATCCACAGGGACCCTGGGGTAAAGGCTGGCAGGATGGTCACTTCCTGCCTGGTCTGGCATGGTGCTGGAGGCAGGGCCCAAGGGCAGGCCCTGCCTCCCAGCCCTCCTCAGGCCTTGCTGCACTCTGTGCCTGCCCGTGGGGGTGGGGTGCTGCCCAGCCGTGTTCTGGGTGCTGTGGGGTGGGCTGCTGCCCGGCTGTGGTCTGGGTGCTGTGGAGTGGGCTGCTGCCTGGCCGTGTTCTGGGTGTCATGGTGGTCCTAATCGCCACCCCTGCCCACAGAGGCCGTACGACATCCACTCGAGCAATGCGGTGGAGTCCCTGGTACAGCTGTTCGGCACCGTGAGCGTCCAGTATGCCCCGACCTGGTCCAAGGACATGGTGGCCCTGCTGCGGAAGGTGGGCGGCTGCCCTGTCTATAGAGCCCTGCCCCTGGAAGGGGGCCCCACGTCATGCAGGGTCAGCATTGCTTTATCGGGGCTCCGGCCACCCCATGTTAACTAAACTGGTTTGGGAAGTGGATCTTGGCTCCCAGGGACCTGAGGGAGGAGCGTGTCATGCCCAGCCCTTGGATGGGTCTGAGTGGCCCCTCATGTCAGCACATGGCAGGCACATCCCCTCCACCGCTGCCACTGTGTCCATCAGCAGGAAAAGGATGTGGGTCTGGGATACGCCCCCTTATGGAGAGTTACAACTCAGCAGGTGGAGCCTGGTGCGGCGGGCCACTGGTGCCCCCTAGTGGGTGCCTTGGCCGCACATCCCTGCAGCCCCACCTCCTGGCCTCGGCCTCTGCTGTGTCCTCGGGCTCAGGGGCTTGGCCAGAGGCCCAGTCTGACTAAACTGGCCGTGGGCTGGCCACCGCACTGACCAAACTGCTTTAGCTGCACTTGGCTCATGTCCCCTTGTGGGCCCCGGCACCCTGAAACCCTGACCTCAGGCCCTGGCGCCTTGTTCCAGCTCCTCACAGTGAACCCGGAGCACCGTGTCTCCAGCCTCCGGGACATGCAGGCAACCCCCTCACTGGCCCATGTGCCCTGGGACGACCTGAGCCAGAAGAAGGTGGAGCCGGGCTTTGTGCCAAACGTAAGAGAAACCCCTCCCTGCCTGGGATGGTGGGGGCACGCCGGCCACGGACACGGCTCAGTCCTGGTCCCCCACAGAAAGGCCGCCTGCACTGCGACCCCACCTTCGAGCTGGAGGAGATGATCCTGGAGTCACGGCCCCTGCACAAGAAGAAGAAGAGGCTGGCCAAGAACAAGTCTCGCGACAGCAGCAGGGACAGCTCCCAGTCCGTGAGTGTGGGGGAGGGGTTCCCGGGCCCTTGATTCAGGATTGGAGGGGAGATGTCATCACCACCACCTCTGCTTCACATGGTAATGGGGTCCCCAGGGCGTCCTGTAAGACCCCTGGCTGGGGATGCGTCTTGAAATCTGGGAGACAGTCTCCCAGTAGTTCAGGAAGAGACCTGGGAGCCCTCGCCCACCGTCCCGGCTGAGCCCCTCTCCTAACCCAAGCCCCTTGCAGTGGTTCCTTCTCAGAGCCCGGGGGGACATGAGGCGTGGCCTGCGAGCACACTGGGACCCCACAGGGTGGCGCCCAAGCACAGCCAGTGCTCACAGGGAGGATGGCTCTCGGTGTGGATGTGGATGTGGTGTGGATGTGGATGTGTTGACACGCCACGCCCCCTGGGGCTGCCTGAGGCCCGCTGGGCCCAGCAATGCCAGCCAGGGCCTGTCCTTGGAACTACCCCATAAGTTGCCACCCTGAGAGGTGATGTAGCTGCCAACGCCCCCGCCACCTGCAGCCCCCCTGGGAGAGTTTCAGTTGGTAGTTCCCGAGGGCTGCCAGGGGCCTCACACTCAACAGTCACCAGGGCTGGGTCCCTGTTACCAGCCAGAGGGACTGGCTCCAGCCCTGCCCTGACGCCTGCTTCTCAGGGGCACATCATGGGATGGGAATTCGTGGAAAGGGGTCTGGCAGAGCACGGCGCCCAGCAGAACCTGCCCGGGAGGGGTCCCGATGTGAGGGCGCTCTGAGAAGCCTGATCGTGTGGAACAGCTCTGGGCACCATGCTGTCAGCCCTGGCAGCGGGCTGGGCTTTCCCCCTTGGGCCCCTGTGGTCACTGGCTTCGGGTCACAGGGGAGATGTCCACCCCCAGGCACCTGGCTGCCTGAGGCCAGAGTGCCCAGGGCCCTAAGAGCAGGTCTCTGGGAAGACCCAGCAGCCAGTGCTGCGGGTGCGCAGGCGCGGGCAGCGGCTGAGGGACCGAGGAGCGCAGGTGCGCGCCCGCGGGCGGGACTGGAGCTTGCGCGTGTGCAGCGGCTGACGCAGGCCCGTTTGTCTGGCTCTGGCAGGAGAACGACTACCTGCAGGACTGCCTTGACGCCATCCAGCAGGACTTTGTGATTTTTAACAGAGAAAAGTGAGCGCATGAGTGTGGGCACGTGACAGCGTGGGGGGGAGTGGGAAAATGGGGCGCGGGGGTGGCAGCACCCACGGGCTGCTCTTTGGGGGAGTCCACGCAGTGGCCCTGGGGGACTGCCTAGACTCCTGCGGGAGGGGACTCCCGGGAACCTTTTGCTTATAAGCTGATGCTGGTGGCTGGCATCCCTGGGAGACCCAGGCGATGGGCCCTGTCAGCTGATGGCCTCCTGGCCACGTGAGTGTATGTCAGGGTCCCGTCACCCCACCAGTCATTCATTCACTCATTCACTCGGCAAACTGTCACCAGAGCTAGGAGGTCTTGTGGGGCAGGAGAGGGCAGGGCTGGCCCACAGGGAGATAGATGCCAGGCCGCCAAGCAGCTGTGGTGTCTGGGCTGTGGAGGGAGGACACTGTGGGGCTCCCTGTGCGGGTGGGCAGGGCAGGCTTCCTGGAGAAGGGGGCCTGAAACCCTGGCCTGACTACTCTGCCTTCTCGGGGGGGCTGGGGGCAGGGCCATGTGTGGGCAGAGGTTTGGGGCACTGGCCAGCATCCTGAGGGCAGGCGCCACTCAGCACGGCTTTGTCGGACCGGCTCACAGCACTGGGTTGGGTTTCCTTCTGCCTGGGCTTTGACAACAGCCGGAGGTCTGTGAGGAGAGGCTGCTCTCCCCTGGGTGGGCCCGCTCGGGGTCTAAGCAAGAGCGCCCAACACTGATCTGTCTCTAGGCACCTGTGGGCGAGTTTTTGGGTCGTGGGGTCTGGGGCGACGCATCAGGGCCGTGTGATGCAGGGTGAGCCCCACGGGGTGCTTCTCAGGTGCGTCAAGCCCCTCCCCGTGTCCCCGCCAGGCTGAAGAGGAGCCAGGACCCCACAGCCCAGCCGCTCCCTGCGCCCAGGCCCCAGGAGGAGGCAGAGCCACCAGCGGACGGCGAGGTGGCGGGGTCCACCCTGCCCATGTGCGGCCCCCTCTGTCCATCCACGGGCAGCAGCTAGGTCCCTGGCAGAGTGTGGACAGTCAGGCGGCTGCATGGACATCCCCACGGGGCAGCCACCACCTGCACTCGCCTTGGACTGCGAGCTGCCCCTGCCCTCGGGGCATGGCGAGGGGGCCAGAGACCTCAGGTCCTCTCAGGACACGACGTGGAGGGGCAGGCGCTGTGGACAAGGCGGCACCTGAGCCGTCTGCCCCGGCCTCTCCCGGGGGCCCTCGGGCTGCCTCTGAGCAGGTCACCGAAGCCAGGCTGTGTAAACCCTGTCCCAGGCACCCTGGGCTGGCCACCCACCTGCAGGCCTGGCTCGAGATTGTTTCCTTCTTGTTCATGAGGGGAGGGTTGGGGAGGGTCGGGTGGGAGGAGGACTGTTTCACAGGGCTGCCCGGTCCCAGTAGTCTCTGCTGCTTCTGTAGCGTTCTTACCTCTGGGGCTGCGATATGAGAAGCCTGAGTGGCCACTGTGTTACCTGTGTCTGTCTGTGTCCGTGAGGGGCAGGGCGGACACCCCCGTCGCTGCCCCTTGGAACGGCGCTGGGGGCGGGGGCTGTTGCTCCACCTCCTCCCCTTTTGGGGGACGAGGGGCCTCCTGGAGGATGAGTGTCTGGGACAGAGGAAGCCCTGGGTGCCGAGGAGGAGCGCCCCCTGGTGCCAGACCCTCAGACACAGCAGGTGTGTCCCCTGGTCACTATGGGAACCACCTACCAGGCAGGGGAGGGAGTGGGGCTGGGTAGGCCCTGCCCACCTCCATGTGATGCCACCACACCCACACCACTGTCCTGAGCTCCCAACATACCACCCTCTCCTTCCCACTTGACTGCCACCTCTGGGAAGAGGCGTCTGGGCCTGACTGGTCATCCTCGTTCCCAGAGCCGGGGCCAGGGCCCAGATGCAGGAGGGCACCCCTCATGTCTGTGACTGACTGTGTGAACGAGTGAACGACTGCACGACCGACTGCGTGAACGAGTGAACGACTGGGTGAATGAATGCCTAAGTGGGTGACTGACCGAGTGAGCGAGCAGTGGTTGAATGCATGGCACCACTGGGCACTGCCTGACTGCTGCCCCCACACACAGCAGCCACCCCCCGCCCCCCCACTGCTCAGCAGCCGCCCCAGCCGGGGACAGCTCCTTGGTCCCTTTCTAGGACCCACCTCTCTGGGCCAGTCAGCTGTCACGGAGGTGCCCAGCACCCCCCATGCTGAGGCATGGGACCCCACAGCTAAGCTCCTGCTTTGTCACTGCTGCCCCTGGCCGTGCACCCTGCGAGGGGCTGATGCTGGGGGAGGGGTGGGGTGCATCTGTGGCCCAGCCTTGGCTCTCTGATGATGACGTGCTTTTTGGGGGTGCCCTGTTGGCCCTGAGCACAGCAGGACTGCCGCCTCTTGGTCAGCGGACACAATGCTGAGCCAGGGGCACTGGGGGTGGGGACGAGCGGGGGGTCATCTGCTGGGGTTAAGTGTTCCTCCGTCCACACCAGCTCCATGCAGGCCGGCGGGCCAGCATGGGCACCATGGCTGGTTTGTTCCTCCACCCGCCACTGGGACGGCACAGTGCCCGCTCATAGCTGTGCTGTTCTGACCTTGTGTCCAAGCTGACCAGGTGGCCGCTGGCCACCTCCCCAAGGACTCTGGGGCCAAGGGCAGCCCGGGAGTTATTTTCTGGGGATTCTGGGGCTGAGCCCGAGAGTCCTGATCAGAATCTCAGGAAGCCTTTTGCCACCAAGCAGGCAGGGCCCAGCCTGGGTGTCTGCACATGTGGGCACGTCTGTGTGTGAGAGGGCATCAGCCCCAGGCCCCACCTGTCCTCTGCTGCCTGCTGGAGGTGTGGGCCTCCTGATGTGTTCCACATGGGCCCTCATGCAGCCCCATGGCCCCCAACCATCTGGCCCGTCTGTCCTGCCTGAGCGGTCACAGCCAGTGTCCCCTGCCTTTGGCTTGCTGCTGCCTGGCAAGCCTAGGCCAGGGTGCCCACCCCTCCCTGCCACCTGGAACGAGCTCCGCCCCTTATGCCACTTGACAGTGGGTGTTGTCGCTGCGGGGCCTCCAGGCCCAGCTTCCCACTGTGTAGAACTGGGGCAAGGAGAGCCACACACTGCAGCTTCCGCCGCGTCTTTAATGGACCGGCTCACGCCAGCTCGGGCATCTGGCTGGGCGGCATGCAGATGCTGGCTATAGCTGTCCTCAACGTACAAAACACTACGTCTAAGAAGCCCCCGGAAGACACGTCTCATAATAAAAAGCACAACTAAAGGAGGTGGACGTCCCCGGGTCGGGCCGCGAAGCACGTGGAGGTTTGGTCCTGGGGACAAGTACAGTCGCTAGAAGTCTCAGAAGTCCTCCCGATGGGTCCCTGAAGTTGGTACAGCTCTGGGTGCCCAGGGCACTTGGGTGGCTGAGGGGAGCCAGGGAGGCTGTGGGAGCAGGCAGAGTGTGGCAGTGACTTAAGAGGGGGACAGACCCCCAAGGCGGGGCACAGAGCCCTTCTCAGCCTCCCCAGCTGTGCCCTGAAGTGCCAGGCAGTGGCACAGTTGTCAGGCGGTGCCCCACTTGGTGCTAGGCCCAGCGGTGTGAGGACGCCTGGACCCGGGACGCCCTGAGCTGTCCCCGCTGCCTTCAGCCCCCTTGACCTGACAATGAGGGCTCCCCACGGGTGGCAGGAGCTCCGGGGAGGGGAAGGCAAGGGCCAGCACCATTCTGCATGGGGAAAGGTGGGGAGCTCGGTGGAGCGGGGTGGGGGGTGTCTAGGAGAGGGAGGTGATGTTGGAGCGGCCTCCAGGGGGCGCCATGATCTTCTGAGCTGTGCGTCTGGCGATGTGGTCGTCAGCCTGAGACCCTGGAGGAGAAGGCAACTCGTGGGCTGAGGAAGGGGCGGGAATGGAGGGGTGGGGGCTTCCCAGTGTCCATCCAGAAGGTCAGGACTGCAGAGGTCGCCACCACGTGCGCACAAGCCGGTTCTGCTCACAGGGCCGCGTGGTGGGTAGAGCAGGGGACTGGGCAGGAGCTCCCAGCACTAAGGGTTCTTGGATACCCTGGAAAGTGTCCCAGTGTTGGCACTCTGTGGGTGGGAGACTATTACCCTGTATGGAGGTTGCCCCTCCAGGAGCCTGTCGTGCCTCAGGGCTAGCACAGGCTGGGCCAGACCTCACTGTGGTGAGTCTCGGCTCACCCCGCACACGGGGACCCACATGCTCCCAGCTCCTAAGACAATGCTGGATTTCCAAGGGGACCTACTCTGGTCCTAAGACCCAGGAAGTGAGCAGGGACTGCCGTCACCATAGGAGGGCAGCCCTCATGGAAGGAGGAGGCAGGTCACATCCCCAGACAGTGTGGCTGCTTCCCCAGGGCTGGAGTGGGGGTTAGCTCCATTCTGCAGGGACAAGTCCCTCTACCCATGGTGCCAGAAGCTCACATCTGGCCAGGGACTTGGGCAGCCACTCGAGTGTCCTTCCATCTCAGCCTTCCCATGAGACCCTGGGGCCCCTGGGTCCTCTGAGCCATCCCTGCTCATCTTGCTAAGGGCTAGCGTGGTGGGGCAGGCCAGGGCGGGGCTGCAGAGGGGCCGTCCCAACTAGGAGGCATCGCACGCCCATCCCTGCTGGCAGTGGCCAGCGCTGCTCCTCCCTGTGGTTGAGGGCGGGGTCATGACAATTAACCTGGGCCAGAAAGGGGCTTCGCCAGCCTCCCAAGTACAGGGGAGGGTGCCCCACTATCCCCACTTCACCCAGGAGCCCTGCCTGCTGGCTGCCTTCTGCTTGTGGGGCACAGGTGTGGAGGATGCCACTGATTCTTGGGGCCCAGTTAGGCCCTAGTGGCCGAGGCTCAGTGGTCCCCAGTGCTTTTCACCACTCAGAGCACCCCAGGGGCCCTGGCTTCCCAGACTCAACTCACCAGAGAGGCTGAACCCCGACTGGTGCAGGTTCCGCACGGGGAGCACGGAGACCTTGCCGGGGCAGCAGATGCGGGCTGGGGTGCTGCTGGTGGCCCTGGCAGGCATGACTGCCTCGTGTACTGGCCCGTCATAGAGGCCCCGTGGCACTCCGTGGATCTCCGCGAGCTGTGGGCAAGGAGTGGGTGAGGGCGCTGGGATCCTGGAGGCTCTCCCACCAATGGACGACATCCACCCACGTGCTCAAGTGCACCTGTGCACTGCACACCTCCCTCCTACATTCCCACCCACGTGTGCACACACATCTCCCTCCCTGTACTACATTTACATACGTGTGTGCACATGTCCTTACGTCTCCTCCCTTCACTCCCACCTACACACATGTGCAGACACCCACCTCCTACATCCCCACTCGTGTGCACACACCGTCCCATGTGTGCACACCTCCCTGCACTGCTTACACACGTGTGCACATGCCCTCATGCCTCCTCCCTTCACTCCCACCTACACATGTGTGCAGATACCTACCACCTACATCCCCCCCCCACATGTACGTTCACCTCCCCACTCCTGTGTGTCCACACACCCCTCCCTGTGCACATGTGCCCTCATAGTCCATCAGTCTCGCCTACACACAGGTGTTATGTACACACACCTTTTTCCCTGCATTCCTATCCACACACATGCACCCATGTGCACACACACACCCATGTGTACACCCATGCACAAATGCATGCACACACATGCCCGCATAGCACCGTGTGCCTGCACATGTACACACACACACACACATGTGCACACATGTCCAGGAGCCTCTTTTCCCCGGCAGCCCCCAGTAGCCAGGGTTCCAAGTGAGAGGAACACGGCCTGAGTGGGGCCACCCTGCATGAAGAGCTTCTTCCTGGAAGAAGGAACCAGCCCCACTATAGCACCCTGGCAGCCCGGCCTGCGTGGGTGGGGACACCTGCGGGCACGGCTCTTACCCGGTTCCGTGCCTTTATCCTCTTATAGACAAAGTCGGGGAAGGTCTTCCGGGGAATGAAGCGGCCGGCCCCAGGGGTGACCAACAGTTTCCCGTCCTCCAGCACAACCCGGCCCTGACTGATGACCACTGTGGGGGCCCCTCGGCACTCGATGCCTTCAAAAATGTTGTACTCCACGTTCTGGGGAGAGAATGAGGGTCCTGCCCGCGGCGCCCACTCCCAGCCCTGCTTCAGGCTCAGCCTTCAGAACACCCCTGGGGCCACTTGTGAGCCAGCCAGTGTCCACTAGCCAGCTCTGTCCTCAGAGCCCACATGACCACGCCATCACTGACGGCCAGAGCTCCAGCAACCCGGGCCTCAACCTCCCAAGCCCAGGCCCCAAGCTGCTCCTGAAAATGGTGAGTGAGTGGTCCCCGAGGGCTGGTTCCGGGAGCAGGCACAGCTTCTGCGTGACCTCCTCGTGTGTCCGGCCGGGATGCGTGCTCCAGGCCCACAGCACTGCCGTGGCGGTGGACCCCGTCCCCCGCTGCCTGCCGCTGGCTTGGGAACTGGCGTGTTTACCAGGTTGTGGGTCTTGGCAGAGATGATCTTGGTGGCCTTGGGGTTCCATATAACCAGGTCAGCATCTGAGCCCACGGCCACTCGGCCCTTCCTCGGGTACAGGTGGAAGATCTTGGCTGCGTTGGTGCTGGTCACTGCGACAAACTGGTTCTCGTCCATCTTTCCTGAGGCCTGTGAATCGAGAAGGCCACCTGAGGAGGGAGACACTGGCGAGCCAGCCTTCCTGGACAGCAAGGTCCTTGTTTTGGGGTTCCACGTGGCCGTTAGTGGGGGAAGCACTCAAGCCAGGCTCCCTGCTCCTCTGGCACGGCACCTCCCAGGATGGCAGGGACACTGGGACCTTCAGCGGGTTCTGCTGCTCTCTGAGATGAAACAGTCTCAGACCAGCCTGCTGATTGGACTGCCACCTGTGGACTCTGTTGGGGACTCAACTGTGTCCCCAGCAAGACACCCACAGTGAGTGTGGCCGTTTGGAAATGGGGCCGTTGAAGAGACAACCAGTTGAGTAGGGTGGTCCTAGTCCTAAGGGAGACACAACTTTATAAAGAAGAGATGCAGACACGTGGAAGAAAGACAGTGTATGAAGGCGGGTGATGCTGCCAGGCACGTCATGGCCACCAGACACTGGCGAGACGGACAGGACCCGCCCCTGAACCTCTGGGGCCCAGTCTGTACCCACCACGCATCGCTCCCAGACCACGGCCATGCGCTCCTCCACGCCATTGGTGCCCTCGGGGATCAGCGTGAAGTTGTCCTTGCCGACAGCCTTCTGAGCTGTGCTGAAGGTGCAGTGGGCACTGCCCGTCACCTGGAGGTCCCCGCTGAGGAGAGACTGAGGTCAGTGGCAACCCAGAGGGTGATTCTGGAGCCAGCTGGGTGGGCTCCATGTCCCCACCACCTGCCAGTGCAGCTTCCAGGGCCCACAGGCTGCCTGAGTGGTCAGGGCCGGACTGGTGGCTGGGTGTCTGGGAGGGGACGGGCTGGACAGCAGCGAGCTGCTGGGGAGAGGAGCACGCCCACACACGGCAGCCCCGGCTGGGCACCCAGGGCTGGGGTCTGGGCCTCAGCTGCCCTCAGTGGTGCTGGGCAGGTCCGTGCACTCGGCTGGGGGTCCCGGCCGGCGACCCTCACCTGGACAGCAGGGCAGTGAGGTGCTCCGAGGTGCTGGGGTCTGGGCTGATGGGAGGCGAGGTGACGAAGGCTGCAGCTTTTGCCCAGTTCTTGCTCCAGTAGTGGGACCCATCGGCTCCCAGGCTGGCAGTGATGGGCTCCCCAAACACGACAACCCCTGCGGGAGGCAGTGAGAGCCAGGGGCCCCAGCCTGCACAGGCCCCCACCCCACCCCACCCGGGGGACCCAGCAGGAGGCCAGGCAGAGGCCTCGGGCTGGCAGACATGGCCCTGGCACTCCAGACAGTGGGGGTCAGGCCTGCCCGGTGGTCCAGCTGCACCACGGGGGGGCAGCCCCAGTGAGACACAGCCACGTCCTGCCCAGCCCGCCTGGCCCAGTGGTGAGGGCCCCCTCCTGTAGAGACCGGACTGAGAGCCAAGGAGTGCTGGCAGCTGCAGGAGAAAGTGCAGGAGGGGCTCCCAGACTGGGCTGGTTTCTACCCTTCGTGCACAGAAAGTGTCCAAGGGGAAGCCCCTGCCTCCATTCTTGGGACCCAGCACAGCCTGGGGGACCAGAAACAAGTGGTCTTCACAAGATGCTAGCTTGGTCGGGCAGCTAGAGGCTGGCAATGAGGCAGGAACCCAGCCCCCGGGTCTTCTCTGCCTTCTCTGGGTAGTTCTGCTGCCCAGGAAACCCAAAGGAAAGTGAGGAGCGTCCCTGTGACCCCAGGCCCCTGGAGGACCATCAAGTGCACACGCACTCAGAACCTGTGTGACACACACTCCCTGTTCCCAGTGACTCACTTCTGGGGATGCCCCAAAGGTTGGGGACCTCAACCCTACTGGCACTGGGATGTGAGGCACGTACGCCACTGCCAGCCTGCCCCCCACTAACATGTTCAGCAGGGCCATAGGTGTCTCTCAGGGCCAGCCAGCCCCAAGCCCCTCCTGCCTGCCCGTGGTCCAGGGCTAGGTGCCTCCCCCCAGGTCCCCAGCCGCCGGGGATACTTACCTCGCCGCTTGGCCTGGGCGACCACGTCGGCCGCAGCCTTGCTCATCACCTTGGTGATGTACAGGGGGCAGTTGGCCTGCTTGGCAATGGTGACAGCACGGAAGGCAGCCTCGGCCTCCACCTGGGGAACAGGCACTCAGGCTTCGTGGAGGCCACAGCTCCCACCTGTGACACCGGTCAGGGGGTGTGGGGACACCTTTGGGGGGTGAGAGCCCCGGTGGGAGCTGGGCCTGCCAGGCATCCGCAGGGCTGCCCAGCCTGTGGTCCTGGCCTGAGGGTGACTGCCGCACGGGAGGAGCTGGGGGCGTCCACCCTGGGCAGAGCCTTACCTCCTCCGGGTGGCTGAGTACGTGGCCCTCGGGCCCAGTGATGCCAAGCTCCAACATCCGCTTCTGCTCCTAGACAAAACCCCAGGCCCCGCTGCAGCCCCATGTGTGTATGTTGGCGGGCGCCCCCACATACCCCACCCCTCAGATCCCCACACCATGGCCCCCACCCTACAGGCTCCACCCCACGAGTCCTTCCCACAGTCCCTGCCCCATGGCTCTGCTGGAGGGGCCCAGTGTAAACGGAGGGCTGGCCCTGCCGGGCAGCCGCTGAGTCAGAGGCGATGAGTCCCTGGAGGGAAGGGACTGCCCGCTCCCTGGTTCACAGCTCAGGCGGGGGCTCCGGGACAGCACTTCCTCCTGCCCGTGTCCCCCCATCTGGTCACGGGCAGGCGCCCCCACACCTCCTCCACAATGTCCCCGTTCTCTGCGTGCACCAGTGCCAGAGCCCCCAGGTCTCGGATGATGCTGAAAATCTCGTACATCTGGGGAGGGAGGCAGACGGGCCCCGTGTGGGCATCTGCGTAGGATGCTGGCGGGACACCGCCCTCACCCCGGTCCCCACCTCACCTGGCCGTCAGCACACTGACACCTGTCCTTGTATGCCATGAAGACCAGGAAGGAATTCACGCCTGGGGGAGAGGGTGTCCGATGGCTGGCTGCCTCATGAGCCTGCTCAGCTCCGGAGCGGTGGGTACCCCCAGCAAGCCAGGACCGGAGTGGACAGCTGCCTCCCAGTCCCTGCCCCTGGCTGCTGCTCCTGCCCCACACAGACCCCCAGGCTGCACAGGTGGGTGAGGAGGCCTTGTCCCACAGACCCACGCAACTCTCCTAAGCCCTGCCATGGTTCAGCCCGATGATCGTGTGTGGGAGAAGATGCAGCCATTTTTGTGGCTGGGCTGGTTCTGCACAGGTGACCCTACACTCCTGCCAAGGGGATCCCAATGCCCAGGAAATGGGTCCTGGGGTCCCCTCCCCCTGGAGGGGTGTCTTCCCCAGAAAGAGGCAGGCACTCAGCGGCAGCCAGCAGCCGGCAACAGGAGGCTGCATGACTGCAATACCTAAGGGAGGCACCCTCCCAGCCAGAGTCCTGGCAAGTCGAAGGCGCCACCCAGGACTCGCACAGCTTCTCCCACTGCACGGACACTGCCCTGGGACCAGGCTGGCAGGTCCGGCCTGGCCACGGGGTCACAGTATTCCATCCCTGCCTTCAGGTGTCTCTCTCAGGGTCACCTGCATTGGAGGGGAGACCTGCAGCCCCAGCCATGGGTACTGCTGTTCTCACCTTTGCCCTTGACCAGGGCCTCCAGCTCCTCCTTGATGCTCTCGTGCCAGCGGGCAATGTCCACGTGCAGGGAGTAGTCACAGCAGGCCATGCTGTCCGCCCGCTCCCGCCACTGCTCATAGGCCGCCAGCAGGCTCACTCCCGCATCCGGGAACACGTGGTCCACTGCAGGGACAGTATGGTCAGCCAGTACCCCCTCCCCCGCCAGTCACTGGACACCACTGCTAGGTCCAAGGAGGTTTGGCTTCATTCCCCAAGAGGTCAGAACACACGTTTCAGGAATAGACTAGAGGCCATCGACTTCTAAGGGGCCCGATTGTGCTACAAACTCTGCTTCTTCCATTCCCTTCAGAGTGGCATCTTCCCAGCCTCTCTGTGCTGACTAGTGGGGAGAATGAGAGAGTCTGGTTCCAACCACCTCCCTCCCCCTCCCCCAGTGGACACATTCCACCTAAGGGACAGGGGTGGGAACCAAGGACTTTGTCCACCCTCCAACGTAGGTGACCCTGAATGAGAAACCTGAAGGCAGGGATGGAATACTATCCATGGTGCAGGATAGCCTGCTTTGCTAGCAGCTGCCACAGACTGGCTCTCTGAGTGTGCCTGACTGACCCCACATGCCTTCAACAGTGTCACTCACCCTCTGCAGTGACAAGCTTTTGCCGGGAGAACTACAGCACACGTGGGCACCTCACACACATGCTCGGGTCCAACACATGGCCAAGTGGCTCTCCTGAGTGCACCGGCATGATAGCACCAAATAGGAAGGAGCCCCACGCCAGGAATGCGGTTCAGTGTTGACCTTCCCACTCCCCCCAGTCAGGAACCCAGGGCCCCAACTCTGCAAGCAGCTCACTGCCATGAGGACACAGAGCCAGCCTGGGGCTGGGCAGGGGGAGGAAGAGGCTGGCCTCCTGCCTGTTGGTGTTTCTCTATCTTCATGGTGACACCTCACAGCTTGTTTGATCCGTGGTGACATCCATGCTGCAGACGTCCTAGCCCTGCATGGCCCACAGCCACAAGCATGAACACCACCCCAATCACCAGTCTCCTTGGTCAAACTCACTGATGGGCATGGCTAGTTTTCTCCACCGCGAAGTGGAGTGAACCCAGTGTCTGTGCCACCATGTTGGCTGTGGTGAACTGCCACTTGTGCTGCAGCCTAGCCCTATAAGGTGTTCTCATTGGGGGAGCGGAGGAGGTGGCAGCAGCACTTACTGGATGCTGGGGATCATTCAGAACAACTCACACCCACCTGAGAAGGAGGGCCTTGTTCTTTCTCCTACTCCACAGCCAGCAAGGTGTGACCGATGCGAGCTAGGGTACCTGAAGTCACACAGCTAGCACACGGTGCAGCCAGGTTCCCATTGGACACACGGCCTGAGCAGCATGGCCAGAGATGGAGCTGGGCTCTTATGTGTCTGGGTTCACGGTGCGCAAGCACGTTCACCCAACGGGCTTTAGTCTTCCAAGGGCATCTTTGCTGACTGGAGGTTCTCTGAGTGCACGGGAGCTAAAGCGTGCGGGGACTGAGCCCAAGCCTGGCCAAGTTGGCCCTGAGGCCATGGTGACTCTTGGTGCTGGTATGATGGTAATGATTCCTGTCATCTTCCAACCTCTGTCTCTAACTCATCGACATGGGAGGGAGCTTTCTGCAACTCAGGCCTTGGAGGCGTGAGGCTAAGGATCAAAGCTGTGTCTGGCATTTCTGACCACAAGACCCCCCCTTCCCTGATGCAAAGCTTCTGAGTTTTCCAAACCCCAGCCTGTGGCCAGCTTCTGATTTCCCAGAAATACCAACTGGGCCCAGCACTGACTTCCCCAACAATCCCGGGAGCTCAGAACTAGCCAAGTCAGGAACACTCCACAGTCAACAAGGCAGGAAAAGGCAGGCATGGTTTCCTCAGACAGGAAATACCACGACATACAATTCTTCCCGCAAGACACCCCTGTGGCAGGGGACCAAGATATGGGGTGGGGACTCAGAAACTCACATATCATGGTGGTCCCTCCCGCTAGGGCTGCCTTGGTGCCCTGGAAGAAGTCGTCAGCCGGGGTCATGCCTAGCGCAGGCATCTGCAGCCGTGTGTGGACATCGATGCCGCCTGGCAGGACCATCAGGCCATGGGCATCAATTGTTCTGACGCCCCCGGGGACAATAAGGTTTTCCCCGATTTGTCTGAAAGCAACAAGGAGAGATTTCCCTGGTCACCAAGAGCCCGGATCAGGGCCTGAACGGCTCTGTTGGCGGCATCTGGAGCTGTGAGTGTGCATCTGGGCCCCTGCACTTGAAAGGAAGGTCAGGCCAGTGAGAGCACGCTCCTGACTGGCTCCTCACGGCTGCAAGAAGGGCCAGGCCTCCTGCTGGGCTGTTCAGGATGAGCAGCATCATCAGTTCCATCTGGACAGTCAACATGGAAGACCCACCAGAAGAATGAGATGGTCCCTGGCGACCACGACTGACCTTCCTTCCCATCAGGCCACACTAGACAGACCCTGAGAGAATGGGAGGAAAGTATGGAACAGAACCTCAAATTTGTAAAAAGTCCAGACTTCCCAGACCAGTAGACTAGTGGATCCTCTGAGACAATTGTCCTGAGAGACTCTTTAAACCTTGAACTGACACAATTCCCTCGGGTCACCTTGTAGTGAAATGACTGACTGGGTATGACTTGTGAGTACAAGGCAGCTATCTGAGACCAGATGGTCAACAATGACACTACAGCAAAGATGAGAAGACAGGGACCGGGCAACCAGAGCTTGGGAAAGGGGAAACCAGAACGCAATTAAGACACTGCAAATCATTGGGAAGATCGTAACTCACGTCACTGAACGGTCTGAGCACAAACTGTCCAAGGGGAACCTAATTTGCTGTGTAAACGTTCACAGAAAACACAGTAAAACGTTACAAAAAAACAACACAGAGCATGAGGGGGCTAAGCTGGTGCAGACGCTACGGCCCCTCTGGCATCCCACTGAAGGGTCTGCTGGATGGTCACTGAGCAGTGGCTGAAGCCGCTTGACTGGAGCAGCAGAGACTGACACGCAAAACCAAACCCACTGCTGTCAAGCCAACTGCGGCTCATGGCGCCCCCGTGTGTCACAGAGTGGAACTAACCAGAGGCTTGCTGGCTTCATCCTTACAGACACAGACTGCCAGGCCTTTTCTTCCACAGCACCACTGGGTGGATTTGAGCCATCAGCCTTGAGGTAAGTAGCTGGCTGCAAACCATCTGTGCCATGCAGGGGCCTCAGAGACACCGACAAGCATGGGCAGTAAGTGTTTATTAAGCACATCCTATGAGCCCAGCATGTACTGGGTGCTGTGACAAGCACAGTGAAATATGGGCGCCATTTCCCGCTTTCTGAGACCTTCTGATCTGAGGGATTCTGCCACCACCGATGGCTTGGGCTTTGTCAGTACTCACCAAATTAGTGTTTCCAGCAAAGGGGGTTTGGGAAAAGAAAAAAAAAACATATAACCAAAC
>NW_006921625.1:1251887-1317098 GCF_000298275.1 Orycteropus afer afer
GGTGCTGTGACAAGCACAGTGAAATATGGGCGCCATTTCCCGCTTTCTGAGACCTTCTGATCTGAGGGATTCTGCCACCACCGATGGCTTGGGCTGTGTCAGTACTCACCAAATTGTTTCCAGCAAAGGGGGTTTGGGAAAAGAAAAAAAAAAAAACATATAGACATGACCTTCACCCCAAAATTAAACTGCCAGCATAATACAGGATTGATGCATACATGGACGGTCTAGAACCCCCTGTGGCAGGGACTTACTTTATCAAACCATCTTCCACGTACAGATCAGCGTAAAACGACTGGTCCTCATTCACAATCTTCCCGCCCTTGATCAGAAGGCAGTCACTCTGTTAGAAACAAAACACGGGGCCAGTTTCTCCAAACTGACCTCAGCAATGTCAGCCTGCTGCAGCCACGTCCTGAACTATAAATGGAGAGAGACACCAGGGCACACGGTGCAGACACAGAAGTCACCGCCCCTCGAGAACAGAGCAGGTCAAGTGTGGGGACACCTGCTGGCCCCATGGCCACTGTCCAGGCAGCAAGGCCGGGCTGATGAAGGCACAGCAAGGCAATGGACGCCCTTTTTAGCTTTAAATCGGCTTTTTAGCTTATTGTAAAAGCCCCAGCCTCAGGGAAGAGGTGAACAAAGGACCTTCTGTGAGGCCCCCCTGCATGTGGCCCCAGAAGGACTCATCTCCCACTGCCCCATGTCCCCCACACCAACAGGGCTGGGAGCAGACTTTTGGTGACAGTGGTGTGGCCGTGGATCTGTGCTGGTCCATGCCGGAGAGGGCAGAACTCCTGCAGGCAGGGCTGCTGTCCCCAGGGAGGGTGCATTCCAGCGGGAGGGAGACAGAAGACAGATGACGACAGACCGTCACAGACCGTGAAGCCGTAGAGTGGTGCCAAGACAGAGACGTGAGAGGCGGCAAGGCTGCTCATCAGAAGGCCTGAGGGGGTGGTATCCTTGGTGATGCAGCCACACAGTGGCCTGTGCAAAGGCCCTGAGGTGGGAAAGAGCTTGAAGTGATGCGATACTGGACAGACTGATGAGTAGAACCTTCCGAAGAAAGGGTGGTATGGGAACATGAAGGGCTGGGCTTCCTGGGAAGAGGGGTCTGCAGGTAGGCATGGGGGCCTCTAGCGGAGTTTAGTATGGTCTGGATGGTGTCAACGTATTCACATTGGCTGCCGTGTAGCAAGGGATTCTGGGGTTTAGTGGAAATGGGGACCTTATGTAGGTGGTTTGGGGATTATAGGGCTGAAAGCTTCGGGCCAGGATTATGGGTGGTAGATGAGAGCTGGGGTCCAGAGAGGCTGGGAGGTGAGCTGCTGGACATACCATGGGAGGGGAGGGCAAGAATGAATCAAGGTGACAGCCAAGGTTTGGGTCTGTTTGGTGGCTCCTCCAGGCCCTCCTAGCCAGAGTGTGAGGTGACTCAGAGGCTCGGCAGGCTTCGGCCAGGAAGAACCTCGCCTAAGGATCCTGCCAAACCGCCGAGAAGAGTCGGCAGGGGTGCGTGTCATGGAGGGACCTCTGTATGGCCGTCACAGCTGTTAGGCAATGACAGGACCTCAGTGAAGAATAATAGGGAAAAAGAAACACAAGCGGACGGGAGCGGAAGGCAGGACAGATGACGTGGCTAGGATCAAGCTTCCAGCAGGCCCTTGGTATCCTGTTTGAGCCTGGACACAGCCCTGTGACCTTCCCAGAGCAGGAGTGACTTTCTGTGTGTCCCAGGGAGGTCTCGTCACCCACCCACCCTGGACTTCTGCCTGTTTGACATCATCTGCCGGAGGCCGGCAGGATAAACCATACAGCTTGCTGCCTCTGAGAGGCCCAGAGATGACGACCTGTGACCATCAACCTCAGTGTGTTGGTCACCATTCTTACTGATGTCTAACTGCAAAGTCAAGGTTGCACAGATTAAACGTGAAACTAGGAGGGCTGGCAAACTGCTGTGCGTGGGCCAAGCCTGGCCCTCTGCCTCGGTACAACCAGAGCTAAGAATGGTTTTTATGTTTTAAATTGGGTGGGAGGAGGGCCGAAGAAGACTCCGTGATGTGTGAAAACAGCATGAGATGCAGACCCCAGTGGAAGACAGCGACGCCCTGTGTTACTGCCCGTGGCACCAGTCAGCAGAGTCGAGCCATGCAACAGCATCGTATGGCCGGCAGAGCGGACAGTGTTCTCCATCTGGCTCGACAAAGACATCTGTGGCCCCTGGGCCACGGTCCTGCTGCTGTCTGCAGCTGCAGGGCCTCTCCCTGGGGGGCCTTGAGAACCTTCACAACCTGGCCTCTCCCAGGTCCTGCACACCCTCACCCAGCTCTGACCCAGCTCTGAACCTCACCACGAGCCTGGCCGTCTGGCCTGTCTACCTCTCCCCCGCCATACACTGCCCCCAGCCTCTTCTTGGCAAAAGAAAAGAGCTTGGGCTGGGGGGCCCACCTTCCCCCCACCTTCCCAATTGTTCTCAGCTCATGGACCCAGACTCTGGGGCTTTGGAACCAAGAGGGCCATGCAACTAGGAGGGGGAGCCAGTCTCTCACTGGGAGTGGTCCTTGGGATAAGAGCGAAAGTGTGGACAACTAGCAGCCCCTCCTGACAGGGCAAATCTGCCTGCTTCTGAACCCCCTCCTCCATCACCATAGGGCTTCTCGCATCAGACTCAGGCAGTGGCTGGTTCCAGAGGCAGGTCCCTTCCGGGGCAGGGAGAGGTGTTCCTTAATCTGGAAAAGCCTGAACCAGGAGGCCCCAGCCAGATCGCCGCCCGCTGGACTCAGGCGCCAACTGGGACCCGCTGGAGTCGGTGCCTCCTGGCTCCCTCGCCGGGTATCTGGCGGCCTCAGGCGTCGACTTTGCCGCGCGAGTGGGTGTCTGAGTCCCCCTCCCCAGCCTGGGGCTGCCGGGCGCACGGTCTGACTAGTGTACTCGCCCCGCGGGCTTCCCTGAGCTGCGCGCGCCGGCTTCGCGGAGGATCTGGGCGGCCGGACTGCATCGCTTTGTCTCGGACAAAGAGCCCCCGCGCGGCGCGTCCCGGGGGAGAGGGCCGCAGGCTGCACCGGGCTCTGCGTCTCCGCGCCCCAGGCCGCCGGCGGGCTAACAAAGGCCTAGCTTCCGCACGCCGAGGGCCCCGGGGATACCGCGGTCCAGAGCGGGGTCAGCTCGGCCTTGGCGGCAGCGCGCAAGAAAACCGAGTGGAGAAGGCCGGCTCCGGACAGGGCCACGCCGGGGCCGGACTGAGGGCTAGGGACCGCGCGGGCGGAGGGTCCGGAGGCCAGGCCGCTGGGGCCGCTCACCGTGATCCGGGGGATGCTCTTCTTGCCTTGGAAGGCCATCCTGATCCTTGGGGGCCCGGCCTGGCTCGGAGGAGACGCGCTGGGGTCCCCGCAGGGGTGGCGGCGCGCGGAGCCTTCGCCTGAGAGGAAGGGCGCGGGAGGAGGAATGCGAGCGCGTTGGACCGCGCGGCCCTCGTCCCGCCCCCGGCCCCGCCCCGGCCCCGCCCCACCGCACCGCCCCTCCCCCGGGCGTCGACCAGCGGTCTAGGGGTGCAGGCTCTGCGCTGGTGGCCCCCACGCTGTACACGGACATGCGCGCGAAGGGGCCACGCGCGCGGTCCCAGGCCCAGATCCCTGAGCCCCAGGTCCAGCCCGAGGGGCGGACACATTCGGTGATGAGTCGGGTGTGAGACCTGAGCCCGGGGAGGAAGGTGAGGGAGGTCGCCAGCGTCCCGCCAGCCTCCACCTCGGCTCCGGCCAGTCCCCGGAGACCCGATGTCAGCTCCCGCCCGGGCGCTCCGGGAGCCAGGCCACGTCCGGGAAGGCGCCTTGGCAGAAGCGCCGGGAGGGGACCTGGGATGCGGGGCTGGCGGTGGAGATGGCACTGCGGCCTCCCCCAGCGGCTCCCCGCCAGGCTGCTTGCTCCAGGGCCGCGGCAGAAGCCTAGGTAACGGGAGGGAGCGAGCATATGGAGAAAACAAAGACAGGAAGAGACAGCGAGGCCGAGACCAGAACGGGAAAAAGTAACCCGAGACAGAACCGGACAGAGGGACCCAGACAAGGGCGAGAGGGACGCAGAGTGAGACGGCCACGGGCGCCGGAAGCCTGGACTGGGTGGGACAGCGAGAGGGGGACTCCGCGGCCCCGCCGCACTATGCACCTGCATATCCTTTCTGCGGGCCCGGGAAGGCGGGGTGGGGTGGGGGGGAGGATGAGCCGCCGACCCGCGTCTCCGCGGTCTCCCCTGGCTATGGACCGAGGGCCTGGGCCGCGAAGGGCCGTCTTAGGGTCTTGCTGCTGCTGCCTCCAGATGTCTTTGCCCGTCTCTCGGAGTCGCCGCGCTGGCTGCAGGGCTCACTGACTTGGGAATCCTGGAAGCCTCCACCCAGGCGCCCGGCTCCCGGTGGCCCTCCAGACAGATGGCAGTGCCCGGAGCTCCGGCCAGTCGGGGCTGTCTGTGCCCAGGCAGCGGCTCCTCGGGCTTCTGCGGCCTGTGGATGGCCGCTGGGGGCGGGGTGAGCGATGGCCTGGAGTTCCAGAGCCTCCAGCGGTGGCTTGAGCGCGTCGGGGCGCCGGCACGCAGCTGGCGCTGTCCACGGTCCGGGTGCTGAACGCAGGCCAGGCAGAGGGCGTCCTTCCTTTGCTCAGGGCTGCCACCGAATGGGTCCAACCGTTTAAGGGCGCGCTGGAGAAACCACGTATCTGAAAACTTAGCCACAGCCCCGGCTCCGTGGGAGATCTCACTCCAGGCAAGAAGGCCCTGACTCCCAAACGCCTGGTAAGGCCTGGTAAGTGTAGAGGGGGTGTTGCACCTAAGCCAGCCGTGGGGCATGCCCCTGAAAAGCAGAGTTGGAGGTTGGAGGGTGAGACAGACGGAGAAGCTCCCAGGCCCTGTCCCTGTCCATCCACATAGACACCGCCCTTTAAGGAAAGGCACCCGCCTCTGGTTCTGGCCGGTGCACTGGTGTCCCAAGCACAAATGCCAGCTCAGGACACGCCGCTGAGGGACCCAGTGCTGGGGGCATGAGGTGTCAGCAGGTCCAAGGCCAGCAGCCTCCCACCTCTCCATCTGCAGTGGAGTGTCCATCACCCTGCTCCCCAAAATGACCAGTAAACACCGTGTTACTCACCTGTGTTGGGCCTTTTGCAGTGGAGACTGTCACAAAACTTTCTTACTCTGTCACTTTTCTGGATTGACTTCCTTGTCCTCAGGTTCACAGTTGACAGACAGCTGCGGGAGGTGACCTCGGCCAGGTGCTGTGGGCACCCAGGATTCCAGAGTGTGTTGTCCTGCGATGCAGATGCTTCAGGATGAAGCTGCTGACAGTGGCACCCCCTCCCAGAGGCAGGCACCAGGGCCCCTTCCCAGTGTGGAGAGGTCTGCTTGTCCTGGAACCGGCACTGGAACCAGCAGTGGCTTACACAGCTGCTGCGTCCAAACTCCCGCACATTGAGGGGGAGAGAAAGCATCGATATTCTGAGATTTATTTTTTTTTTTATTAAAACTGTACAGTAATTTACAAATGAATAAAAATTCTCTGGTATATATCATAGGAACCACAATACAAAAATATGTGTGAAATTCTGTAGCTGCCCACTGTACACACCTGTTCTGGGCCTGTGGCTGCTGATGGGCACGAGCCCCGGGCCACACGTTTAGAAAGGCTATTGAGGATTGCTGCGGGACACAGACACCGCCTGGAGTGCTGCCGCGGGGAAAACACGTCCCAATGCGTTTTTGCATAAACTTACAATAGAGCTTTAAAAAAAGACAAGTATGTATACAATATACAAATATATGCTTTGATACATAAGTTCACAATATGATTTTCCTGAGCCTAAACTCAAATCCATTACTGTGTTAAAACACACAATCTAGCGTTAGGTCGGTGACGGATGTGATGCCAAAAGGCTGAGTAGCGCAGAAATGCCCCTGACCCCTCAGGTCCACCTCTCCTCGGTCAGTGAATGTCAACGTTCACCAGCCATATAAGGCACGTGGGTATCCAGAATAGACAGCTTCTGCCAGGCCAGAGCACTCGCCCCCTGGGTCCCTCAGCAATGTGACCTCCAGCCTGTGCAGCCAGGGTCAATGTCAACCCAGGAAGCTGCCAGCCCACCGATTCCAGTCCAAATACTACACTTGTGTGTTCAGCATGTCGTGCACCTGGGGTGGCCATGTTGGTAAACGTGTGCTGTCCTGCCGTCTGTGCCTTGGTAACCCAGCACCTCTTCAGGGTCCCTCCCTGCTCCACCAGGGCGATGTGTTCACACGCAGACTTCCCCATCTGCGTTGCTAGCAGTGTGAGGGCCCAGGTCGTTGCAGGAAATCCCTCACAGCCCACTGCTCGAGTGAAGGTTGTGTGCCATGATTTACAAATTTACGCACGTCATCTGAACACAGGTGCATCCATTAGGTGGTCACTGCACAGCAGACGAGGGTTCATGTTTGCCTCCCCCACTTTTGGAGATAGTTTAGTTTTGTAACCAGATGCAAAGGAGGTGCATGTAACAAAGAAAAAGTCTGACGTCTACCGAGAGGAACCGATGTGGCCACAAAGGCGGTGCTGCTCAAACCCTCGCTGAGCTGCGGAGCCTGTCCTGGGGGCGCCGCGGCTCCCCACTCAACAGCAGCTTCACGCCACTGGTCACATTTACGTGCCTCCCGTGGCCACACAGCCTGCCTGCTGTTAATACAAAGTGATGGTTACGAGTGTCTTGGGGTGGGTGGGAAAGGTACGAACTGCAGAGTCCCCACAGATGCAAAGTCATGGTGACCCAATAAACAAGGACGACAGTTCGGGCCCGGCCCAGGCACACCTGAAGGTTCTGAACAGTGGTCTGCGAGGCCCTGCTCCTCTCGCATGCACGCCAGGCCCGAGGCTCCGCCAGGGAGGCCAGCTGCAGGGAGTAGTGTGGAGGTACGGCACACTTCTGGGTGCCGGCATAGTACAGCCCACCCACCGCGCCGAGGCAGCTTATATTAACACAAGGCCGTGGCTTGCCGTTCTGCTCTGGACACAGCTAACGTGTCAAGAGGACACAGTCACGAGAACAAGCCAGCACTAAGCGTGGGGAGAACCCAACTGCAGACCGGAGGTGGGAGCCCCAACGAAGCACTAAGCTGGCCCAGGCTCTGGCCCGTGTGAGGGAGCAACCGTGGCTCTGGTGACAACAGGGAGGAGGGTCCTGCTGCCGCGGCGTTCCCAGCGGACGCTGCACCGCCCGAGAAAGGCATGCTGGTGTGAGCCTGACTGCGCCTCAGGGCCGGCTCGGCTCGGCAGCCGCTGCGTCCTCTGCACCGGAGGGGAACATCTGACAGAAACACAGAAGGACACCACCACGCCTGTCCTCCAGCCTCTGCGGAAGGCAGCTGCCTTTCTGTCCGCAGTGTGGTCAGCTGCATCCAGTCACTGCTAGGTGCCTCAGCAGAGCTAAGATCCTACACACACACACACACACACACACCCCTTATCAATTCAGCACCGGAGCCACCACCTAGACCCCGGACTGGGAGCCCAGGAGAAGCACCTCCAGGAAGGGGGGCTCCGTCCCAGCAGGGAGACTTTCCCGGGTGCGGGGGCCAGGCTGAGCAGCCTCCTCGAGGTGCTGGTTTCTCTCTGCAAAAGAGAGAAGACAGGGCTGTCTCAGTGTGAACCCCCAGGCCCTCCTGGCTGGCATGCATGATGGGGGCAGCGGCAGACACCTGCAGGCAGGCTTCGGCAAAGCCGGGCCCACCCTGACGGCTGGCGGAGGGCACGGGTGTGTGCTTGGCGGGTCTAGCACCAACCAGTCAGGTAGTCCAGCTTGGGAGCTGCTGTCCTTCCCAAGAGCTGGCAAGCCGTGGAGGCGGTCAGTGCTTGCGCCCAAGCTCTCTGCACAGGTGCCCTTGGACCTCGCCTACCATGCTGGGGACCTCTCGGCACTTAGAAAGTGGGCCTCTGCTACATACTGATTGCCTCTTGTTACCTTTAAAATCTGTCACATTTTCAACACTTTCTGGAGAAGCAGTTAGGGCTCCTTGAACAAAGCAGATGGGCCCTGGAGTTACTTAGAGGTGGCTTTGGCCAGAGGCTACTGTCTCAAACAGAACAGACAACAAACTCCATAGGGTCACACACGCTCGCCAACCTCACTCACCAATGCAACGGTCCAACGTCTGCTGCCAGCAAACACACGTGGCACTCTGTGCCTCCACCTCGACTCACTGCCAGGTTAAGTGTCCACAGAATCGCCTTTGCTGGAGTGTGGGACACCAGGTCACCCTCCAGGCCAGCTTTGGAACTGCATGTGGAAATGCCAAAGCCAGAGGACACACAGGACTTCCAAGGCCACAAGCCTGGAGGACAACCAGAAGCCAGGGGCCTGGACCATGCCAGTGCCTCTCTGAGTCCTAAGGCTCAGAGGCCCGGGGTGTGAACATACACGTGCACAGAACAGCAATGCTGCTGAAAGTTGAGTTGTCACAGTCCCTCTGAACTGAAGGGCTAAGACAATAGCATTTGTCATTGTGGCCCCTGGACCCGTCCTCGGATAGCTGCTATCCCACTTGGGCACACATTCCACTGACATCCAGGACGGCCGACTTTCTGCTCTCATCTGTGACTACCATGTACGTACATGGACGCACATGTGCACGTACAGACACGCAGCCTGGCCTAGCCTTGGTTAGGGCCCTGGACACCTCGCTCACGGAGCCTCTGGGACTACCGGCGTTAACAGCAGACCTGGGGCTGCTGGTGTGGGACGGGACTGCTTACAAGGACAGCCCCTGACTGGCATCTGGGAACTTGGTTTACAGAACCTGCCCTGAGTGATAGGGTGGTACCCGCTGTGCCAGCCTGCCTAGACTGTCTGTCCAAACCACGGCATTACGAGTTCCCTCAGGGAGCCTGGGACCCCAGCGGGCAGGGGTGCTGACAAGTGACCCTGAGAGCAGTCCTGAGCTCCGAGTCTTGGATGGACTCCCTGCCTGGATTAGTCTTCACTGTGGCAGCACTAAGGCATGTGGCTGCTAACCCAAAAGGTTGGTTCAAACCCACCCGCCACTCCATGGAAGAAAGATGAGGCAGTCTGCTTCTATGAAGATTTACAGCCTTGGAAACCCAGTGGGGGTGCCCATGAGTCGGGACTGACTCGATGGCAGAAGGTGGTTTTCTGGTTTGGTGACACCTCTGGGGTGGGACATGACGGTGGTCTGCATCCATTCTACCAGAAGCCATGCTGGCCGTGAGCCACAGAAGGATGAGCCTGGTCCCTGCCTCAAGGGCTTCTCACTCACTCACTCCTTGGGCAGACACTTCCTGGTGTGTGCCTCAGGCGCCGGATCCTGTGCTGGAACCAAGGGCTCCACAGTGAGCAAGCCAGGGACACCCTGGGAGTGGGCGGCTCCTCATGGTTCTAAAGTGGGGTAAGTACTGTGTGGCAGGAGAGACAGCTGACGCAGGGGGAGCTAGTGGAACATAGTGATGATGGTGGGCACCCTGCCCAGAGCCACAGGGCACAGGCCGGCAACACACAGTGGCCTGTGATGGTGCCATATGTCACAGCAGGGGTAGTACCAGAGTGTGGCCCCACTTTCAGGCCAACGGCCATGCTGTGGCTTTACACTGGGCTGCACGGAGGAGGTCGATAACACACAGGAGCAAGCTGATCGCTGGTGTCGTCAATCTGGTTCATTTCATGGGGCCAACGTGAGCAAGAGCAGGACAAGAGGACACAGGCACCTGGCAGGACCGGCCGCGGCCATCAGGGGCATTAGCCATCAGGTGCACAGCCCACGGGCGGGGTGAGAGGGGCGGACAGGAGTGGCACTGAGCATATGGATCAGGGATCGACAGTCTTCCTAGCACTTGATTTATGTCAAAACAGAGCCGAGGAAGGGCCCTGCTGGCTGTGTTCCTGTTGGGGATTCCAGTGGAGATGACAATGTTTGGAAACATGGAGCTGTTGCCAAGGGGACGAGCTTCTTCCTGTGATGCTGAAGTGCCCTGCTGGGATCGGAATCCACCCGGGATGGGAGCTCCGCCAGAGAGCTCCGTGGCCAAGCCCAGCCTCATACGCTCAGAGCTTCCAGAACACATGTGAGACCCCTGAGGACACCCACACAGGTGAGCCAGCGGAGGGCAGTGCCCAAGAAGTCAGGTCCAGACGCTCGGGAAGGGTGAGAGCCTGGGTCTGCGCCCCTGCTCGCTGCGCCTACTTCCTGAGTCTCCCCGAAAACCCACACAGATGCGTGCTCTCCGCTTGCAGGAGGAGACGGGCCTGAGCCGGGCCTTCCCCGTCAGCTCTGTGTGTCTGGGAAGTTTGGGTCCAACGTATCCAAACAAAACAGAAACAAAGGGTAACCACAAAGCCTGTTTGGGGCACAGGTCCCCTTTTTCCCAAAGCTCTGATTTGGGGGATCAACCCAAAGCTGGGACAGCCTCACCCAGCCCTGGCTTGGCCTCCTCCTGCAGGGAGCTGTGAACCTGGGCTTTCCACCAACCCGACAGGCCAGGCACCAGTGTTGTGGTCAACCTGCAGCCCCCGCTCTGCCTCTCTCAGCACAGGGGAGGGGGTTGCTGCACCTGCTCCCAAGGCCACCCAGAAGCCCCTGCAGTGGTCCTGGGAGGGCTGTTCCAGCGAGGGACAGTGCTGACGGGATGGGAGAGGGCAGAGTGACTCTCCCCAGCCCCCACTGGCTCTGCTTGGATCCCACCGAGCACCCAGGTTAGTCAAGAAGCTGCCAGGGCTACGGCTGGGGCCAGGGCTGGGCGTCTAGTTATCGGCCCTGTGGGCGTGGGCAAAGCAGCACAGCCCTCCTACTGCAGAGAAGGTGGGCTTGTCTGAGCAGGGCTGATCGCCATGGGATCACAGAAAGAGACAGAGCCCCAGGCCTGACCACACCACACCACCCCACACCACAGGCATGGGTGTCAACACATGCAGACACGCTCAAGCACACATTCACACGTGTGCCTGTGCTCCCTCGTACACACACACACACACACACACGTTCCCCTGCTCTCTGGGGCCCTCAGCTTTGCCCCCATCTGGGTTTCAGCAGCTGTTCCTGCGATCCTCGGGGCTCAGCCCTCTGCTCTGACTCGACTTCTGCCTTATTAATGGCTTCAGGTTCACATGGGCATAAAGGCCCATTATCGTGCTAAGATGGCAGCTGGTCTGCAGCCCAGAGTTGCTGGCTGAACAGCATCAATCAGACAATGGGCAAGGAAGGGGGGGTGGGGCAGGAGGGGCAGCTCTTGGTTTCAAGCCAATTGTTCAATTTATGTCTCAGCCAGGAACACTGGAGAAGCATCCTTGCCACGAGGTGACAACGAGGGTTCTAGACAGAGAGTGAAACACATGGTCCAGATGTCAGACACACAACGCAGAGGTTCAACACTCATGCCCCGACCCCACCTTCCTGAGGGGCACCCAAGGAAGCCTCGTGGGCAGGAAGCACTGGGCATGGAACAAAGCCCCGGAAATGCCCCTAGCGCCCATCAGTGGAGGGACAGTCACTGGCAACGTCACAGACATAAAGTATGTCAGACGAGCGACGGCCCACTGGTTTGGATGGATCTTAGCACGACACTGCTGAGTGGAAAATTGTGTCCCAAAGGTCTGTGCAAAATGGTTCTCTATTTATAAAGATTTCAAAAAACACTGAAAACCACACCTTTTTGAAGCATTATCTGTCTGTCATAAAATTCTCGAAGGGACTAGGGAATGGTCCTTGTTGGGGAGGGGCCTGATGGTCAGAGGCAAGGCATTGCCTGGGCGGTGAGCTCACAGCCATGGGATCATAGACTGGGGCCGTAGCACAGAGCAAGGACAAGAGGGCCAGGCCAGCTCTGAGCCCCCGAGAACGGAAACAGGAAATTTCGTGAGAAGAGCCACTGCCGCCGGGGGCAGGAGTGAGGCCCATGTGCCATCTCCGGGCCAGGTAGCTCTCAGACGCTCCCAGGGTGCCGGGGATGTGCTGGGGGCCTTTCATCGGGATCAACCTTGGCCTCAGACCCCTCCTCATCCCCTCTGCTGTCCTGTGGGTGGGTCCTTCGGGAGCACTCCCTCTCAGGGTCCCTCGGTGCATGGCCCTCAGTGCACGGCCCTTGGTGCAGGGTCCTTTGGTACACACCCCTCGGTGCAGGGTGCTTCAGTGCAGGGTCCTCGGTGCACGGCCCTTGGTGCAGGGTCCTCGGTGCACGCCCCTCGGTGGGGTGCAGGCGCCTCAGTGGGTGCAGGCGCCTCGGTGCAGGCCCCCTCAGTGTGTGGTTCTGGGATATGGAAGGGCAGCACTTGGTGCTCCCGAGTTCAGGAGAACTGAGGCGGAACAGCCTCAGAGAGCTCGCTTTTTGTACTTGGGCAAATCTTTCCTCCAGAGGAAGCCGTCCCTGCACCTCTTGTTCCGTTTTTTTACAACGCACATAAATCAAGGAAGAGCATTGCACTGGGCTGTGATGGGGAAAGCTCAGACATTGAAACAAAGAAAAGGGCTCCCATTCCACGTGGGCACATGGCTCACTGACCAGCTGTGTTCCGAAGGGGCAGCTGGTCCCAGTCCCAGAGCCTCAGTGCTGTCAGTGTCCGTCACTCTGCCACCGGCTGAGCTGGGGGTGGGCTTGGCTGCTCGCTGGCCTCAGGGCTCAGTGCTGAGGAGTTGTTAATGTGACCCGTCTAGAGCCTCCAGATGGAGAGGCAATGGGGAGACCTGGAGACCTGGCCCGACCCCAGATCAAAGGGGAACCAGGTATGTCCTCATGGCAAGCTCAGATGACCAGGCAAGCACAGCACCGCCCTTCCCTGAATCCGGTGCACGGTGACATGGGTCGGGGCAGCCAGGATGGGGCTGACCACAGGGCAGGGGCAGGGTCCAGCCAGGCAGAGGGCTTTTGACCAAACAGAGAGCAAGTTCCTACAAGGGGGCCAGTGGGGACGAGGACGCGCAGGGAGGGCATCCATGTGGCAAAGAACAGACTTCCATTCACACCTGGCACCCGTACAAAAATGACCTCAAAGTGGGCCCTGGACGCAAGCATATCAGTCAGTGCCCTCGAGTTGATTCCAACCCAGAGTGACCCTCACTGGGTTTCCAAGGCTGTATATAGTTACGGAAGTAGAGTGGCCCACCGTCCTTCCGTGGAGCAGCTGGTAAGTTTGAACTGCTGACCTTCTGGTTAGCAGCCAAATACCTTATCCCCTACGCCACCGACCATAGTCATAAAATTCTGCCACTCTTGGGAAAACGCTTGTTTCTAATACTGCTCTCCGATGAAAGGCAGCAGAGCCCCGCAGGCAGGTGGTGGGCTCCAGGCTGGGCAGATGACGCATGAGATGACCTCCAGCAGCCAGCGCTCCGGGGGGAACCTGAAGGCACCCCCGGTGGCCAAAGCCGACCACCTTCAGTAAGCAGGCAGATGACGACAGTGTCAGACTGTGACCCAGAACGAGAGCTATCAGCCCACAAGGACATCAGCTACTGAGCACAGCAAGAAAGAAATGGGGAAGTGGGGGGCCTCTTTCTCCAGAAAAGTCCTAGTGAATAGCAGGAGGGCGGGCGGAGGAGAAAGGCCCCGGGAGAACGCATAGCAGCCACTGCCCTGGAATATGGTGGAACAGCAACATGATGCGGAGTTGACGGCGCCCCCGTGTGGGCCGGCATGGAATTGCGCCCCATGGCGCTCTCCCCGGGAGGCTTCTCAGGAACACGGGGCCAGCTCCTTCTCCCCACAGCTCTGGGTGGACTCCAACTGCCAGCCTCGCGGTGAGCAGATGAGTACTGCATGCTTTGCACCACCAGGTCTCCAAGCCCCTCGGTATATATGATTTAATTACAGAGGGAAACTTCAGCGGAGAAACTTGGCAAAAGCCCGGTAACCAAGTGACCCAGGCAAAGGTTGCCAGTATTAAGACATGGCGTGTCCCCCGCGAGGGCGTAGCATCCCCACACAAAATGCCCAATCTCCAGCTGAGCCCGAGGAAACATCAGATCACACGGAGCCTTTAACAAACAGCCGACAGCTCTTATCAACAGTGCCAAGGCTGAGAGAGGTGCAGACAAGTGTGGAAGCGTCACAGCCTTGAGGGGACAGGGGAGCCGTGACGGCCATGTCAGCTAGGATTGCGGATGGAGGAGGACGCCTGCCAGGAGAAAGGGCAGAGTCGGAGCCAAGTGTGCAGCTGGGTGTTCATCTCTCCGTTTGCCAGTCGCACAATGATTACGCAAGATGTTGGCATCAGGGGGAGCCGGCTGAGGGCTACACCAGAACGGTCTCACACGTTCCCACTCTTCTGTGACTCAAACGTTACCAGAATAAAGAGTTGAAAGGAAAGCTAATCGGCGTGCAGGGGGAAGCTTCCTTAGAATGCAGTGACTTCTTGTTTTTAACTTCACAAAACGCGTGCCAGCTAAGGTGTTTCTAGAGCCGCCTCTGATACCTTTGTCAACCGAGGGAAGCAGGCCTTGCCCTTGGACGGTGTGAGGCTGGTGGTCCTGCCTGGGGGTGGCTGCGAGTTCCCAGCACAGCTCTGTCCCGACACCCTCCTACCCACACTAGAGGGTGAACATGGTGGGCGCAGGGACGGGCCAGCGGCGTCCTGAGTCGGATGAACCCTCGTGGCATAGTAGCCCCTGCTTCTCTGACCCAGGGTGCCTGAGGGCACCCTGCTTGCCTTGCTCACTCGTTGGGTGCATCACAGAGCTCAAGGAGTGACAGGACCCCCTCCCAGCCGGCAGAGCCTGCTGACAACCTGACAGCCTCCTAGCCTCCAGGACTGAGGGAGCAACACTTCTGACACTGGGGCGGTATGGCCGCCACACGAGATGCTGGGCGGCGGGGCCTGCTCACAGTTCGGAGCACACAGACGGCCTCTGGGCCCTTGAGCCCCACCTGGCTTAGCACTGTCCAGGTGGACACAGAGTGAGCCTGGTGGCTGCAGGAAGCGACCCGGCCACCCCAGGTGGCCCTGGGACTGCAGCAGCATGTCTGGCTGGCTGGTTGCACACAGTGCTGTGTGGCATCAAGGCCAGACTGACTGGGCTGCCCCTGGGAGCACCGTCTTGACCGGACTTGCCAAGCAACAGGCATACAGTCCCACATGGAGTGCAGCGTGGCTCAAGCTCCTGGGCACCAGGGCCAGACGGAGGGCTTGCCAGGCCCGAGCGCCCCCAGGCAACCAGACATGGGGCAGGGGGCTTCTCCATTTTGCCACCCCAGGGCTCCCTGTCCAGCCCATACACCTCAGGGAGGCAACAGACCAGGTCCTGCCTGTGCCTGGGCACTGCACCACACTAATGACAATGACACGTGCAGGCTGTGCTCTCCAAGGCCACGCACCCTGACATGCTGGTGAAACTGACAAGAACGTGTCTAGTGCCCTCTCCAGCGAGCAGGGACATGGCCTGTGCTCCCCTCCCACCCTCCCACCCGCCTCTGCTCTGCACAGCGTCTCACCTCTCCTAAGAACCATGGGTCTTGTGGGGACGATACCATGTTATCCTTGAGCCCCCTCCCCTGCCATCCCACCAAATGACCTACAGGTGTTCTCTGACAGGGGTGCAGGTCAGGGGGCTGAGTGGCTGTGGGCAGGGTGGCCACCGCTGCCCCCCACTGAGCTGGAGCATAGCTGGCTTGCTCTCCAGCACAAGGCTCCCAAGGACGTTTCAGCCTCTGACTACACAGCGTGGCACCGCTTCTGTCCTGGCCTCCCCACCCCAACCCCGCTCTGCTGGGTCTGACTTCCCTGCTCTGGGCATCCCACAGTCCCTCCCCATTCCACCAACAGCACCCACCATGTTTCAAGGGCTGCACCAGGCTCAGGGACCTCACAAGTCAGGTGACCTCACCAGGAAGGCTGACCCACAGTCAGCCCTGCTCCAAGCCCAGGCTCCGGCTCCCATTGCTGACGCCAGAGACCATGGCGCAAGCCGGTCTTACCCCCATCTGGGGCCCTGGAGGTGAGGGGTGGTCAACCAGAGGGCCTCTCGTACCTAATGACCCCCAACGTGGGTGAGTCCATGCCCTTCTCAACAGGGGGGCTGAAACCAGTCCTCCCAGCTCTCACAGAAACCCCAGGATGAGGTTCTCGGCCACCCTACCCGGGAGGGCCCAGGGGACACCTGCATGAGCAGTCTCCGCACAGCGTGGCTCTCACTCCGGCTGGGGCTGGACTGCTTCCTTGAGGCAGGGATGGTGGAGAGGGATTACCTGGCCAAGGCAAGAACTTTGCACCCCGAGTCTTGGCTCAGGAGGAAGGCAGTGGGGAGGATGGGCAGCCCTGGCAGAGCCTGGCCCACATCACGTGTGCCCAGGGACCTGGTGAGTGGGGTCAGGGTTAGAAAGACAGAATGCTGCACAAGTTGAGGGGGAGCTTTTGTATTTGGAACTCTGGGTGCAGTAAGCTGGGGGGCAGGAAGTGTGGCAGGGCCCCCACCCTCACAGCACACTTGTATCCTCCAGGGATCCTCCTAGCGCCCTGGGCACCTTGGCACTTGGACTGGGCTGGGAGGCAGAGAGCAGGGTCACTGTGTGAAGGGTGCACACAGGAACCGCTTGCTCTATGGGAGCAGAGCGTGGTCGAGGTGAGGGTGAACACCCGGCTCCTGCTTGGAAGGGCCCGGCTGTGAATTTCACTGGTGTCGGTGAGACCACAGACCGCCACGTCTGATGGAGCAGGGCCAGGACCTGAGAGGCCCAAAGTGGCAGCATCCACGCCCCACTAGGCACCCCCGGGGCAGGAAGGACTCACGCGAGGCCTGGGTGACGGCAGCTCCCTACCTGAGGCTGAGTGGGCTCGTGTCTCCTGACATCCACAGAACTGCAGGTGCATGGCTGGCTCCTCTGGGGACTGTCCGCCGTGTGAGGGTGGAGCTGGACGAGGTGGCCGGGCCACACTGCTGCCCGCAGCCGAGCATGGCCAGCCTGTGTGGGTCCACGCAGTCCCTGGCTGCCCACGAAGCAGCTCTGGCCTCTGAGGCCCGGGTCTTCCCGTGGAGCGGCCCCTCCAGTCTGCCTCTGTCACAGAGCTCCTGAGCCCGTGGCCACGCTCTGGGAACAGCTCAGTGCAGGGTCCCGGCCCTCCGGATCTGGGCTGGGGAGGCGGAGGGGATGCACAGGGCAGGTGGCTGCGGTACAGGTGACAAGGTGACGACACCTGTCTGGACAGCGGGTTCTCCCTCGCCTGTCTGTCTGTCCAGCGGGCTCAGGACGTGCAGCGTTGTCCTCAAGGTCCCATGCGTCCCAGGGAGGACTCCTTGGGGATGTCCTGGACAAACCCCATGTCCACCAGTCTCACCACAGTCACAGCTTTCACCTGGTCGTCAGGGACCAGCCTTGTTCTCACACACATGCCTCCAACAGGGACTGAAGTAAGAGTAGCTGAGGGGTGCAGAAACGGCGTTCTGTACAGAAGCAGCTGGGTCCCTGCGTGGCCGCAGGGGCGCTGCTCTGGGGGAGGCCTGCATCGTGGGGCCCCCTCCAGGCAGCCTGTCAGCAGAGCCCCTAGGCTCCCCTGGGGAGCCCCTAACTCGGGCTCGTCAGACACGGACCACCGACTGCCCCACTTAGAGGTGCTCCAGAAAGTTCTGCCCCAGCGTGGGTCCCCATTCGCCCTCCCCGTCAGCAGGAGGGGGTCGGAATTGTGCTCTCCGGCTTTCAGGGGCAAGTCGCCATGCCCCGATTTTCCACGTGGGCAACCACTGCTCCCTGGTCCGGCAGGCAGAGAGGGGCCTAAGCTCTCCGGGGGCTGCAACAATGACGACAGGTGAGGTGAGGGGGTGCTGAGGTCATGGGGGGCATGGGCAGGGGGGTGGGTTGCCGCAGGCAGTGTGGTCGTGGTCATGGGGGTGGGGGTCTCAGAATAAGGTTAAGGGAGGCCGCAGGTGCAGAGGGCTAGGTTGGGGGCTTGGGGGTTGGTGATCACAGCCCGGTGGGGGGAGGGTACAGATGGAGGGAATCCTGAGGGATGCCCCCCTGGTCCCAGGGATGCAGTGGTGCTCAGCCCAGGGCTGAGCTGGCACCAGGGAGCCAGCCTCAACGCTGTGTAACCCCATCTGCACTCAGTGAGACCCAAGAGGGACACCACCACCAGCTCCCAGGACTGCTTCCTGCCAGGTGTCACCAGGAGCACCTCAGAAAAGTGCCATGTGCCCACATTTCCCAGGATGGGGAGGGTCACGGGGAGTGGGGGCTCTGCTCCCCTTCCTCCCCAGGAAATCAGCACCCCTCTGGACCCTGACCCCAGGGCAGGGACTTCCGGTTCTGAAGGGTCTTAGAGCACCGGGCAGGGTGAGGTGGCCTCCCAGGACAGAGCCGACCTTGAGGGGAGACGTTGTCCCTAAGATACTCACCACATTAAGGGGCCCAGACGAGCTAAGACCAGAGGATGAAAGCTAGGGAGAAAAATAAAAACAAAAACAGAAACTGAAAAGGGAGGGGAGAAGGGAGAAACGGGGAGAGAGAAGAGAGAGTGTTCTTGGTGAGAGATGACAGACAGACGGAGCAGAACAAGCAGATGGGCCGCGGGGGTCAGCCGGGGGGCTGGCATGGCATCGGTCTGGGGAGGTTAAGGGGTCAGCAGGAGGGGCTGGCGGTGGTCAGCAGGGAAGGTCACTGGAGGTCAGCGAGGGGTTGGCAGGGGTCAGTCTTGGGAGGGTGCTGTAGGTCAGCAGGGGGTCAGTGAGGGCTCGGCCAGGAGGTTGGGCAAGGGGGTAGCAGAGCACTGCTGAGGGATCAGTCTGGAGGGGTTGGCAGGGTCGACGGGGGGGCTGCAAGGTTTGGTGGGGGTGATTGGGCGGGGGTCAGCGGGGAGTGGCCAGGGGGAAGCAGCTGAGGTGCTGAGACGTGTTGCTTGGAGGGCCCATACTGCCCACTCGGGAGGGGTCTAGGGGGCCAGAGCTGTGGGCACGAGTGGGGCCCCATGCCACCTCGTCCCCAGCACAGTGAGGCGGTGGCTCTGGCAGTCACCTCGCCTCTTGGGGCTCCTCTGTGGGGTGGGCCCCAGGCCTGTAGCCTGTGTCTGGGGTGGAGAGCAGACCACTGGCTTCTGTCTGAGGGTCAGGCACACGAGTTCCCATGACCACTCTCCTCAGTCCCACTCCAGCTGACACCCCAAGCGGATTTAACACTTGAAGCCCCAGTTGGTGGCGGATGGGGGCGCCAGACCAACTCAGACCTAAGAGAAAACACTGTGATGGTGTGAACACTTGGAAATGCAAAAGTGCCTTAGCTTGCTCAGTAAGCCAGCACTCAACTCTCTGAATGGAAGAGGGCCAGAGTCTGGGGAGGAGGGGCCCACCAGGGAGGCCTGAGCCCTGCAGACCTGGGCGAGCCCCCTGCTGTTGTTAGGTGCTATGGAGTCGGCTCTGACTCACAGTGACCCTATGAACAACAGAATGAAACACCACTGGGTGCTACACCAGCCTCACAGTCCTAGCTATGTGGGGCTCCAAATGGTCCCAGCATCGAAGGTAGGACCCACCCCATGGGTGCTACAGAGGGGAAGTGCATGTACACTGCGCAGCTGGTCAGCAGGCCACAGAAAGGGGCCCAGGGGAAGGGGGCACAGTTAAGGGGGCAGTGGAGAGTGGTCATGTGCCGGGACGAGGGTCAGGGGTCCCATCCCTCCTGGCAGGCACAAGCCCAGGGACAGCCAGCACCAGGAGGGACCTGACACATTGGTTCCCACATCAGCATCCTGGTATCTCTGAAGGGACATGGGAGGTGGCACCTAACCGGCCATTTCAGTGAGGCCCACCCGTCTGACTGCTGGAATCACTAAGTGGTCCCCAGAGCTCAGTAAAGCCCTGCTGTGACGCAGGTTCCCTGGACTCTGCCTCCTGATTCGGGGTGGCCACATGGGGTCATGTCAGCAGCACACATGGCAGGGGTGGTCCACACACAGGGCTCCCCTTACTGAGCCATGCGCAAGCATCCTGGGCACAAGCTGGCAGCCCCACCTGGCTGGACATCGGCCCTCCCAGGTCCCTAAGCCTGCAGCAATGACAGCTTCTTATCGCACAATTGGCAGGAACTTGCCTTTCAGACCCGCAGGGCTGGGAGGCTTGGGGACCTCTAACTCGAGTTCACACTGCGCAGGGCACTGGCAGCGAAAGGGCCGGGTCACTGGCCCACTGTACCCCTACAGATGTGAGTTGGACCCCTCCCAGGTTGCCGGGGTGGATGAGCGCTGGGGGGACGCTCCGAGCCCTTGCAGCCACCATTCCCAAAGCTCTTTCTGTCCAACTCCACCCTGAGCTTGGCCATCTTCTCCCGTGACATGTCTGCTCACTCCTTAGAGAGCTGGCTCCTGGCCACTAGGAGTCCTCCTCTCTGCTGCTAAGCACCATCAACAAGTGATGCGACATCCGCCCTGCGTGTACCTTCTCCTCCAGCTCCTTGATCTGCCTCTTCTGAGCTTCGAGCCGGTCTTCCAGCTCTTTAATTCTCTGCAATGTTAAAAGCAGGAGCATCCTCAGCACACACGACACTCAGGAACAAGTCTGTGAGGACTTTCTTGTGTACTTCCGTCACACAGTCAGAGTGGCTGGCATGCTGGCTGCCATCCCCAGGCCCCACAGTGCACAAGGAGTCTGACACTCATCTCCTTCCAAAACTTGTCTGCACCCCCATGTTTGGACCCTGACAGACACACCATGATCTGAGAAGCCCAGAGCATGGAGCCCGTCCTCGCACCACGGACTGTGGGAACTCGTGGTCTTAAGAAAGGAGGTTGGCCTGGCTCTGTGCCCCCTTGGACATGCATCTCCCTCAGTCTGCTGCCTTGCTCCACTAGCTGAGCTGAGGGCTTCTCTGCAGACCCACTTCACAGGCTAGAGTCACTACTCACAACCTCCTACAACCTCAATCATAAACCGTAATGCTGAGAGTCTGGTGACTGGAGAGTCGGGAGATGGAAGGACGTCAGCTCACAGCCTTCCCGGGGAGCAGCAGCCAGAAGAGCCCAGGGCAGCAAGTCACAGAGGACTCTCTTGCCAGGACAATTCTGGGCTTGGGACCTGCTCTTTACTTTGGTGTCAACTGCAATGCCAACTAAGGGGGGTGTGGTTTGTGTGTCCGCTCTGGACTTGAGCGTCCTGCCAGGGGTCCTAGAGGAGGCTGAGCTTTGAAGGTTTCCCATCTTATAGAGCACAGGTAGCCACAGGTGACCTTGGTGGCTGCTGGGGACCCAAGAGGCACGCAGGGAAACTAACAACCACAGGAGCCCAGCAGCGAATGCCCTGGTAACTGACCTACACTTTGGTCACACATTAACACTCTGACATAAACTTTCAACTAATAACCAGTTATCTGAGTTGGCCAGTGGGTGGCCTTGTTATCTGAGTTGGCCAGCAGGTAGCCTGGTTATCTGAGTTGGCCAGTGGCTGGACTGGTTTGCCAGTGGGTTGACTGGTTATCTGATTTGACAAGTGGGTTATTTTGCAGTTGGGGTTTCTGTAACATGGAATAACGTGCTGACAAAAGTCATTACCAGGCCAATCTTACCCACACAAGGAACTGACACATGTCATCAGTGGGGTCTCCTCATCTCTCAGTAGAAGTGCACCAGCCTGAGGTCACAAAGTGCCACTGAGGCCAAGACAAGGCAAAGGATGCTTCTTGGCCCCTGATGGCACTCACACCATTGAGGGACGAGTAAGGAAGAGACCAGGCAATCTGGGGACCAGGAAACTGGTCTGACAGGGCAAGGGGTGCAAGGATGTGAGGCCAGGGCTGGGAGGCCCTGACCATGTGGGGGCTGGCCATACAAGAGTCCTGTCACTGGAGGTCCTTGCCATTGAAGGGTTTGGTCACCAAAGGGTCCAGTCATTGGAGGACCCAGTCATTGGAAGGTCTGGTCATTGAAGGGTCCGGTCATTAGAGGGTCCAGTCATTGAAGGGTCCAGTCATTAGAGGGTCCAGTGACTCGAGCGTCCAGTCATTGAAGGGTCTAGTCATTAGAGGGTCTGGTCATTGGAGGATCCAGTCATCGAAGGGTCCAGTCATTGGAGAGCCTGGACAGTGAAGGGTCTGGTCATTGAAGGGTGTAGTTATTAGAGGGTCCAGTCACTGGAGGGTCCAGTCATTGAAGGGTCTGGTCGTTGGGTGGTCTAATCATTGGAGGATCTAATCACTGATGGTCTAGTCCTTAAAGAATCCAGTCATTGGAGGGTCTGGTCACTGAAGGGTCTGGTCACTGAAGGCCCCAGTCATGGGAGCTTGCCTTGGCTCCAGGTTGAAGCCTGGCCCACCTTGCCCCAGCCTTTAGGTCCTACTTCTCCCGGCCCTGTGCGCCCACACACACCTGCTGCGCCAGCTGCAGCAGCTCCATGCGCTCTCGAAGGATCTGTGCATCACGTTCTCGAAGCTCACTCATGACCTGGCGCTTCCATTGCTCCACGGCGACCTTGAGCTTCTCGCGCTCCTCCTCCGAGAGCAGCTCACACACCTTGGCCCCGGCCTCCTGCTGCAGGGCGTCATATAGCATGGCTTCCAGCTCCAAGATGTGCTGCCGGGGTGGTCCCGGGAGACTGTCAGTTCTCACCTGGTCCCCAGACACACCAGCCCTCCCTGAGGGATGCCAGGAACTGACCAGGAGGGAGGGGGCTCCTTCCTCCTCACCTGGGTCCATAACACTCTAGGCAGCAGGAAAACAGTGCAGGGACTCATTTCACGTCTAAATTAGTTCCACTGGCAAAATGCCTTGTCATGTCATTAAGATGAGGAAAAGCATGGTCAGCAGATATTCTGACCAGAGAGAGATGAAAACCAGAAGGGGCAGAGTTGGAGGAAGGGTGTGTCTCGAGGAAGAAGTAACAGGGAAAGAACCTCTGCTTCCACTCCAATCGCAGTTAAACCCTCTGTCTCCTTGGCTTTCATGCATTGTCCCAAACAAGGAAGAGGCCGAGCCTTTGCAGAGGTTTGTGTGAGAGTCCTCAACTCCCCTGCCCAGCCAGGCAATCCAGTCACATACCCTCCACTGTGGTCCTCTCTATACAGCCCACCCTGACTCCAAACAAGGCCTCAGACCGTCACTCCAGCTTCATCACCTTCCACTATCCCAGTGAGGAACAACAGGCTCCTCTTCCACGAGGCAAGAAGTCTCACCGGCCTTCACTTACAGATGAGGAAACTGAGGCACTGAGAGGAAAAAGTGCAGCTAATGGGGGGCCCATGCAGCCTCTGACACTCAGACTTCATGCTGCCACCAGGTCCCAAACAGGGTGCCTCCTACATCTCCATGACCATGACCACTGTCCCCAGCACCTACAGTGCCCTTTCCCAAGCTACCCCACAGGTTCACTGCCAGAATGGCTTGGGGCCAGGCCACCCCGGCCATCAGGAAGAGCAACGAGAAGCTGAATCACCAGCCAATGGAGGGAAAAGAGTAGCTAGGAGTCACAGTCCTCACCACGAATCTCTGGGGATGAGTCTGAACCCCAAAGACCCTTCACCCACAAGAAGATCCACAAAAGGCAGAGGAGCTGACCAGGCAGTGGGACGGGTCCGCCAGGACTCCCCACCCACGCAAAGACCCATGAGGGACATGTTAGCTGACAGGGTGGGGACAGGACCCCACATCACTCAGCTCAGGGATGACACTGTGATGCCAAGGAGGAAGGAAGGTGTGAGCTAGGAGCAACCATGGAGCAGAGCTGGTCTGGAGCTGGGGCGGAAATGTGGGCGCAGGCTGGGTGGATGGGGGTGTGTGGAAACCATGATGACGTGGGAACAGAACAGGCCAGGGAGCGTGGCTCACCCTTGATGCTGCTTTCCAGGTCTCCAGTTCATTGCCGAGGAACCACCAAGGATGGATACAAATGGTCGCTTTGCAGTGACTCAGGAGCAATGACACATCCCTTCCTATGGACCCCTAACCAGCTGTTGTGGGGCTAAATCTGACAGGTGGCACCCCCACCAGTGTGTCAGAGTCCAACTGTGCTCTGTCAGGCTTTCAATGGCTGGTCTTTTGGAAAGAGATGGCCAGGCCTTTCCTCTGGAGTGCCTCTGGGTAAACTTGAACCTGCAAACTCTGGGCTCGCAGCAGAGCCTATGAACTGTTTGCACCACCCAGGAATGTCAGGGATCCATCGGTTTGACCTCAAACTTCTCCCTCAGGAGAAGAATGTGAAATAAAACTCAAAATCATTTTAAGAAAAAGGACCAGTTTTGATGGTCCAATAGAGCCCGGTGGAACCACTGAGACTACGGGCCCTAGTCGCCATTCAGGTCTGGAATTCTAAGAACCCACTCCTGTGGCTTCCAGCCAAACAAAAGACACACATATGAGGTGAACATTTACATTAGGTAGATACACTCCTTGGAGAGATCAATCATGGGAGAATAGAAGGGCTGTGTATGCACAGGGAGACAGCTCAGGGGTCAGGAGTGCATGGAGGAATGGACACATGGTAACTAATGGGCCCCCCATTAGCTGCACTTTTTCCTGTCAGTGCCTCAGTTTCCTCATCTGTAAATGAAGGGCGGTGAGACTTCCTGCCTCCTGGAGGAGGAGGTAACTATGGGGAGGAAGTGGGAGGGGAGCTGCTGCATTGTGGGAAATTTCAGTCAATGTCATGAGACAAAGTGTATGTGAACTGCTGTAGGGAAAGTGAATTTGCTCCGTAAATTTTCACTGAAATAGCAATAAAAATTTAAAATATATCTGTATCTATATAGATATAGATATATGGGGGAAAAAAGCACAGATAAAAACTTCTCCCTCAGGGAATCTTATGGAAACAATTTATGAAAAACCAAATTATCAGGTTGCAGGGGCACATCTTCCCGTCAAAAATATAAAATGTCTTTAGCAGTTAATGTTCTCTTTTCTTCAGGAAAAATGACCATGAAAAAACTCCTTTTGGTTTTCCAGAAAGTTGAGGAAATGAAAGAACACATCTGTCTCTGACATTTTATCATTTTTGACTGCCACAAAATCAGCTGCCCACTGATAGGACCAGCTCAGAACCAACATCAAAGGGTGCTTCTCAAAGCAAAAGATGAAAGAAGAGTGCTGGGACTGGCTTTAAATTATCATCACAATGGCTTCCAAGAAACAGGCAGCTGAGATGCTGATCTGTCCTCTCACAGGAAGAGGAAAGCCCTGGGGCTGAGCCAGGCGCCCCCTGCAGGACCAACCGTCCCTGCACTTCATGTGCCGTGGCCCCATTTCAATCCTTTTAAGACCAATTATTTTCTGCTTTAAATTTTGTGTTGAAACCACCTTTTCGGTAATGGAAGGCATTTTGAATAAAACAAAAGTATTTTTTGAGGCAATATGGACTTTATACAATTAGTGAGACATATACGCCCCAAGGGGTCTCTGGTGCCAGGGTTGGTGAAATGAGGCCTGCTTCCTCAGATTCACGCAGTTATACAGTCCCCCACCAGATGGCTGTTGTTGTGAGGTGCCGTCAGTTCGTCTCCAACTCATAGAGACTCTGTGTACAACAGAATGAAGCACAGCCCGGTCCTGTGCCGTCTTCACAATCCCCGCTATACCTGAGCCCGTCACTGCAGCCATTGTGTCAATCCAGCTCATTGACCCTCCACCTTACCAAGCATGACATCCTTCTCCAGGGAATGGTCCCTTCTGACATGACCAAAGTAGGTGAGACGAAGTCTGGCCATTCTCGCTTCCAAGGAGCATTCTGGCTGCACTTCCTCCAGGACAGATCTGTTCCTTCTTCTGGCAGTCCATCACACTTCCAGTATTCTTTGCCAACACCACAATGCAAAAGCGCCAACTCTTCTTCAGTCTTCCTTATTCATTGCCCAGCTTTCACATGCATATTAGGCAACTGAAAACACCACGGCTTGGGTTAGGAGCACCTAAGTCTTCAAAGAAGGAACTCTGGTGGCCTAGTGCCTAAGGTATTGGACTGCTAACCAGAAGGTTGGTGGTTCAAACTCATCAGCAACTCCACAGAAGGAAGACTGGACAACTACTTCCATAAAGATTTACCACCTCAGAAACCCAAAGGGGGTCAACTATGAGTTAGAATCAACTCGATGGCAGTGAGTTTGGTTTTTTTGGGAGAAGTCTCCAGAGAGATATCCTTGTTCTTCAGCATTTTAAAGGTGTCTTCTGGAGCAGATCTGCCCAGTGCAATACGTCGTCTGATGTTCTGACTGCTGCTTCCATTGGTGTTGATTATGGAACCAAATAATGTGAGGTCTTTGACAACTTCAATCTTCTCCCCATTTATCATGATGCTGCTTATTGGTCCAGTTGTGAGGATTTTTATTTTCTTTATGTTGATCTATTATGCTATGAATGACAAACTGAAGAGGAATGGAATGGCATTCATCATCACAAACAATGTATCAAGTTCTATCCTGAAGTACAACGCTGTCAATGATAGGATAATATCCATATACCTTAAGGAGGACCAGTTAAACTATTATTCAAATTTATGCATGACCACCAAAGCCAAAGACAAGGAAACTGAAGATTTTATCAACTTCTGCAGTCTGAAATTGACCAAGCATGCAATCAAGATATATTGATTATTATTGATGATTGGAATGCAAAAGTTAGAAACAACAAAGAATTACCAGTCTTTGGAAAATATGGCCTTGGTGATAGAAATGATGCTGGAGATCACGACAGAATTTTGCAAGACCAATGACTTATTCATTGCAAACACCTTTATTCGATAACATAAATGGCAGCTATACACATGGACTTTGGCAGATGGAATACATAGGAATCAGATCAACTACATTTGTGGAAAGAGGCGATGGAGAAGCTCAATATCTTCAGCCAGAACAAGGCCAGAAGCTGATTGTTGAACAGACCATCAACTGCTCATATGTAAGTTCAAGTTGAAGCTGAAGACAATTAAAATAAGTCCACAATAGCCAACATATGACCTTGATTATATCCCACCTGAATTTAGAGACTATCTAAAGAGTTGATTTGGCAGGTTGAAAACCAATGACTGAAAAACCAGATGAACTGTGGGATGACATCAAGAACATCATCCATGAAGAAAGCAAAAGGTCATTAAAAAGACAAGAAAAGAGCAAAGGCAAAAATGGATGTCAGAAGAGACTCTGAAACTTGTTCTTGAACAGAGAGTAGCTAAAGCAAATGGAAGAATCAACAGGATAAAAGAACTGAACAGAAGATTTCAAAGAGCAGCTCGAGAAGACAAAGTCAATTATTATAATGAAATGTGCAAAGATCTGGAGTTAGAAAACTACCAGATGGTCTCAAACACTAAAAGTGGGACAGCAGTTTCCTACTAAACCCCAGATAAAGAAAATGTAGTTGGGCACTATCTGTCCCACAGATCATGGAAGGGTTCAGGACTACTTCTTGTGCTTAGGAGCTCCTGGGTGCGACAAATAGTTAAGCACTGAAAGGTTGAAGGGTCAAGTCCACCCACAGGAACTTTGGAAGAAGGCCTAGTAGTCTACTTCTGAAAACTCAGCCGCTAAGAACCCCATAAAGCGCAGCTCTACTCTGACCCACGTAGGGTCGCCATGAATCAGGGTCACCTTGACTCAACTGGATTCTTGCATTCACAGAGCGGGGAACATGTGGAAATTTGCAGGGATCCCAGGCCACTGTTCACCTGGGCACTTGGGGTCCAGTCTTTGATACCCATCTGCTTGAGCTCATGAATGACAGATGAGTGTATGCAGGTTTGTTATCCAGGGGAAAATCCAATCCTTAAATGATGTAAATAAATAAATAAATAAAAACCCACAAGGCAGCAAGCTGAACATGCTGGCCTTCCTCTGGGAATCTGCAGGAAGTGACACTGAACAGCCACGGCCCAGTGCTGCCCACAGAGCCTTGACCTTGACGGACACCATGGTGGGTGAATGTGGAGAGAGGTGGCCATAGGGACAGGCATGAGCACACGCCTCCATCTGTAGCCTGAGTCCCTACTGACTGAGGATGGTGACCCCTGAGGTGATGTGACCTCAGGGGCAGGTGTGAGCACACTCTGCCGTCTGTTACTCAAGTCCCTGCTGTCTAGGACAATGGTCCTGGCAGCTCTGCTGGGTGGACACGTGGCCCTTACCTTGTGAGCTTGGTCCAGGGACTGCTTGCGGTAGTCCAGTTCTTCATCTAGGTAGCCTTTCTGCTTACTGAACAGCTCCTAGCAACAGAGGGCCAGCCTTAGTTGGTGCCAAGTGGTGGTGGCACCACAGGGCACCCGCAAACACACCTACCTTCTCACTTTCCAGGTCAGCCATCTTCCGCTGCAGGGCTGACTCCGTCTCTTCAATCTGCTGGAGCCACTGGGCACAAACAGAATGAGCAAGTCACAGGGACCGTGGACATCCACAGGGGCCAGCCACCCTGCCTCCATGAGTCACAGGGACCCTGGGCGTCCCCACAGGCCAGCCACCCTGCCTCCATGAGTCACAGGGACCCTGGGCTTCCCCACAGGCCAGTCATCCTGCCTCCCCACCTCCATGGGGGTGGCCACAGGAGCATGCGTGTTCCCAGTGACAGGAGAACCTGGCCTCCATCCTCCAGCTCCTCCAGGGGAGGAGGGGCTGGGCCAGATCCTGAGCTCTGTGGCCATGGGGCATGTAACCATATCTGGGCTGCCCACCCCCGGGGAGGAACAATGATTTGGGGTGCAAAGAGGCAGAGTGGCCCTGGAGGGCTCTGCTGGGAGATGCAAGGGGGGGTGGCTGTCTTCCTGAGGTCACATCCTCCCATCCTGTCTCCTCTGCTCCTTGCTGCTGAAAGGTCTGGAGAGGTGGCCCTGACTACAGTCCACTGGTGGGCCCCGGGTGGTGGGGGACCAGGAGGGTGGCAGCCCTGGGAGCAGGGAGTGGGGTGCAAGGAGGCAGCCCTCAGAGGACCATTCTGCAGCCCCAGCCTCAAGGCTCTGCCTTTTGGGGAAGAGCAGTAAGGCCCAGGCCAGGGTGGGGTGGATACTTCCTCCCAAAGGTGTGAGGTGGTGCTGTTAGTGGCCAGGTCCCCAGGAGTCCCTGTGCTGGAGTGATCCTCCCCCAGGTGGCCCCGTCACGGAGCGTCCACACAGTCACCATTACCTTTTCAGCCAAGGTCAGGACGGTCCTTGCCTGGATGACGACCACCTGCTCCTCGTTGGTCAGATTCTGCCCAAAAGCAGAACACAGCTGTCAGGGCAGCAGCTCTTGGGGTGTGGCAGGGCTGGGCCATGAGCGCTGAAGCTCCCCTGGGGCTCTGACCCCCGCTCTCTCAGCACTGCTGACTGGGCACACTGTGTGCGGCCTCACGGCCTCTGACTGTGGGTATCCAGACAGGCTAGGCTAATAGCGCAGGCCCCGTGAAGCCCATGGGGGAGGCTTAGGGAGCAAGTAGCTGGGGTTCTTCTAGCCAATGAGGTCCCACCCCAGCTCAGGAAGTTTGGGCAATTACTTCTGTAGTGATACCACCTTGGAAACCCAAGGAGGAGTCACTATGAGTCGGATCCCACTCAACAGCAGTGAGTTTGGTGTTTGGTTTTGGTCCCCATGCAGAACAGGAGGGGGTGGGCTCACAGCTGGCAAAGATTCCAAGCCCCACAGCTGGCCTCCCTGCGCCCTCTCCCTGCCTCCGCCCAGGGGCCCTCTGGCTTTGGGACCAGCACTACCATCCACAGGCACCTCCAGGCCCTGGCATCTGCCCTCCGGCTGGCCTCAGTGTCCTCAAGACAGCCAGGCTTCCATAGGCAGGTGGGTGTGGAGAGAGAGCGTGGTAAGGAGGAAGGTATGGCTAAGAGGGCCCCGTGGGAGGTTTTTGTAGGATAGATGCTGGGACAGGGGACCTGGTGGATCACAGTGGGGGTAGGAGGACCTCAACAAGGCTAGGGCAGGGGACCTGGCACGGGGGGGGGGCTCATGATGCACGCTCCCCAGCCCCCTCACACAAGGGGAGCTTTTTGCTAGGACACCCTGTCAGGGTCCTTCCACTGCTCCTGGGACCGGACTCCCTGAGGGCTCCTCTTCCCCCTGCAGTCAGCATGAAGCCCACAACTCAGGCCACAGGTGGAGAAAGACTGTCCCTGTGGGGACTGTGGGCCTCCTGGACTTGCCCACAGGGCTGGCCTTCTGGCTGGGATGCCCCTTGTTCCTCCTGCTCTGGGTTCCCAGCCAGAGCTTTGTGTGATGGCTAAGATTCAAGGGCAGGGGCTTGGAGGTGGCTTCAGGGCGACCGTAGGACTCCCTGGGACAGTTAAATTGGGCTGACCCATGGTGTGACTAAATCTTTCTTCCCTTGGTGACCTTCTCCCCACAGCCCATGTGCAGCAGTGGGCAGATGGGCACCTGCTCTGCTCACCATGAACCTCTTCTCTTAGCACCCAGGGCCCTGACCACTCTGGGAGCAGATCCAGGTGTGTCCACAGGCCATTTGGGGCTCTGCAGCACTTGCTAGGGTGGGTCTGAGCCACAAAGGCACCAATGGCCTGGTCACCAGCCAGTGGCTAGTCTGTCCTGTCACCTACTGGTGATGGTCAGTCTGTCCCTGTCACCTGGCGGTGATGGCCGGTCTGTCCCTGTCACCTGCCGATGGTGGCCAGTCTGTCCCTGTCACCCGCTGGTGATGACGTCTGTCCCTGTCACCTGCCGATGGTGGCCGGTCTGTCCCTGTCACCTGCCGATGGTGGCTGGTCTGTCCCTGTCACCTGGCGGTGATGGCCGGTCTGTCCATGTCACCTGCGGGTGATGACATCTGTCCCTGTCACCTGCCGGTGATGACGTCTGTCCCTGTCACCTGCCGATGGTGGCCGGTCTGTCCCTGTCACCTGCCGATGGTGGCTGGTCTGTCCTTGTCACCTGGCGGTGATGGCCGGTCTGTCCATGTCACCTGCGGGTGATGACATCTGTCCCTGTCATCAGCTGGTGGTGGCCGGTCTGTCCCTGTCACCTGCCTCACTAGCAGGCTGCTCTTCACTTCCAGATAGGTTTGGCGGGTGTGGGCCCTGCAGGACACCGTCCTGGGGTACCTGTGTTTCTGGTTCCTGCTCCTGTGCTCGGCAGTGGCTTTGAGGCCGGGCCTGGGAAGATGTTGGCACTGGTCCAGGAGCTGCTTTCTGTGGCCCTGATCTTAGCACAGAGGTGTGCCCGATCCTGTCCCTGAGCTGGGGTAGAGGGAGCTGCGAGACTCTGTGGTGGGGTGGCCATGAATACTGGCTGTGCTGGGGGCTCCGAGGGCACCTGAGTAGGGGTCTGCCAGCCAGCTCCATCGGTCCTAGCAATGCCGTTAAATCAGCCCCATGGTCCACATGGCCCTAGGGCCTCACTCTGTCCAGCTGGGAAATCCCCCTCAAATCCCTGATGGGACCAATATCCAGAGCTGGACCTTGGAGCCTACCCCCAAAATGGCACTGAAGCCCGGGGTCCGAGCGAGGGATGAGGGCTTGGAAAGCCCCCCAGCACCTCCCACCTCTTCTCTTACCTGCTCCCCAAGTCAGGGCAGAAATGGGGTGCCATCAACACAGGGCCTGGCGGAAGTGGGGGGGGGGCGAAGAGTACAGACAGAGGACCCAGGGCGGGGCGAAGGACGCAGGCACTCAGCCGCTGGAACTCCGACCCCAGGCCCAATGAGGGCTGGGGATTTCTGAGGACAGCTATTCCACTGCCACCTCCCCACAAGGATAAGCCAAGATTTGGCACTGACAGCCCTGGGTGTCCCTGCCCACAGCAGGAGGAGCCTGAAGCCTGGGGGCCAGACCCTGAGGACCTACGTGTCCCCGCGGGCACTGCCATGAGCAGCCAAGTGCAGGAGCCGTGAGCCCAGCATGCCAACGGGCGGGTCCGAGCGCTGTGGGCGGGGCGCTGTGAGCTGGGTGCTGTGGGTGGGGCCTGTGGGCGGGGCGTTGTGAGCTGGGTGCAGGAGACCGAGGGAGCATGCACAAGTCAGGAGAGCGACATACACTTACGGCGTTATCGCCCAGGATGTCCAGCTTCTTCATCAGCTCCGAGACCAGGATGTCCTGGGAGCAGAGACAGGCGGACAGGGTGAGCGCAGCGGGCAGACTGGAGGGGACCCACTGGGTGAGCGTGGCTACTGGGCCGGGAGCGGGCTTACCGTCACGCCCTCCGCCTCGCAGTACACCTGCAGAGGACTCCTCCCGTCGTCCACGAAGGGCACATGGTGGAAGTTGATGGCAGGTGACTTCCTCTCTCTCTCCTGGGACAGGGGACAGAGGCTGGGCACACGCCGGTCACAGCCGCCCCATCTCCTCCTCTGGGTGGCTGGACCAGGATGTCCGGGGAGTAGGATGGTGACACAGGCCACAGAGTGTGGGGTCACCTGGGCGTTCCCAAGAACTCAGCCACTGTGCCAAAGTGCTGACAGAAGCAGGGGTCCTCCAGACTGGAGGGGCAGGGTGACCCCAGGTGTGGACCCCGTGGCAGCCTGGTGCCGTCACCCCGGCCAGGCGGCCCTGGGCAGGTCACTGCCCTTCCTGCTTCCCATCAGTCAGGGAGGCTTAGGTGAGAGGCTCAGGGGGAGAGGCCACAGGAGCCTGGCCACGCCCCTCCCTGCTGGGCGCGGCCAGCGCACTGTGCCCTGAGCACACCTCGAGCTCCAGGATCCGAAACTCCAGCAGCTCGTTTTGGTCTCTCGCATCCTGGACGTCATGCTTCAGCCGCGCTTCCTCGGTCTCCACCTGTTTTATCTGCGAGGCCAGAGATCAGCGACCTCAGAGAATGCCAGACCTGCCCCTCGGAGGCCATCTGCTGGACGGCTCCCGAGCCGCACGGAACAGCAGGCAAAACCTCCCTGGAGTCTGTGTCCTCAGCTGAGCCCCAGGGCCTGGGCAGCAGAAAGGCAGACAGAGCTGGGGGAGGGTTGGAGGCGCCCCCTGAGGGCAAAGGCAGGACAAGGCCCAGTGGCTCGGGCCTCGCTGGCTGCCAGCAGCCACAGGATGTCCCCAGCACTAGGCTGGCTGAGGGAGTTCCCACCACCTGCATCCGTGGGCAGTACCTGGCTCCCTTGGCAGCGCCTATGCCCTGAGAGGCTATCTAAACAGCAGCACGATGCCTGTGCTCCTCGCATGAAGCCCACACCTTCCAGAGATGCTGGGCCCTGGTCCTCACCAGCCCCACGAGCACCAACTGGAAAAGAGCCCCAGGAGGGGCCCATAGGGGCAGTGGTCTCTCCCCCTGAAAGGAACTCAGGTGAGGGGCTGCTCTGATACTGTGTGTGTGTGTGTGTGTGTGTGTGTGTGTGTGGGTGGGGGGTGTCGGCCTGCAGCCAGCAGCATAGGCTCCAGGTGAGCACAAGGCGGCACCTGTGAGCAGGCAGGTGACCAGGGTCCCTGGAGGCCACGGCACAGGCTCCAGCGAGCACACGCCCCTGGATGCGGCCTTCCTGTGCTCAGACACGTGCGGGCGGCCCACAGGAAGGCCCAGGTGCCGCTTAGCAGTCAAGGAGGGGACCAGGCCCAGAGCATGAGTCCCACTGGGGGAGGGGTTAGGGGGCGCCCTGGCCAGGGAGGAACAGGCTGGGTTCCGAGCTGCTCACCGTCCCGGCTTCCAGAAGGTTGCTCCTTGCCTGCGGCCACCCTACCTCCCAAGGGTGGTGGCACTGCCTCCCCAGCCCCTCTCTGCCAGGGGACAAGGCGACCACCAGCTACTGGTGTGCAAGTGGTCCCAAGGTGCACCCCTTACCCATGAGAGATGGCCTAAATTGCAGCCGCCTGAGTGACTGACTGTAGCCAGCCCCCTTATTCCCCACAACTCACTCAAAGTTTCCAGGCTCCTATCCCCCAAATCAGGGTGAGCCCACATGGCCCAGATCTCATCAGACTGGTGTCTCAGTGCTGTGATTGCCTGTCTCTACTTTGGTGGAAGGTCAGGCTCCACCAGGGGAGGCTGTGATGGAGAAGAGGACCATGCTCCCTCCCTGACTGCACCCCGGGGTGAAGGCATGGGGGCACCCTCCAGTCAAAGCTGAGGCCATTGGCAAGAATAGTCAGCTGTCCACCACACTTTCTGACCAGCCAAGCTCCAGCCTGGGGGTGACAGGCATAATGTCCAGAGGCCGAGAGCAGCTCTCAGTGAGCCAGCTGCTGGGTCGACCAGACCTGCACTCCCAGCTGCTCAGCAAGGGCAGAAGTGGATGTCAAGGCCTTCCACGGGGACTCTATGGAAGTCTTCCCTGAGCACCACATGGCCTCTGGACCTGGCCCCTGACCCAGCCAGACTTTCAACTTGGATGATTCCAGTGGCTTCGAAAGGCCACTCTGCCAAAATGTCACCATCACCAACACATACCCACCAGCAAACAGCAGGGACCCAACCTCCCCAGGCCCATTCCAGGCCATCGTCACCCATAGAGGTGAACAAGTTAGCCCGGAGCTACTGCCAGGGTCCTGTGGATGGGCGAGGCCTGGAAGCACCTCGATGGGGTGCTCATGGACCCCACCAGCCCCGCAGGGCTCCAAGTGGGCACCCAGATGGGTGGCCTGGGCATACCTTCTCGACCAGCTCTTGGTTTCTTCGGTACAAGGCCTGCTTCTCTTCAATCCACTTCACATCCTTGCAGAAGGAAAGGGAGTGAGAAAATGAACACGCTACAGGGTTGCATCTTAACCTCACCCCATGATCTCCCAAGAGGAGGTGCCCAGGGCCCACCAGCCTGGTGGACACTATGCTTCTGATGGCCCTGACGGTGCCCACCCACGAGAGCCATGAACCAGCTGAAGAGCAAGAAGCCTGGGGCCAGCCTTCCTGGGCCACTGCACGGCCCAAAGCTGTGCTCTTCTGCACAGTGTGTGGATGTCTTGGTGGCCAGCCTCAAGGTCAGGCCTTGGATGGTGTGGGCTTCCTGGGCACACGCCTCTTCTGTCCTGAGCCCCTGTGGCATTCCCGTCACCAGCAGTGTTGCGAGAACAAAGCAGTGTTGGGGAGAAAGCCGGTTGCCTCGGATCCTGAACTTCATTCCCTTCTGTGGTTTGCCATGTCCTTTCCATGTTTGAAAGACTCCTTTCTCCATGTGTGGTGGTTAAGTCTGTGTGTCAACTTGGCTACACCTGGTTGAGTGGCTGGGCAGCTGGGGGTAGTATTCCCCATGATGAGACTGGTAATCAACTCCATGGTGGAATCTACTGTGAGCAGCTGAGTAGCTGCCTTAGGGATGTGGTCTGCTTCCTGTATATGAGAAAAGCCTTGGGGAACGGTTTCTAGCTTATGGCACCTTGAACCCTGCATGTAGCCATGTCATTGTTCAGCAGCCTGCCATGCTCTGCTGACCTTGGGACTTTCAATGGACTTACATTAACGGCCTGCTGTGTGGTTTGGTAACATTGGGACTGTGCCATTTTATTTGTCGATCTTGGGGTTGTTAGCCTCAGCAGCTAGTAGCTGCCTGAGTGAAGAGGTGTCCCTCAATGGGCCAGGAGCAAGAGGCAGAGCTGAAGCCCAAGGTTGAGGGACTTTCACCCAGCCCCTAGAGCCTGGCACTGTGAACTTGGACTTCTACCCTCCAAATTGTGAGAGAATAAACTCCTGTTTGTTAAGGCCATCCCATTGGTGGTATATTCTTGTCAGAGTGGCACTAGGGAACCAGAACAGTGTGAGAGGGATCTACATCCTCCTCGTCGTCCTCCTCCTCCTCCCACTCCTCCTCCCCTACCTTTGTCTCCTCCTCCCCCTCCTCCCCTTCATCTTCCTCCTCCTCCCACTCCTTCCCTTCCTCTTCCTCCTCCTCCGTGTCCCCAGCCACCTTGGCCACTTTCTTTTCTAGCATAAATAACGTGACAATGTCGTTGTTGTTGTTGTTACGTGCCGTTGAGTCAGACCCGACTCAGAGCGACCCCTCCTCGGATTTCCGAGGCAGTATCACTACAGAAGTAGATTGCCCAATCTTCCTTCCGAGGAGTGCCTGGTGGGTTTGAACCGCCAGCCTCTGGTTAGCAGTCAAGTGCCCTAGGCACTACATTACCAGAGCTCTCAACGTGACAATAACATCTGTGAAATGGCCTCAGACACTGGATTGGGCCTCAGGGACTTTGCTCGTGAGGGTGGGGATGGGCCACCATGCTGTCTGTGAGGTGGTGTAGGGCTGGACTCCCAAGACACCATCCCTGCAATCTGTGTACACAGTGGCCCTGGACATGCCACACGGCAGCCCTGGGGGTGAAAGACCCGGTGACAGGGAGTCTGGAGTCACAGGTCAGTGAAGGACCTCAGCCACATGGATGTTTCTCATGTGGTTCTTTGTCCATCTGTCCATCCACAGGTTGACACATATTTACTGAGAACTGCTGAAGCTGTCTGGGCATACATAGTGAGCCCAGGAAGTGCCATCTGGATCCCCAGGGTGCATTTCCACACTGAAGCTGTCCACACCAACCCTCGACCCATGTGGGCCTCATTCAGCCTGGACCAGCCTGAGGCAGTGCTAGACAGCAGCAGGCCATGGGGCACTCAAGCCCTATGGCCCTGGGAAGGCTGCCCTACTGGGTTGGGGTGGGGGGAGTGATGGAGGAACTCCTGGATGAACCGTCATTGTGGGTGGCCCAAGCACACCTGCAGGATGAGCCTGGGAACCCCAGGTCAAAAAATCTTCTGTCATAAAGGCCCTGGTATGTGCCCCAGACCTGGGGTGAGCTGTGGGGAATGAGGCTGGGACCTGAACCCCTGGCCCTGAACTGAGAAGACATGATTTGCTGGGATCACACCTGGGAGGGCAACACAGTCGGCAGATCCCGTTACGTCCAAGGTGTCTGGGGCCCCTGGGTGCACAGTCCCCCCAGTCCTGGAACTTAGGGAGCTGTCACATGCATGTGGTGAAGTTGGCTCAGTGCGCTGACCTCGAGCATGCAGGTACATCGTGTTGCCACGTGCACTGGAGGGTCCTCCCGTGCCTCTCCCTGCCCCAGCCCTCACCTGCCCCTGCTCAGCCAGGGCCTTCTCCAGGTCCTCAATTCGTGTCTGTGAGCGCTGCACTTCTGCAAGTAGCTGCTCACGGGTCTGTAAGATGGGAGAGAGACATGAAACTTTCTCTACAAGACCAGTGTGGACAGATGCTCATGGACAGGACATTTTGGGGGGGGAGCTGCCTCAGAGCTATCTGATGGAGGATGACTATTAATGACCTCCAGAAGCAATGCCTCACGGGAAGGAAGCATTGCAAGACTGATTTGCAGACGTCTCAGTCAGATCCTAGGGGAAAGCTGTGATTCGTCTGAGATCCTGAGTAAAATCCTCATTTACCGGCCTCCACACCACCAAGAGCAACCACATTCCTGTGTGAGCTCCGGGGTGGTCTGTGTCCTTGATAAAGATGACAAGTCACCAGGAATAACATACTCACACCAAGACACACAGACCTCCCCCACTCACATACATATGCACACATACATATGCACACTCACACAGACCACACACACATACTCACAAACATATGTGCACACTCACACACACACATATATATATACACAGACCACACTCACATAGTAACATATATATGTACACACTCATACATACATATGCACAGACCACACACACACATATACTCATACACACATACATATGCACACTCACACAGACCACACACACACATACACATGTACACTCATATATACATATGCACACTTACACAGGCTACATACTCATACATATGTACATACTCATACACACATACATATGCACACTCACACAGACCGTGCACACATACATATGTACACACTCATACACACATACATATGCACACAGATCACACATACACTCATCCATATGTACACACTCATACACACATACATATGCATACTCACAGACCACATACACATATGTACATGCTCACACACATATACATATGAATACTCACAGACCACACACACACATATGTACACACTCATACACATATACACATTCACACATGGACACACACACACACGTACATGCTCATACACACATAAATATGCACACTCACATCCAACCACAGACATGTACACACTCACACAGACCACACATACATATATACCTACTCACACATACACATATGCACACTCAGACCACACACACTCATACACATATACACACACACATTCACACACAGACCCCACCCACACACACATATGTACACACTTATACACACATACATATGCACACTCACACCCAGACCACACACTCACATATAAGCACACGCTCATACACACACATCACACTCACACACATACATATGTACATGTTCACACACACATGCACTCATACACAGACCACACACTCACATACATATGTATATGCTCACACACTTACGTGTACATACACTCACAGATATACATATATATCTTTACACATATGCTTACACAGTCATACACATACATATATACATGCTCATATACACATACATACACATGTATACACATATATGCTCACATACTCATACACACTCACATATACATACACACTCACATACCTACACTTACAACATGTATATTCACAGTCACAGACACACAGACATGCACCTGTACTGTTTTGCTCTCTGAATGGTCCACCCGACAGTGCCTCCAGGGGCACTAGCACTCTGCAAGGGAGCCTCCGCTCCTCTGGGTTCCTTCTTGCACATATCCACTTAAGGTCCTTTCTCCCGGATGGCCCAGCTGTTTAGAAGACTGATCCAGTCTTTTCTAGGTAGGCCCTGGGGTGTAGAAGGCCCCACCTGGTCATCCCTGACTCCCTGCCAGTCTGAGCTGCTACAGAAGCTGCTCCGACGGGGACGCCCTGTGGAGCTCGTCTGTGCTCTGTGAGTGCCGTCTGAGCAGTTTCCACAACTGCTCTGCCCCCTGCACCTTCGTCATTGGCCCCGAGGCCAAAGGGAGATCTGCAAAGTAGGCACATTCGTCTTAAAGTCTGTGCCCCACACTGAGATGGCTCTTCTGGGAAGATGTACTCCCCAGGGAACCGTCCTTTGCTCATGTCCAGCCTTCAGTCTGTCTCGCCCTCCTGGTGCCCAGGGAGACTCCGGCTGGCTGGCAAACACAGATTTTCTATGCCCATGAGTGTCCCCGAGGGTGGACAGTGCCCATGGGGACAGGAGTAGGCGTGTCCCCACAAAGGCTGTGGCCTGAACGTCATGGAATGAAAGTCATTTAGACCTTAACTTCTCGCTCAGCGTCCAGGGTCCCTCCGACCTGCTCCTGCAGCAAGGCGTAGGCCCGCTGCAGCGCCTGGTACTCCATGGTGAGCTGCCGGAAGCGCAGCTCTGTCTCCTCCTTGGCCATGCCCTGGGTGCAGAGAAGAGGTGCAGTGTCAGGGCTGGGCAGCACACGGGTGGCCACAGCACCTCCAACAGCAACGATACCCCTTGCCCGCTTTTCCTCCTAATGAAATCCACAGGTCTTTCCAGAGACCCTCCCTCCAGTTGGCTCTCAAAGTGGGTGAGGGGGATGGTGACCTGCGACCCCAGCCCCATTTAGAGGCAGGGGTGAGTGCTGAGCCCTAGGGGAAAGGCTTTGAGCTGAGCTGGCTCCCCATGGAGGCCTGCCTGATCCCAACCAGGCCACCAGGCCCCCTCCACTGCCGCGCGGCGCCTCCCCCCACCCCGCCCCATGCCATTACTTCGGGATCCCACAGGTCCATGGAGGCTGCGTGGGCCAAGAGCTGGGCTGAGGACCTGCTCACAGCATCTGCTGTGGGGGCATCGCCATTCACTTCCTGCAGAGGACTTTTTGTCCTAGTTGAAATGTCACTGACTCTGCTCAAGGAGAAGGCTGGTGGCAGCAGGGTCTAGGCTCCCTGGACCCCCAGGGGCTTGCTATTGCTGCCCAGAAGAGAAGCCAAAGGTCTGGCCATGGGAGGGCAGTGCCATGTGGCCCAGCCCAGCTCACCCCTGCCTAGTCCACGAGACCTCTAAGGGGATCCCTGGCCAGCACTCAGCCACCAGGACTTGCCAGTGGAGGCCTCATCTACAGCCTCACACAGTGAAGACCTCAGGCAGGCTCCTGTCCTAGGTGTCATGGGGTGCGTGACTTTGAAGGCGACTGTCACCCTGGAAGACGGGCTGGAGTGGGAGACTGGACTGTGTCCTGGTGTCCCTGCCCTGATGCATGTTCCAGCAGTGGGCACGAGCCCCAGCACTGACCTCCCCACTGGTGGTTCCAAATCCTCCAGGGACAGCCCTTTAGTAGGGCAGGGTGAGCTCTCTGCCCCCTCCACAAAAAGGGACACTGGGGGTGGGGCCACTTGGGCTGGTGAGGTTAATTTTATGTGTCAATGCAGCCAGGCGCTGGGCCTAGTTCTTTGCCCAGTGCTCATCTAGATGTTGTCATGAGGGTGCTCTGTAGCTGTGGTTAGCACCTACCATCAGGACCCTTGGTAATGTGAATAAGCCTGATCCAGTGAGCTAAAGAGGCTGTAAGAACTAACGTGAGAGGATTCTGCCTCAGATCCTGTTGGAGTTTCTGTCTGCTGCCCGCCCCTGCAGAGTACAATCCACCCTACTGAGCGCTGCCCCAAATGTGGAGCACCACCCGTCCTACTGAGCACTGCCCGCCCTGTGAAGCGAGAGCTTTTGCCAACTGCATGAGCCAAGTGCTTAAATAACTCTCTCCACACACATATACACACGTCTATGTGTATATATAGGAGCTCTGGCAGAGTAGTGCCTAAGGCACTTGACTGCTGACCAAAATGCTGGCGGTTCAAACCCACCAGCCACTCCTCGGAAGGAAGGTTGGGCAATCTACTTCCATAGTGATACTACCTTGGAAACCCAAGGAGGGGTCGCTATGAGTCGGGTCCAACTCGATGGCACATAACAACAACATGTATATATACATATGTATATGAGCTCCAGTGGCAAAGTGGGTAAGACATTGGCTGCTAACCAGAAGGTCAGCAGTTCAAACCCACCAGCTGCTCCATGGGAGGAAGATGAGACAATCTATTTCTGTAAAGACTGATAGCCTTGGAAACCCAATGGGGTCTCTATGAGTCGGAATCGACTCATTGGGAGTGGGTTTACATCTATGATAAGTCAATCAATCTGTCTGTCTGTCTGTCTGCCTGCCTGCCTGCCTATCTATCTACAGTAAAGCCTGCTAAAGTCAGAATCTGTGTAAGGCTGAAACTTGTCAAAGAAGGAAAACTCAAGTATTTTCTACTAATAAGAATGGCTGGTGGCATAGTACCTAAGGCATCTGAGTGCTAACCAGAAGGCTAGTGCTTCAAACCCACCAGCCACTCCTTGGAAGGAAGACTGGGCAATCTACTATCATAAGGACACTGCCTCAGAAGGATCCCCCTCAGAAGGAGGGGTCACTGTGAGTCGGAACCGACTTGACGGCAGTGAGTTTTTTGTTTTTTTTTTTAATGAAAGTGGTAGAAAGTGGTGAGGCTTTATACCCTGTCAAGGACGGAAAACTTATGAGTCCTGGAAAAACGCAACACCCCGTGGAGCTCCAGCTGCCCCAGGTTCCTCCTGTTGGTTCTGTTTCCCCAGGGGACAAGCCCTGAGTCACAAGGCCTCCTGTCCTAGAGACCCTGGCAGATGACCCACCCACCACCCCAGCTTGGATGTTATTAGAAGAGGCAGGACAGGTGTGAGCATTATGTCCCCTCTCAGGGACAACACCGAGTGACATGACTGTGGCTCTCATCTTGCCGTGGCTCAAACCATGGCCTGTTGGTTAGTGAGGGCAGACTTCTGCTTTCTGGGAGAACTGAGGACTTAGGCAGGATGTGCATCTGCTTGCCACGGCCACTCGAGCCCTGACTGCACGGCCAGCCCATGAGGAAAGCACCCAGGAGCCGCCGAGGGGCACTAACATTACCTCTTCCAAGTCACCATCCGGGGTGCATGGCGTCTGGTCGGTTCTGTCTGTTTGATACGAGATGGAGGATCCATCCGACTCCAAGGAAGCTTCTTCATCATATCCAAAGAAGGTCTCCACCACGACCGGCTTTGACCAGAAGGCAAGGTTAGTGTAGCCCCAGCCCCAGGGCCTGGCTCTGATGCCGTCCGCCCCCATAGCCCCACGCCCTACTCGGTCCTGTCTCTACTACCCACACTGCCTTCCTTTAGGCAAGATGGTGGCCTGGCTGAGGGTGGCCATCTTGGTTGTCCTGGACGGATGGCAAAGGCCCAAGTGGGGATGGCCTGGGGTTCCACGGATGAGGATTCTGGATGTTACAAAATCCGAAAGCCCCCTCTCATCCTGCCCTCTGCTCTCAATCACATTCCAGGGTCCCTCCTTCTTTGGCAGAACTCTGTGGATTGGCCATCGGCCTGGAGACCTCAGCCCCACCCCATGGTTTCACAAACTGCTGCTGCTGGCCTCTCTTCCACATGTGGACCAGCAGGGACTGAGGTGGCCCTGCCCCACTGTGGCCTTTGACAAACCTGAGTTCTGTGTGAGCCCTGGGGTCCCAGAGAGCAGCAATGGTTAAAGGAGCTGCCACCTCTTGTGCTTTGGAAAGCGGCTTGCTGCAGAGGACTGGTCAGGATGGCCTCCGTGGTCCCCTTTGTTTAGAGACCCCCATCCATCCTCTCCCCTCAGTTTCGGTGATCTCCAGGCACCTAACCAGAGAGGCCCTTACCTTCCAGGGCCTCTCAGCACCTGGCAGCCTTTTCACAAAGAACCATTCAAAGCCAAATGGCCTTGATGGCAAACCCAGTCACTTATCCCAGTGACAACCTCAGAGTCACCACTCCCAGCTGAGTCAACACGCAGGTCTGGTCTTTGAGGTAGGGGTTCCTTTAACCATCGCTGCTCTCTGTGACCCCAGGGCTCATGGAGGGCCCACCCCCACCTCCTTTATTAAGGCCAGAAAAACAAGTACTTATCATTGGTACCATTAGCTGCGGTGAGAGCAAGCCCCCTGGTTCATGGCAACCCCATGTGCATGGAACAAAACCCTGCCCAGTCCTGCACCATGCCAGGATGGGTCAAGGACATCTCCCCGTGAACAGCCACATACTGGCCTACAACCCACTGTCCTTAGCACCCTGCATTCCACACAGATGCAGGAGTTCACAGCCTGGGCAGGACAGTACCCAGGTAAGCCCTAATGTCTTCATCACATGTTCACACCATTCTTGCGAATTTCAAAGTAGTAGGCTTCCAAAAACCAAACCAAACTCACTGCCATCAAGTCAGATCCGATTCATAGTGTCCCGTCCTTGGGTTTCCAAGGCGGTATCACTATGGAAGTAGATTGCCCAATCTTCCTTCTGATGAGTGGCTGGTGGGTTTGAACCGCCAGCCTTCTAGTTAGCAGTCAAATAAATGCCTTAGGTACTATGCCACCAGAGCTTCTATGGTAGGTTTAGATGTGGTTAATTTAAACTTTGGTCCCACTGTTGAGCCATTTCACAGGAACAGCTTTTAGAAACAGTAACATTGCTTCCTTTTCACCCACACAGGAGGCTCTAGAAATAGTAGCATTGCTTCCTTTCCGCCCACACAGGAGGCTCTAGAAACAGTAATATCGCTTCCTTTCCACCCACACAGAAGGCTCTATAAACTGTAATAGTGCTTCCTTTCTGCCCACACAGGAAACTCTAGAAACAGTTAACAGTGCTTCCTTTCCACTCACAGAGGAGGCTCTAGAAATAGTAGCATTGCTTCCGGAATTTCTATTCACCCAGGAAGCTCTAAAAACAGTAACAGTGTTTCCTTTCTGCTACATAAGAAGAGTCTCCTGTTTAAGAGTAGCACATGCCTTTGAGGCCTTTTTCCTTTACCTTGGGGAGCTTGGCCATTTTCTTTCTTTGTTTCCGGTATCTTAGAAGCTTATCACGCTCCTGAAAAAACCAAGAGATTCTTTAAGTATTTGAACCACTCCAGCAGTTCAGGGTACACAAGTCACTACTTCTGCAGCATCATCTGAACTGGCCTGTGGTTCATGTTGTCATGAACACCTGGAAGTGGAAGGCCGTGGCTCTGGCCACCTGTTTTGGAGTCTGGGCAGTTTACTGTTTGTGCTGAGCTGGGAAGTGAGTCCCCCTGGTGGGTGGGCTCTGAGCCACATACCAGCCTCTGCACAGCCTGGACCTGGGGACCTCAGGAGGGCAGGTGGTCTGAGGGCCTAGGCATAGAAAAGGAAAGTTCCAGGAGGACTGATGACCAGCCCCTCTGAGCAGTGGGCACAGAAAAGGCCTCCACACATGGAGTCAGGCTCCATTCTACCCACTCCTTGGAAGGGCTTCCCCCTCTGGGGCAGTGAGTATACGGCCACAGGTAAGAAGGGGAGAAACCCCAGGAAGGGGGTGAGGTCCCAGGGAGGAAGCCCTTGACAGCCGGCCTTGAAGGACAGCCAGCATTAGGCACCCTACAGGGTACCCACAGGTGGCTTGGACATTTACAGGTCCCCAGGCACCTGTCAGACTTCACAGAGGTATCCCCATCCCCACTGCAGCCTTGCAATAGGTGGCACCAGGGTTACACAATACACCAGTGTGGGTGTGGCCTGGACTGTCCATACAGGAACTCATCCTGGAAAGCCATGTGGTACGGGCAGAGAGTCTAACCACTGGTACTTACTAATGTGCTCTTTACGTAAGATAACGATTACTTCTTAAAACACCTCTTTACATAAGATAACGATTACTTCTTAAAACATTTCTCCATACAAGCTAATGATGGACATTTACTAACACACTCTTCACATAAGATAAGAAGTACTTCCTAACACACACTTCCATAAGGCAATGATTACTAACATGCTCTTCACACAGGATAATGATGGGTACTAACTAACATGCTGTTCACACAGGATAATGATGGGTACTTACTAACACGTTCTTCACAAAGGACAACGATGAATGCTTACTAACACCCTTTTCACATAGGATAATGATTACTAACATGCTTTTCACATAGGATAACCATGGGTACTTACTAACACGCTCTTCACATAGGATAATGATGGGTACTCGCTAATACCCTCTTCACATAGGATAACAATGGGTACTTACTAACACCCTCTTCACACAGATAACGATTACTTACTAACATGCTCTTCACATTGGATAAAAATAGATACTTACTAATGCACTCTTCACATATGATAATGATTACTTACTAACACACTCTTCACACAGGATAACGATGGGTACTTAATAACACTCTCTTCACATTAGATAACGATGGGTATTTACTAACACGCTCTTCACATAGGATAACGTTTACTTACTAACATGCTCTTTACATAGGATAATGATGATGGTTACTTACTAACACTCTTTTCACATAGCATAATGATTACTAACACACTCTTCACATAGTGTAACCACGGGTACTTACTAACACGCTCTTCACAAAGGATAACATTTACTTACTAGCATGCTCTTCACATAGGATAACGATGATGGGTACTTACTAACATGCTCTTCAATAGGATAATGATTACTTACTAACATGCTCTTTACATAGGATAATTTTTACTTACTAACATGCTCTAAACATAGGATAATGAATACTTACTAACACGCTCTTCACATAAGATAATGATGGGTGCTTACTAACACACTCTTCACATAGGATAACATTTACTTACTAGCATGCTCTTCACATAGGATAACAATGATGAATACTTACTAACACCCTCTTCACATAAGATAATGATGGGTACTTACTAACACCCTCTTCACATAGGATAACGATTACTAACATGCTCTTCACATAGGATAACCATGGGTACTTACTAGCATGCTCTTCACATAGGATAACAATGGGTACTTACTAACACACTCTTCACATTTGTTGTTGTTATGTGCAATCAAGTCGGACCCAACTCATAACGACCCCTCCTTGGGTTTCTGAGGCAGTATCACTATGGAAGTAGATTGCCCCATCTTCTTTCTGAGGAGTGGCTGGTGGGTTTGAACCATCAGCCTTCTGGTTAGCTGTCAAGTGCCCTAGCCACTATGCTACTATTACTTATTAACATCCTCTTCATACAGGATAACGATGGGTACTTACTAACACACTCTTCACATAGGATAATGATGGGTACTTACTAACACCCTCTTCACACAGGATAATGATGGGTACTTACTAACACACTCTTCACACAGGCTAATGATGGGTACTTACTAACATGCTTTTCACATAGGATAATATAGGGTACTTACAACACACTCTTCACACAGGATAATGATGGGTACTTACTAACTACCACTCTCTTCACATAGGATAATGATGGGTACTTACTAACACACTCTTCACACAGGATAATGATGGGTACTTACTAACACACTCTTCACACAGGATAATGATGGGTACTTACTAACATGCTCTTCACATAGGATAATATTGGGTACTTACAGCACACTCTTCACACAGGATAATGATGGGTACTTACTAACTACCACTCTCTTCACATAGCATAATGATGGGTACTTATTAACACACTCTTCACACAGGATAATGATGGGTACTTACTAAACACTCTGTTCACACAGGATAACGATGGGTACTTACTAACACGTTCTTCACATAGGATAACGATGGGTACTTATTAACACGTTCTTCATATAGGATAACAATGGGTACTTACTAACACACTCTTCAAATAGGATAATGATGGGTACTTACTAACACACTCTTCACATAGCCGGCAGTTTCCAGGGTCTAGAAAAAGAAAAGACTATGTTATAGCACTTGTAATGCAGATTCCAGTTCCAGTGACTGCACATCCCTAGACCAGGCATCCCACCATATGTACTTTGTAACTATATACCCTCCTCCAGGCTGGCACTGTCCCGAGACAGGTGTCCCACTCTGCGCTGATAGGCCTTCCGCCACTCGACTGGCCCCCCAGAGCTGGCGGAGACTCACGCTCCTGCTCTGGGTGGCTCAGCTACCACTCGCTGGATAGCAGAGAGCAAGGTCTCAGATATGAAAATAACATGCATATGTAATTGACCAAGGTTCCTTCCTTGTCCTATTGTTCTCATAAATCCTTCTTCTTCTTCTTTCGAAACTTTCTATTGTGACTTGGGTGAAAGTTGACAGAGTAAATTGGTTTTCCATTCAACCATTCATACACATTTTGTTTTGCAAATTGATTGCAGTCTCCATGTCACAGCACTCTTCCCACTTCCTGCCTCTGTTTACCACTTCCCTTCATTCTTCTTTCCTATCCTTTCCTGCCTTCTGAGCTTTATCCCTGGGCAAATGCTGCCTTTCTGATCTCATACAGTTGATTGTTCTAAGGAGTGCATACCACCTTGGGGTTATTGTTCACCTTATAGGCATGTCTATCCTTTGGCTGAAAGTTCAGCCATGGGGGTGAGTTCAGTCCCAGGCTTGAAGGGTGTCTAAGGGCCACAGGCTGGGGGTTCCACCAGTGTCTATCAGACCAGTAACCTGGTCTTTTGTTGTTTATGAGTTTTAGTTCCACATTTCCATCCTCCGCCCCCATCTGGGCCCTCCTATTATGATCCCTTTCAGAGCAGTCAGCAGTGGTAGCACCATCGAGTTCTGGTCTCAGGGTCATTGAGTCACTCTTTGTTATTCCCAAGACTGACAATCACTATGCAGTTGGACAAGACGTCAGCTCTTGGATTTCATCAGGGAAAGCTGCGTGGGTGAGGCTCTGTTACAGGGCCCCTGAGGACAAGGCATCTGTCCCTCCTCTCCTGGTGGTTCTGAATGCTGACTTACCAGGACCATGGGTGACACTCCAGTAGGAAGGGACCATGCTGTCCTTTCTGCAGCCTTGCTGCATGTACAGAGGTACAGAATACTGAGGCAACCCTATCCTGGGAGATTCGATCTGCCGAAGTGTCACTCAGGGTTCCAATGGGAAGTGGACCAGACACTCAAATTAGGATCATTTGATCAATTTGGTCATTTAACCAAAGACCACTGGTCACTCTGTGCTGCGGGCTGAGGGTACAGGGGTAAGGCAGTGTACAGAGCTGAATGGTGGCCCCAAAAAAGACATGGCCATGCCCAAGGCCCTACAAACTACACGTATGACATTATTATGTGGGGAAAAGATCTTTGCAGACGGAAGTAAGTGAAGGATCTTGAGACAAGATTATTCTGGACTATCCTGGCAGACTGTATGCCCAATGACAAGTCCTCTGGGCTGTCCTGGTGGACTGTACATCCAACAGCAACTCCTCTGGCCTGTCCTGATGGCCCATAGGTCCAACAACAAGTCCTCTGGGCTCTCCTGGGTCCAAAGACAAGTCCTCTGGACTGTTCTGACAGACTGCACATCCAAAGACAAGTCCTTGTAAGGAACACGGAGAGGAGAGGCAGAGGGAGAAGGCCCATACGAAGAGTGGTGCACTGGCAGCAGCCAGAAGAAGCAAAGGGAGGACCCTGCCCAGGGCCCCAGAGGGAGTGTGGCCTGCCAACACCTAAGTCCCCAGAGAGAGTGTGGCTCTGCCAACACCCAGATTTCTGTTTGTATAACCCTCCCCATATGTGGTTCTTAAGGCAGCCACAGGAGAGCAAAACAAGCAGTACTACTGATCTTGAGCCCTAAGTGATAAGGAAGGGGCAAGTTTCATAGTTCCTAGAGCAGAGGGTTTAGGTAGAAGGCCACTAGAGAATACCAGTGATGGTAGTGAGTATACACAGCCTGTCCAAGATGACCCCTTGAAGTTCCTCACTATCCTCCCTCTCTCATCCATGCCTGGGCACCCACGAACCAGACCAGAGGGCAAGGGGCTATAGGGGCAAGCTTGGCAGGGCAGTGGGGAGCAGGGTAGGTAAGGAAAGGGGTCTGGTTACCTTGGAAAGCTCGTCTATGAGGTTCTGCTGCTCAAGAATCTGAATCTTCAAGAAGTCCACTTCTCTTTCATCTTGACTTTGGTCAAGGTCATTTAGGGAACTTGGTCTCCTGATAATCCCAGCTCTCTGTCTCTGAAAAGTGAACCAGGTCATCTTACAGGTGGCAGGCTGACTGGAGGGTTTCTTGCTCAATGTGCATCTGGCTAGCTGCCCACCTGTAGGCTGAAGGCCAAGAGGCTTCTCTGCTCAGGCCTGGAGCAGCCCACTGCCCTGCCAAGCCCATGGTAATGACACCTTGTCTTGGCTATCCCTGCAGCAAGGGGAGTGGGCTCAGAGAGTGGCCCTGTGCCAGGCATGTCATAGGAAGCAGCCAGTCAACAGGTGTGGCCAGAAAAGACAGTGCTGTGCCCCTGAGGATGTAGCTACAGGTACTGTCTGTGCATGCCACACTCTGCCAGACTGTTACAGAGTGTGAAAAGAAGGGGACTTCTACAGGGAGGGGTTAGTATACCCTGGCTCCAGGGCCCCACACCATGCTGATGACTCTTTGGCCAGAAGGAACAATCGAGATTCTCAACCCCACTTGCCACAACAGGGCACACCACTTGAGAGGGCAGGGACGGCCCCATCCTGTGCTTGTGCCTACACCCCAGCCAGCATTGCAGGGCACCTTGGACGACTGCTGGCTGAGATTTTCAGAGTTGGGCAATCACTGTCCAGGCCTCCTAGCTCATCTCTGCTTGTAGCTGCCACCTATTGTACCCTCCTTAGATGACCAGGAGCCTTAGCTAAGCTATCCTCTTCTAACAAGCAGGCTGGCGCCAGCTCCTTCCTAGAGGCCAAGCCATAAAGCCTGGCCTAGGGACTGCATGTTGCTATCATACCTGGAGTGTAAGAAGGGGTGAGAGTGTTGGCACCAGGCCCCTTACCATTTCTATGTTCTCCTGGGTGACAAATTTTAACTTGTTTTCTATCCGACGTAAGGTGTGTGACAGGTCTTCGTTTTTCCTGCTGAGGCGTTTGTTTTTGTCCAGCAGTGGCTTGTACTGGCTCTCAGCCTCTCTTAGACGCTTTAACTAAAAGACAGAATCAGTTGTACAACACGGTTGTCTATGCCAAGTCTGCATGTTGACCAGTACAAACTCAGGCCATCATGACAGGGTTACTGACCAGCTCTCTGGAGAGTTCTGTTCACGTGGTTGTGTGATGCCAGGCTAGTTGCTGCTCCTTGGCCCACCCAACACCTGGCACAGTGGGGCCAGATGACAGGCTCTGTGTCACAGCACAGATGAGGATCAAGTCAGGGATGCATTCTGAGCTCAGAGCTCCGTTTTGGAATAAGAGCTGCAGGAGACTTACTGCTGAGGCCCACCCATGTGGCTTCCCAGGACACTGTGGGTATCCCATTGCCCACATCTCAGCTGACATGCAGAACGGAGGACACTTTTGCCCCAACAACACAGAACAGGACTCAGCCAACCAAAGCCTGACAGACAAATTTGTCCCTCCACCCATTGTTGTGAATAAAGTTTTATTAGGACACAGACACTTTGATCTATACTGCCTATGGCTGCTTTCATACTGCACCACAGAGCTGGACAGTTGCTTCAGAAACCCTGTGTCCTGCAAATATTTAGTGTTTAGTCCTTTACAGAAAAGTTTTCTGGCCCCTGATGTGTAGAGTTCACACAACAGTGTTTTTTGCTTGAATGTATCCAGATAATGCCCATGACTTATTACTAAACTTTGAGCCAAGCGCTTTTCTTTTTATTGTGACTGCATGAAAGTTCATAGAGCAAATTGGTGGTTTATTCAACAATTCATACACTTTTTGTTTTCTGACATTCACTGAAATCTCCATAATGCAACAGCACTCTTCTCACTTGAGGTATAATTTGCATTTCATAAAATGCACCTGTTTCAAGAATGTAGTTTGATGATAAAAGGGGCCTTGTTGAGTATGGCACTTTTTCAAAGCTGAGCCACTCTAAGCCCAGAGGAGCCTCAGCTAACTTTTTAAAATAGACTTTTTCTGAATCAGAAAGTAGAATGCCCAAGGACCCTCTTGTCTACTAGCTGTTTCTTCTTTCACTAACACAAGCCTTCCTGTGGTCCATCTGTTACATTGGATGAGGCAGTATCAATACATTGCTATAACTTGTGTTTTCCTGTGAGCCATCTGTTATAATAGATAAGGCAGTATGATACATTGTTATGACTTGAGCCTTCCTGTGGTCTCTCTGCTACAGTGGATGAGGCAGTGCTCATACATTACTATAACTCGAGCCTTCCTGTGGTCCATCTGTTACAGTGACAAGGCAGTGCTCACACACTGTTATAACTCAGGCCTTCCTGTGGTCCATCTATTATAGTGACAAGGCAGTGCTCATACACTGTTATAACTCGGGCCTTCCTGTGGTCCATCGGTTACAGTGACAAGGCAATGCTCATACGCTGTTATAACTCCAGCCTTCCTGTGGTCCATCTGTTATAGTGACAAGGCAGTGCTCACACACTGTTATAACTCAGGCCCTTCCTGTGGTCCATCTGTTAACAGTGGATGAGGCCATATGATACACTGTTATACCTCGGGCCTTCCTATGGCCCATCTGTTATAGTGGATGAGGCAGTGCTCATACACTGTTAGAACTCCAGCCTTCCTGTGGTCCATCTGTTACAGTGACAAGGCAGTGCTCATACGCTGTTATAACTCAGGCCTTCCTGTGGTCCATCTGTTATGGTGGATGAGGCAGTGCTCATACGCTGTTATAACTCAGGCCTTCCTGTGGTCCATCTGTTATGGTGGATGAGGCAGTGCTCATACGCTGTTATAACTCAGGCGTTCCTGTGGTCCATCTGTTACGGTGGATGAGGCAGTATGATACACTGTCATAACTCAGGCCCTTCCTGTGACCCATCTGTTACAGTAACGAAGCAGTACGATACACTGTCATAACTCAGGCTTTCTTGTGGTCCGTCTGTTCTGGCAGACAAGGCAGTGCTCATACACTGCTATAACTCGAGCTCTCAGATCATCAGACGGATCACGTCTGTGTTGTACAGCCCTATGTGCCCACCACATGTCATACAGAATAGCTTCACTAAAAATGCCTGGGCTCCACTTATTCATCCCTCCCTCTACCCTGGCACCCATTAATCTTTTCACTCTGTACTTTTGAATTTTAGAGACTGCCCCCCTGCCAATCATCTGGACAAAGTGTGGGGGTGGTCACAGGCCAAAGCCCTTCCCAGTCCCCAGACACCCCTCAGCCCAACACCTCACGGCCCACAGCCACTGAGAGAGGGGCTACCCGAGAAGGCCAATGCTTCAGTCCTCAAACCTGTCCCTAGGGCTCTGGCACTGGCCATCCCCCACCCTCTGACCAGTCTCCAGTATGGGGAACAGTGCTCAGCTGACAGCAGGCACACCCCAACCCTTGCCTGCCCAGATCACCACTTTCCACTAGCCCTCCCCCCCTGCTGTAGGGCAACCAACATCTAGGGGCTTTCTGACACTGAGGCACTGCAGGGCCTTTGTAGCTACAAGAGTTCTGTAGGAGTAAGGGGAGGGTAGGAGGACCCCCTAGCCCTCCTCCAAAGGAGTTCCCACCTCCATCACTCACCCCATCACTTGTTCCTCCATGGGGAGACCTACCACCCCTGTGTGGCCGCCCCTCTACATGAGCCCCCACCCCTGTCACTCACCATCTAGGTCTTCCATAGGGAGACCCACCAGCCTCCGTGCAGTTACCCTTCCACAGGAGCCCCGCCCTGTCACTCACTCCGTCACTTGTTCCTCCACAGGGAGACCCCCCCCAGCCCCTCTGTGGCTTCCCTTCCACAGGAGCCCCAGCCCCTGTGCTCACCAGCTCATTCCTCTCCTCCGACAGCAGGGCATTGCGGTCTTCCAGCTTCCGGATGATGGCACTCAGCTCAGCAATTTTCAATTGGAAGCGACGGGCATCCTTTTCATCCAACTGCTGTTCCTGAAACAACAATCAACTGCAAATACCTGTCCACAAACACACTGCCCAGCACATGTGGACAGGAGCCCCTGCCTCACACTCCCGCACCCCACACCCAGCACAACGGTCACAAGCAGCAAACTGTGATGGGACAGAAGCTGAGAGGAGTGGAAATGTCTAGAAGGATGCGGATGTGGAAGGCAGGTATGTGCAATGCAGACTCCCCAGTGACCATGGCACCGAGAAAGCTCTAGAACTGATTCTGTGTCTTTGGCGGTTCAGGAAGGGCCTGCCCTGTGTTCCAGCAGAATTACTCTCAGGTGTTAATATGAGCATAGGAAGAGATAGTGTCATACAGACACTCAGAAGCTGCTTCCCCAAAAGTGTGACCTCAAGTGGACTTCTAAAATGTCACTTTGGGAATCAATGGCAGTTCACGCAGGAACCAGTGCAAACACATTTGTCCAATTTCAGAGTCCCTCTGGGGTTACCACAGTGGTCAACCAGGTACCAGAGCAGGAGATGGGGCAGTGCATTTAAGCCCATGGAAGCTCCATAAGATTACAGAATATCATGTTCTACCCCTGACTCATCATGTCCTTGGGCTGGCCTTGCCCAGACACAGCCTCATGCACTGGCAGACAGACATAGATCTGAGGGACTGGACACGGCTCTAGTCCCTCATTCAATGGGTGCAGGAGAGGCTCAGAACCAAGGAACCAAGGACCCACACTGAGGGCCCACAAAATTTAGATTTTCTCCCAGAATATTCCAGAACCACTGCAGAAGGAGCCTGAATGAGGACCAGCAATGAGAAGATGGATGATGTCACAGCCACATGCACTGGGGGGAGGGGGTCGCTGGTGTCATTGCCCACCCCAGAAGGAGTAAAACAGTGGCATGGTCACACAGAAAGCTAGTGGGAGGGTGACAGGACATACGGGCCAGGAGCCACTGCACATGATGAAAGCCAGAAATGCCTTCTGGGTGCATGGGATGGAAGCAGCAGGTGCTCAGAAAGCCTCCTCTCCTGGCAGCACTGGCAAGCCTCACGGGCTGCTAGCAGCTGGCTCAGGTGCCCAGTAGGAGGCACAGTCCCAGGGCCACTGGAAGGGGGTCACGTGGAGGCCCAGGCTCACACTATGCTAATGAGTAAGGGAGAAAATGGGATTCTATTAGCCCTTTAGCCAGAAGAGTTGAAGGGCCCAGCCAGTTGGCTGCAGACAGGCAGGAGGGGCTTGCTCAACCTGACCCCGGGCTCCTGGGAACTGCCTGTGCTCTCTGGTGGCAGAGAGAGTGGGGCGGTGCTTACAGGGCTTCCTGAGTGGTCTGAGGCATCTCCTGCACCGCTTGCATAAGGAAGGTCTCGTCTGGGGCTGCCCAGGTGCCGGTCGGCCTCTCTGGCCTGGGACAGCTGCTCATCTAGAGCCTCTTTCTGCCGCTGCAGTTTCTGAGCATGCCCGGCTTGCACCCCTAACTCTCTCTCCAGCACGAAGACTGCTCTGTCTTTAAATTTTATCTCCTCCATCTACAAGGAGAACAGAGCACAATCACCGAAGGTAGGGTACAGAGTTACCATGGAAACAGGCACAAATATAAAAGGTCCTTAGGGTAGCCTTACAGCATCTGGGACTTGAGACCAGAAGAACAGTGAATCCACCAGGCTGGCCCAGGGCCAGAACAATGGCTGATGACAGCAGGACTCTCACCTGCCACCTTGGCAGAGTCTGCTCAGACCCACTGGGTGCCAGCTGAAGCCACTTTCCTGGCAGGCCCTGTGCCCAGGAAGCCCCTCTAGGCTGCCTGGCAGGACCATCCCTCCTGGTGGTCCTGCAGGCTCCTAGTTGGCCTTGGGGAGGCCTTGTCTAATTTACTGAGGTGCCACACTAGTCAGTATGCTGTAAACTGGCTGAGTGGGTGTGGAAAGTAGAAGTCTGGGCATTAGAGCACCTCCTTTCTCCTGGCTTTGGATATATCTACAGCCCAGGAGCAGCTGGACTGGGGTGGGTCCAAGAGGACTGAGCACATATCTGCCATGTGCCTCCTTCCTCCATGGCTTAATTCTATGTGCCCTCACCTTACCATGCCCTCACCATATCACATCCCTCACACCTTACCACACCCTTCGCCTTTCCCCACCCCACACCTTACCACACTCCTCCCCTTGTCACACCCTTACCTTACCACATCCCTTAACTTTCCACACCCCTCACCTTTCCACACCCCTCACATTACCACACCCTCACCTTACCTTGCCTCTCATCCTGTGCCTCACATCCTATCATGCTCTCCTGTCTCCCTGTGCTGATGTGGGGATGGGAGCTGCAATGATGTATTATTGATAGCTGAGGATTTGGTGTGGGATGCACGCACCCCTGACAAGCAGGCTCTGGAGGGGATGGCAGGAGTGTGACCCACCTATCAAATCTACAGCCCTCCCCATCCTCCCTAAAGCTCTTTGTCCTCAACTTACTACCAGTTACAAGAAGCCTCTCCAGATGCAGCTGCCCCTGCCTGTGAACCTCATCTCTCAGAGGCCAGGCTGTCGAGCTTGGAAGGGAAAGACATGCCAAACCCAACTGCTCCCTATTCTTCAAAGAGACAGACCCTGACCTTGGGGCTTCCTTACAAATTGGCCTGGTTCACAAAGAGAAAAATGCATGTTCAGGGATAAGGAACTCAGTTTAAAAACATACTTTCAAACAACAGAGTGAAGAGAATATTTTTCTGCTTTAAAATAAGCTGTTTCTGATTAAAATACGCTAATAAATTAGCTGTCTGAAGTGAGCTTGGAAACAAAGATGGAAATCTAATTAGCTGCAATCACAGAATTCATGGGCAAGCAATGAATGAGCAGAATAAAAGAAATCCTTAATTGCTAAATTCCCATTTACTGGAGCAGAAATGCTGAACAAGGCAACACAGCCCTCGACTAGGAATAGAGAGGCCAGAAAATACAGTCACACTGGTAGTAGCTATATTCAGCAGTCTGGCACACACTTTCACATACACTTTAGAAATATTATTTCTTCTTTCATCAGGAAACAAGAAAACGAGGGTCTCTATGCAAAGATCCCATGTAAGTCGGTGCTGGAGCAGTGGGTATGGACAAGAAGTGGCCTCCTCCTCACACACGCCTCCGTGCACACACGGCCTCTGGGCCTCTGGCAGAACATCATGATCTGCCCCAGAGAGATGCCGGGGAGCTGCTCTCTCCAAGGACAGGGTTTGACTGTTTACAAGATGGAAGCTCCCTCTAAATCCCTAGAAGATGCCTCCAACAGGGTCCTCCAGGGTGGGACCTCTCCTCACACACCCCTCCATGCACATACAGCCTCTGAGCCTCTGGCAGAACATCATGATCTGCTCCAGAGAAATGCCGGGGAACTGCTCTCTCCAAGGACAGGGTTTGACTGTTTACAAGATGGAAATTCACTCTAAGTCCTTAGAAGGTGCCCAAGGGGGTCTTCCCAGGGTGGGACCCCTCCCAGCATCTCTATTATGCCAGAAATGCCAAGACTCCCAGTCAAGTGCACTGACTGTACCTCCCCAATCATGACTTTAAACAGGGAGGGACTGGCTGTGGGGTGCATGCAAGCTAGGTTAGGAGGACTCCAGTCATGGTGTGGGGCCCCCACTTTGTGCGCAGTGGGCTGTTACAACTCGGGCACCCCACGTTTGAGTTTGGATAACAGAAGGCTGTCAACATGCCCATCAGGCCTGCAGAAGCCAAGGGCAAGAGCAGGAGCTAGACACCCCGACCCCCGACACATATGTAAATGCAGAGCCCTGGGTGTCTCTGTCTTCCTGAAAAGGGGACCTCTGAAGGTGGGACAGCAGCCCAGGTGTCTGATGCCCCAGCTGGAGGCCCAAGTTCCCCTAGGCCACAGCCCCCTTCCTCCTGGGGCTGGAGGTCCTAGAGGGCAGTGTAAGAGAGCCCTGGACCAGCACTACACCCAAGGCATTACTCAGGACTTTCAGTGCAGAGGCTGGGGGCATTCAAGTGACTGGGAGGAGCTGGTCATCCTGCTGCCACCTCCTATGGCCTGGACTGCACATTCACACTTTCACATGCACACACTAGAAATCCAAAAGGCCCCTGTGGCCACCCCATGCCTGCTCCAATCTGGTCCCCTCCCAACCAGCCATGATCCTTCAAAGCATCAACCATGTTTCATCACCCCATGACTGAAGACCTTCCACTTAGAGCAAGATCCAAAACCTCTAGTGGTGGAGCAGTTTGGGAAAGGGTAGTGATGATGACTGTGCAATGTGAAGAACGCAATCCACGGCACTGAATGTTACATGCAGAAACCTTTGGATTGGTGAACGATCTGGTGTGTATATCTCCTGCACACACAGTCACAATCCTGCTGGCTCCCCGGCCCCACCCACTGCCTGCTCACCCCAACTCGGCCCCACTTCTATTCCTCTGCTCCCCCAATTTGAGAACTCCCTGCTAGCTCTTTTCATGGCCAGACCCTCCTCATGCCTCAGGTCCCAGGTTGGACACTGTCTTCATTTCCTCCCTGGTCACTGACTGAAATTTGCAGTCTCCAGCTTTGCTCCCCTTACCACCCAGACTAGTTCCAATAGGCTGCCTCATGCCTGTGTGTTGGGTGAGGTCTGCCTCCCTCTTCAGGAAGGGGACTCTGTGGATAGTATCTCCCTGCCCTACTCAGTTCTGGGAGCAAGCCCCAGTCCATGGTGGTGCCTGCAGGTGCTGAGTGAGATGCACAATAATCGGGACAGCTGGTGGGGTGTTGGGACAGACATACCAACAGACTGGGACGGTGCAGTGGATGTCAGGACAGACACACTAATTGATTGGGACAGCATGCTGGTGTGTCAGGATGGACATACTGATGGACTGGGATAGCATGGTGGGGTGTAAAGACAGACATACTGATTGACCAGGACAGTGTGGTGGGTGTCAGGACAAACATACTGATTGATCGGGATAGCATGGTGGGTCTTGGGACGGACATAGTAATGGATCAGGACAGTGTGGTGGGTGTCGGAACTGACATACCAATGGATCAGGACAGTGTGGTGGGGTATAAGGACAGACATAAAGATTGACACAGCCTTGTGAGGTATAAGGATGGACACACTGATGGATCAGGACAGCTTTGTGGGTGTTAGGATGGACATCTGATGGATTGTGACAGTGAGGTGGGGTATAATGATAGACACATTGATCAATTAGGACAGCGTGATGGTGTGTAAGGACAGACATCAGAGCAGTGGAACAGAATAAGAGGTCAGAGGTAAGCCCTTATATTCATGGTCAGTTGACTTCTGACAAAGGCACCAAGGTAATTCAATGGGGGAAAGGACGGTCTTTTCAATAAATGGTGTTGGGCAAGAAAGATTAATTTAGATCCTTACCTCACACCACACACAAAAATTATTTCAAAATGAGCCATAGACATAAATACAAGAGCTAAAATGATAAAATTTCTCAAGGAAAACATAGGAGAAAATCTTCATGGAATTAGCTAGGCAAGGAACTTTTAGATATAACACTCAAAACACTATCCAATGGTGGTGGACAATGATTTTTTTAAGCAGAGGCATTAAGTTTAAGTTTTCCACTAGCAGCTTAGAGCAGATTGGAGCTGGACAGCCTCCACTTTCCAGATCCAGAGAGTTCAGCAGGTTCCATGAAACCCTTTATTTATGAAGTGTGTGACTCATATCATCAAAACATTAAACCCTGATTGGCTTTAAAATCTAAACTGGGACTCTAAGAAGGGGGAAGTCTTTCATAAACACTTTTTGGGAAACTTAACTTTTAGATTTCTTGTTCTAGTTCAAACTAGGAACTGAAAAACAAACAGCTGCCATGGAGTTGACTCCGACTCATGGTAGCCCTGTGTGTCAGAGAAGAACAATGAGTCCATAGAATTTTCCAGGGCTTATTTTCAGAAGAAGATTGCCAAGCCTTTCTTCTTACACACTTCTGGATGGACTTGAACTGCCAACCTTTGAATTAGCAGCTGAGCAACTCACTATTTGTGCCACCCAGGGACTCCAGCCCAAACTAGAAATGAGGAGAAGTGGGGTTGGAAGAGTGGGAGCATGGGGTTGGTTTCTTCTGCCTGTGAGCATCTGACTGTTACCTGTTCTGAACTGGATCCTTCTGCTTTTAATAGTCTTGTGTCTCTAGATACGACCTACAGTGATTATGTACAATGTGTTGTGCTGAGAACACAGACCAAGGGGGAAGCCAGAGGGATATCCACCTGGCCCACACTGCCCAACTGTGCCCAGTGCCCACATACCAGCCTGCGGATCTCACGCTCACACTCCTTCTTGATCCTGGTGATCTCCTCCTGGTGCAGGTGGTACACACTCCGAATCTCAGCCGCCTTGATCTTGTCCGCCTGGATGACGATCGTCAGCGCCTCCTCCACCTGCTTCTTGGCACCCTTGAGCTCAGAGATCTCCTGCTGCATTTTTACCTTCTCCACCTCAAAGCCCTTCTTAGCCTCCTCCTTTGCTTCGGAGATGAGCACAGTCTTGACCTTGTCGGGTGCACCATCACGCAGGGCATTGAGCAGGGCCTGCAGCCGCTGGTTTTCATTGTCCTTGATCTTGATTACCCGCAGCAGCTCGGCCTCATGCTGCCGCAGCAGCGCCTCCCGCACAGCCTGGAGCTCCTTCATCTTCTCTTCGTGCAACTTGGTTTTCAGCTCTGTGACCAGAACGGCGTTCTTGTGCTGCTCGTGCTCCCGCACCTGCCGGAGCTCCTGGTTCTTCTCCCGCTCTACCCGGCTGACCTGGAACAACAGAAAGATGTTCAGTGTTTGGCAGGCAGTCACCTCATCAGGAGAAACCTGAATCTACAAGTTGGAAAGATGTTTTTGCTTTGGTGCAATGCAAATCATGGGGCTATCTTCCATTTGAGAATTTCCCTTAAAACGTCAACTAAAAATTACAAGCAAAGCTCACTGGTGGAGAACATGCCTGCGCACCTGTGGGTATTCCACAGAGAACGTGTGATGTGGGAGCACTGTCAATCTGGGGCTTAAGATGGTGCACACACAGGCCCACAGAAATCTGTTTTGCAGGAGTAAGTCATGCAGAAAAGGGCAAAACCACTACCTCTTGGATGAAGCTGCTAAGGAGAAGAGTGGAAAAGACTCCCCTTGGGAAACAGACCTCAGATAAGCAAAGCACTACTGAAGAAGAAGAACAAAGTAGGAGGTCTCATACTGCCAGATCTCAAAACCTACAATACAGGCACAGTAGTCCAAACAGCCTGGTATTGGTATAACGACAGACACACAGACCAGTGGAACAGAATTGAGAACCCTGGAATATATCCATTCACCTATGGTCAGCTGATCTTTGACAAAGGACCTAAATCCATTAAATGGGGAAGAGAGTCTTTTTTAACAAATGGTGCCGGCAAAACTGGATATCCATTTGGAGAAAAACAAAACAAGATCTATACCTCACACCATAAAAAAACTAACTCCCGATGGATCAAATACTTAAATGTGAAACCTAAATCTATAAAGTTCATCAAAGAAAAAAATAGGGGCAAACTTAACAAGCCCTAATTTATGGCATAAATGGGCTATCAAGCATAATCCAAAATGTACAAACAGCAGAAGATAAACTATATGATTAGAATCCTCTAAAAATTAAATTCTATGTCCATCAAAAGACTTCTCCAACAGAGTGAAAAGAGAACCCAAAGACTGGGGGGAAATATTCAGCAATGAAATATCTGACAAAGGACTTATCTCTAAAATTTATAGAAAATTACACCTCAATATTAAAAAAACCAGAAGGCTGATTGTTCAAACCCACCAGCCACTCCTCGGAAGAAAGGTTGGGCAATCTACTTCCGTAGTGATACCTTCGAAACCCAAGGAGGGGTCGCTATGAATCAGGCCTGACTGGACAGCACATAACAAAAACAACAAATATCCAATTAATAAATGGGCAGAAGACATGAACAGACACTTTACCAAAGAAGATATTCAGGCAGCCAACAAACACATGAAGAAATGTTCGTGAATATTAGCCATTACAGAGATGCAAATCAAAACAATGCGATACCATCTCACCCCAGCATTAATGGAAAGTTCAACAAAACAGAAAATAACAAATGCTGGCGAGGATGTGAAGCGATTGGAATTCTCATACACTGCTTGTTGTTGTTGTTAAGTGCCGTCGAGTCGTTTCCGACTCATAGCGACCCCATGCACAGCAGAACGACACTGCCCGATCCCACGCCAGCCCCACAATCCCTGCTATACTTGAGCCCATCATCGCAGCCACCATGTCAATCCATCTCGTTGAAGGCCTCCCCCTCTTTCGACGACCCTCCACCCTACCAAGCATGACATCCTTCTCCAGGGAATGATCCCTTCTGACAACATGACCAAAATAGGTGAGATGAAGTCTGGCCATTCTTGCTTCCAAGGAGCATTCTGGCTGCACTTCCTCCAGGACAGATCTGTTAGTTCTTTTAGCAGTATATTCATAAGGTTTTCTTATGAATAGCAAAGAAAACTTTATGAATACACTGCTAGTGGGACTGTAAAATGATACAACCATTGTGGAAATTGGTATGGGGTATGATGAGTCCTTAAAAAGTTGGAACTAGAAATACCATTTGATCCAGCAAACCCATTACTAGGTACGTATCCCAAAGTAGTGAGAGCCAGGACATGAATAGATTTAAACACACCCATGTTCATCGCAGGAGCTCTGGTGGCATAGCGGCTAAGGCATCTGACTGCTAACCAGAAGGCTGGCTGTTCAAACCCACTAGCCACTCACTCCTCAGAAGGAAGACTGGGCAATCTACATCTACTTCCATGGAGATACCTCCTTGGAAACCAAAGGGGTCACTGTGAGTCAGAACTGACTTGATGGCAGTGAGGTTTGTTTGTTTTTTTTTTTTTTTTTGGTTTATGTTCATTGCAGCATTATTCACAATAGCAGAGACATGCAAACAACCTAAGTGCACACCAATGGAGAAATGGATAACCAAACTGCGGGACATACACACAATGGAATACTACGCAACACTAAAGAATAATATAGAATCTGCAAAACACTGTATAACATGGATGAACTTGGAAGACATTATGTTGAATGAAATAAGTCAATCACAAAAGGACAAATGTTGTATTAGTCCACTACTGTAAAAAGTCAAGGAAAGGTTTATATATGGAAGGAATTTTCTTTGTTGGTTACCAGGAATAGGAGGGGAGGAGAGGGAAAATTCCTAGATAGGTTATATATCCACTCCTAGGAGGGAAGACTGGGCAATCTACTTCCGTAACGATTTACCTCCTCGGAAACCCAGTAGAGGTCACTATGAGTCAGAATTGACTTGATGGCTGTGAGTTTTATAGGTATGTGTATATATATATATATATATATATACACACACACACACACACACACACATACACGTATATATACACCAAAGACTATCAGTGGTTACCAGGAATAGGAGGGAGGGGGAAAGGGGAAGTTTTTTGTTTGTTTGTTTTTTTGCGGGGCATTGAGTTTATGGTAATGGTGGTAGAATATTTTGGAAAAGGATAGCAATAATGGTGGCACAAAATGAAAAATGTCATCAATGTCCCTGAGCTGTAAATGTGGAAGTTGTTGTTAATGAATGTCTTGTTCTGTATGTTTTCACAACAATAAAAGTTTTTTAAAAAACCTCCTCTTGGACACACCCTGTGGGTAGCAGGCCACAGGTGCTGCATTTCTAGCTGGGGGTCCTCCAGCCAGCCCCTGGCACCCCTTCACACTCAAACAATGCAGGTGCTGTGCTTACCTCCTGTGATATTCTTGGCTAAAATGGGGAAACAAACCTAAGCAGCTAAGCTGTCTACCTCAGTGATCCCTAAAATCTAGATATTTGGAAACACTGAAATTTTTTCACTGAATGTTTTGTATCCTTCTAGATGTTTAAAACAATTTTGTCAGAGCCTTTGGCTAAACCATCACACTGCCCACAATCTGGCACATAGCAAGGGCTCAAGAAGTGTTTGTGGAATGAAAGAATGGCTGCAATCCACACTTGCCCTGGGAGGTATGAAGGCAAGCGTACCAATACATCAGGAGGTGACCCCGAACTCACCTCTGAGTTCAGAACTCTCACTGCCTTTCCTCCCTCACCTCTCATTCTGGGCTCCTGGTCCTGCAACCCCACTGACCACAAACACGCACACAAAAACAGATGAGAAAAATAATTAACTACCAAAAATGATGTGCTCAGGAGCACTGAGCAAGTCAACACCAAGATAATGCCCTGACCTGTTGCCAGATGTATGTGGCCCTGTCTCGCAGGCCCCTTTGTCCAGGAAAAGCGACTCTGCCTTTGAGGTCCAGGAGTCTTTAAAAAGGAGCTCTTGGAGCTCTGGTAAAAATCCACCTGTCATGGCTATGAGGAGAACAACAAGCAAAGTGGCAAGTGGAAAGCTGAGCCCTTAAAGTTGATCATTTGTGCATTTTCAGACTTGTCCTTTTACCTCTCCCATCCCTGGAAGATGTCTGAGGAAATGACCACCTGGCTCACAGTTACTGGGCCCACCTGTGTAAATCTGGAGAGCTACAGGGACAAACAACAGAACCCATTGTCTGGAATCAGCAAGTGATCACATGACACAAATGCTAATTATCATTCTACAGAAAAAGTTCATGAAAATTAAAATAACAAAAATAAACAACAGGACAATCAATGTTAAGATGAAATGCCATCCAAGTTACTATAAGAATAAAAAACATAAAAACATCCCTAAAGATGATGATAGCATACCAGAAAGACATACACTAAAACAGATGAAAACTATAATGAACTAGTCCAAAAGTAACTAAAACACATTGAGAAAATTATATAATACATAATAAGTACATAAATAAGAATTAGAAATATTTATAAGTAATATTCCAAGACATAAGAAAAAATCAGAAATAAACGAAAAACTATTTCAGGAATTAATAGTTAAATAAAAGGAACACAAAGGATAAAAACAAGGTAAAAATGAGGGTAACTAAATATAAAAAATGAGAAAATAGATAAAATAACGGGGGAGAAAATGATAAAAATTGCAGATGGGCAAAGATAATCCAATATATGGATAATAGGAGTCCTTGAAGAAGAAAACTGAAACAAAGAAATAACAAACTCTGAAACTACAATTCAAGAAAACTTCCATAAAGTATGAAGAAAAAAAATTTAAGACACTTGTGGAAAGAACCCACTATGTACCTGAGACTATGATCTAAAACAACCAAAATCAAAACATATTCTAGTAACTTTAAAGAAAAAGAATAGGGCAAAGAGTGCATGTCTTAGCTCTCTAGTGCTGCTATGACAAAAATACTGCAAACAGAATTTCACAATATAAATTTATTCTCTGACAGTTTAGGAGCTAGAAGTCCAAATTCAGGAGAGTAGTTCTAGGGGAGGGTGTTCTCTGTCAGCCCTGGTGGAAGGGCCTTGTCTCTGTTCAACATTCGTAGGCATGGTGTCCCTTGGAGATCTCCATGCATCTTTGCATCAGTCTTCTCCTGGGTCTAGAAGGTTCTCAGCACAGGGAGCCTGGGTCCAAAGGATGCACTCCACTCCTGGCTCTTTCTTCTCAGTAGTAGTCAAGTGGTCCTTTCTCAGTTCACATCTCTCTCCTTTTATCCCTTTTGTCAGATAAAAGGTAATGCAGGCCACACCCCAGGGAAGCCCCCCTTACAATGGATCAGAGCTGCAACCTGAGTAAGTTTTACATCCCACCCTAATGCCCTTCCAAGTGATTGACTGATCACATCAGATCACATCATGGGCGATGACGACATCATTACATACTGGCCAAATTACATCATCATATAACTGCCAAACAACTGAGAATCATGGTTCAGCCAAGTTGACACACATTCAACCTATGACATTCCACAATTTCCAAAACCAAACCAAACTCACTGCCATTGAGTTGGTCTCGTAGTGACCCCTCCTTGGGTTTCTGAGGCAGTATCTCTACAAAAGTAGATTGCCCAGTCTTCCTTCCTTCCACCCTTTAGCCTCCCCCAAATTCATTTCCTTGTCACATGTAAAACACCTTCACCCCATCATATCATCCCAAAAGTCTTAAATCAATTCCACAACCAAATTACATCCTGGGGCAAAATTCCTTTTCATCTGTGAGCCTGTGAATCTAGAATACAAGTTATCTGCTTCCAAAGTACAATGGGGGAACAGCCATAAGACAGACATACCCAATACAAATGGGAGAAATTGGAGGAATAATGGGCATAAAGCAAGTCAAGAACTCAGCAGAAAATCTTCATTAGCTCTCAAAGCCTGTAAGTAATCCTATCTTATATGAGACCCTCCAGACAATGGTCCTGCCCTGCAGACTCTGAGTATTGTCTACACTCTAGATTCTGGGTGGAGGCCCCTCAGCCCTGGGATTCAGCTCTGCTGGAAATGGCAACTCCAGGCCCACTGGGATGGCAATGGAGTTCCCTAACAGTCAGCCACATTGACCCAGGTGGGGGGGATACGAGAGGTCTCCAACAGCAGGACAAACTTGTCTGTCGGTTTGTCCTACTGTGGTGACATGTAGACGTGAGTTTTGAGGCT
>NW_006921625.1:1320238-1343549 GCF_000298275.1 Orycteropus afer afer
GGGCAGTGTTTCGTTCTGCTGTGCATGGGGTCGCTATGAGTCGGAAACGACTCGACGGCACTTAACAACAACAACAACAAGGTTTGGGCAGCCTCATGTTCCTAGTCCATCTGAGTGGTGACCCCACCCCCTCAGCCCCAAACCAAAACCAAACTTACTGCCATGGAGTCAATTTGACTCATAGTGACCCTTCCTTGGGTCTCCAAGGTGGTATCTTCTACGGAAGCAGATTGCCCAATCTTCCTTCCAAGGAGTGGCTGGTGGGTTTGAACTGCCAGCCTTCTAGTTAGCACTCAAATGCCGTAGGCACTATGCCACCAGAGCTCCCCCCTCAGCCCTGGCAGGCTCCACTTTCCTAGTCCTTCTGAATGGCAGCCCCACCCCCTCGGCCCTGGCAGGTCCTATTCTTCTGCCCCTTGGACATGGCAGTCTTGCCCCCTCAGCTTTAGGCAACAGATCTGGCTCCATTTCCCTGGCACTTGTGAACAGCAGCCCCACATTCTGGAACCAAGGTGGTAAAGATTTGGCTCTTTGAAATCTAGGAGGCTGTAGCCCCACCCTTTGAGCCTCTGCAGGCAAATATCCACTTTTGAGACCCCAGAGGTCATAACCTTGACCTTTTAGACTGAGGCAGCTCTGCTTTGCATGGGCTTGTGCCTTCAGCTTCTGCTTCCTGGTTCCTTGGCCTTTTGGTCCCTTAGCCCCTGGGGTCCCTTGGGCCTGCTAAACTTCTGTGCTGCTTGCACATGTGTTACAAAGCTCTTTAGCTCCAGTGACAGGTGTCCAGAGGCACTCCACTCTGCCAATATATTAGCCTTGGTGCGAAGGTGCCCAGCTCTCATATTCTGGGTCAGCAAGCCTAGCTTCACTGACAAGTGCTCAGAGGCACCCCACTCTGCTAGGAAGCCTCTTGCCCAAAGGCACTCAGCTCTCTCACTGTGCAGGCAAGCTCCCACACCATCTCACACCAGTTTCCTGGTCTGGCTGCCGCTGATTCTCTGCCACTGTTTCTCACTGCCTATGCCATCTCTGGGGTTACAGCTCTCCTTTCTTCCCTCTGAGCCCTCGCCAGAATTGCTTTGGACATCCATAATTCTGCCAACAGTCTCTTCAAGGCAGCCCAGACTTTTATTATTGTTCTTCTTGTTAGGTGCCATCAAGTCGGTTTCAATTCACAGTAACTGTTTGGATGATTTCTTTTGGGAGGATCAGAACAAGGTTGGTCCCTATGAGGTGGAGGTTAAAGATGTCCCAAATGTCCAACTTTTCCAAACTGCTGTGCCACTCCATCAATTCCTGACATCAACTCCTCTTTCTCCCCTCAGTAATCTCCCTCCTTCTTAGGGTTCCCTACTTTGCTGTAACATCTCACAGAACTCCCAAACCGCCAAGGAAATGGCTCACGTGGTGGTGGTAGAGGTTAGGAGGCTGGCAGGCTGGCAAGTCCCAAGTCTATGGGTAGGTCTGGAGGATTCTCTCAAGTCACATGATTGCAGGGGTTAGTGAACCCAAATCGGCAGGTTAGATGACAAGTCCAGGGGTGAGATGATGACCACCCAAATTCAGGACTGGAACAAGAGAAAGAGCTTTCCTAGAACATTCACATATATACCCTCAAGAAAGCTAAAGGTGGTGACTTGAGTCACCCCCTCCAGCAAGATAGGACTCAAGATGCATCCCACTCTAAAGAGGTGCAGAGAATAGGATTTACAATATATCAAAGATGGAGGATGATGTAGAAGGGCCCGAGTAAGCAAATCACCACAGTGCAGCAACACTGTGCACAGAAGAACACAGCACTGTCCAGTCCTGGATCCTCATACTTGTCGCCACGCATAGGCCCATGGCTGCAGCCACTGTGCCACTCCACCTTCTTGAGGGTCTTCCCCTTTTGCACTGACCCCCTCCACTTTTATCCATCTCCAAGGACTGGTCCCTCCTGACAACATGACCAAGGTATGAGAGACAAAGACTGGCAATTCTCATTTCTAAGGAGCATTCTGTCCACACTTCTTCTAAGACAGATTTGTTCACTCTTCTGGCAGTCCATGGTATATTCAATATTCTTCGCCAACACCACAATTCAAATGTATCAATTTTTCTGTGGTCTTTTTTCATTCATTCTCCAGCTCTCACATACATATTAAGCTATTGAAAAGACAATGGCTTGGGTCAGGCACACCTTAGTCTTTAAAGTGAAATCTTTACTCTTTAACACTGTAAAGGAATCTTTTTGCAGTAGATCTGCCCAACACAATACGTTGTTTGATTTCTTGACTGCTGCTTTCATGGGCTTTGATTATGGATCTAAGTAAAATGAAATCCTTAACAACTTCAATATTTTCACTCTTTATCATCATGTTACTTACTGATCCAGTTGTGAGGATTTTTTTTTTTTTTTTTATGGTGAGGTATAATCCACACTAAAGGCTGTAGTCTGATCTTCATCAGTAAGTGCTTCAACTCTTCATTTTCAGCAAGCAAGGTTGTATTGTAGGTTGTTAATGAGCCTTCCTCCAATCCTGATACTGCACTCTTCTTCATATAGTCTAGCTTCTTATATTATTTCCTCAGCATACAGATTGAATAAGTATGGTGAAAGAATACAACCCTGACACACACTTTTCTGATTTAAAACCACACAGTATTCCCTTGTTCTGTTTCAATAACTGCCTCTTGGTCTATGTTTTTTTTTTTTTTTTTTTTGGTGTGTGGGGGGGTTGGGTCTATGTATAGGTTCCTCATGAGCACAATTAAGTGCTCTGGAATTCCCATTCTTTCCAATATTATCCATAATTTGTTACCATCCATGCAGTCAAATGCCTTTGCATAGTCAACAAAACTCAGGTAAACATCTTTCTTGTATTCTTTGCTTTCAGCCAAGATCCATCTGATTTCAGCAATGACATCCACCTTTCGAATCCAGCTTGAATTTCTGACAGTTCTCTGTTAATGTACTGCTGCAACTGTTTTTTAATTATCTTCAGCAAAGTTTTACTTGTGTGTGATATTAATGACATTGTTTGATAATTTCCACTATTTGTTGGATCATCTTTCTTTGAAATGGGCACAAATATGGACCTCTTCCATTTGGTTGGCCAGGTATCTGTTTTCCAAATTGCCTGGCATAGACAAGTGAGTGCTTCCAGCATTGCATCAGTTTGTTGAAACATCTCACTGGGTATTCTGTCAATTCCTGGAGCTTGTTTTTTGCCAATTCCTTCAGTGCAGTTTGGATTCCTTCATTCAATGCTACTGGTTCTACCTCTTGAAATAGTTGAACATAAATCAGTTCTTTTTGATACAGTATTTCTGTGTATTCTTTCCACCTTTTGATGCTTCCTGCATCATTCAATATTTTATCCATAGAATCTTTCAGTATTGCAACTTGAGGCTTGAATTTTTTCTTCAAGTTCTTTCAGCTTGAGAAATGCTGAGCATGTTCTTCTCTTTTGATTTTCTAACTCCATGTCTTTGGACTTTTCATTTTAATACTTTGTCTTTTCAAACCACCTTTTGAAATCTTTGGTTCAGCTCTTGTACTTCATCATTTATTCCATTTTCTTTAACAACTGTATGTTCAAGAGCAAGTTGGTCTTTTCTTTCTTGTTTTTTTTTTTTAAATGACCTTTTGCTTTCTTCAAGGAGCTCTGATAATGTGATGCTAACCAGAACGCTGGAGGTTCAAACCCACCAGCCACTCCAGAAGGAAGGAAGACTGGGCAATCTACTACTATAAATACTTACTGCCTTGGAAACCCAACAGGGGTCACTCTGAGTCAGGATCAACTTGATGGCAGTGGGTTTGGTTATTTACTTATTTATTTATTCGCTTTCTTCATGGATGATGTTCTTGATGTCATCCCATGACTCATTTGGTCTTTGGTCACTGATGTTCAGTTCATCAAATGTATTCCTCAGATGGTCTTTAAATTCAGGTGGGATATACTCAAGATAGTACTATTAGGCACTTTAAAATTCTTCCAGCCCCTACCCACTACCTGTTCCCAAAATTGTTTCCATATTTTAGGTGTCTGTTAGAGCAGCATCTCATTCTTAGTACCAAATTCTATCTTAGTTCTCTAGTGCATCTATGACAAACTATCACGAGTAGTGTTTTGATTACTTCATGCTGCTCTAACAGAAAATACTACAAGTGGAATGGCGTTAACAAACAGGAGTCTATTCTCTTAAAATTTTGGAGGCTGGAAGTCTGAGTTCAAAGTGCCAGGCTCCACAGGCTGGGTGAAAGCCTCTTGACCTTGGGCTTCAGCTCTGCCTCTTGCTCCCGGCTCACTGAAGCTGGAGGCTGCTGGCTGCTAAGGCTGACAAACCCAAGGTCAACAAGTGAAAGGCATAGTTACAATATTACCAAACTACATGGCAGACCACTGATTCAAGTCCATTAAGAGTCCCAAGATCAGCAAACAACATGGCAGCCCATTGAGCAATGACTCAGCTATATGCAGGATTCAAGCATGCCAAAAGCTAGAGACCTTCCTCAAAGTTGCTTCTTATGTACTGGAAGCAGACCACATCCCCCAAGCAGCTACTCAACTGCTCTAGTAGATTCTACCATGGAGTTGCTTACCAATCTCACCATGGGGAACAACTACATTCAAGTGCCCAGCCAAGTTGACACATAACCTTAACTACCACAAATGGTTTAACAAATAGAAATGTATTCTCTCACAGTTTAGGATCTAGCAGTCCAGATTCAGGGTGCCAGTTCTAGAGGAGGGCTTTCTCTGTCAGCTCTGGGAAAAGGTCTTTGTCTCCCATCAACATTTGTAGGCACAGTGTCCCCTGGAGTTCTCCATGTATCTTGACATCAATCTTTCCCTAGGTCTAGAAGGTCCTAGGCACAGCGACTCCAGGTCCAAAGGATGTACTGTGCCCTCAGCTCTTCTTTCTTGGTCGTGGTCTGGTTCCTCCTTTTCTGCTCTCTTTTCTTTACTTTTATCTCTTGTAAGATAAAAGGTGATGCAAGCCACACCCTAGGGAAACTCCCCTTAGGGCTGTGACCTAAATAAGGGTGTTGCATTCTACACTAATCTCCATACACTGATTGGCTGATCATATCAGACCACATCATGAAGGGTGGTGATTTTATCATTACATAACTGTCAAACCACTGAGAATCATGGCCTAGCCAAGTTGATGCGTATTCTGGGGGAACACTATTCAATTAATGGCAGTGCAGGACTTAAATGGGAAAGAAAATAACATTATCAGAAGATATTTTGAGAGCAATAGTTTATGTCAGAAGAAAGTGAGTAACATAGTCAAGATACTCAAAGAAAATGTAAGCCGAGAATTTTATATCCAATAAAATCAATATTCAGTATAAAGGGCATGGGCAAGCTGTTATCAACATACAAGAATTCAGGTAATATTGTTCCCTTGAGCTTTTCGTAAGGGGTCAATCTTCAGACAACTAAAATTACTGCAGAGGTACCAACATAAGGAACATTCACGTGGTGAGCATTAAAGAAAGAACTACTTGTAGAATTACATTTAAATGCTGGCGAGGGAAAAGGAGTGACCTTCGCTCAGGAGTGGCTGGTATGAGATGTCCACACAAATTTGATGGGAAAATTAAGAAATACTTTGGAATTCCTCAGGAAAAACACTAAGTGAGGGGAGAAAGGGAGAAAGTGAAATATGTAATGGCTACAGGACCTGGCAATGTAGACATAAAACACTGAGGGGAGAATAGGGATGGAATGTATGTATGTATGTATGAAAAATCATACATGTTTTAAGCAGTCTTAATGACTGGGGAAAAGGAACTATGGTGTCATAGTGTCTAAGGCATCTGACTACTAACCAAAAGGCTGACAGTTCAAACCTACCAGCCACTCTGCAGAAGGAAGACTGGGCAATCTACTTCCCTTCTGTAAAGATTTAACTCCTTGGAAACCCAAAGGGGGTCACTATGACTTGGAATCAACTTGATGGCAGTGATTTATTTATTTGTTTGTTTTTAATGACTGAGGGAAGGCGCTCTGGTGGTGTAGTGCCAAGGCATTTGACTGCTAACCAGAAGGCTGGCAGTTTAAACCCACCAGCCACTCAGTGGAAGGAAGATGGGGCAATCTACTTCCATAAAGATTTACTCCCTTGGAAACCCATGGGGGTCACTATCAGTTGTAACTGACTCAATGGCAGTGAGTTTGGATTTTGCAATGACTGGGGCAGTGTCAATATTGAAAAGATTATATGTTAGTGTGGATGGTGAAGGGATATTCTAAGGCCACCTGTCTGTTTATTTAAGAAAAGGATTCTCTATGTGACAGAGTGGAGGTGCAATGCAATAGAGGAAGGGGAACTGATCACCCTGTAGTCCTGAATCTGAATTGGGACTGAACACGTCAATGTGAACGTAAAAGGTATTTCACCTTTGTATACACACACACAGACTATGTGTGTGTATGTTGCTTACTTGTCGTAGTCTAGCCAAATACGTGTGTATGCATGTGTGCACACATGTGAATATGTGTATCCATATGGATGGTGTGAATGTGGTATGTGTATGTATGCATGTGTGGGTGCTGTGTATGTATGTGTGTTTGTATCTATGTAGTGTGGTGTATGTATGTGTAATGTATGTGTGTGGTATGTGTACCTATGTATGCTTATATATACATATGTATATATGTGATGTGTGTGGTGTATGTGTGGTGTGTATGTGTGCATGTATCTATGTGGTGTGGCGTATGTATGTGTGTGGTATATGTATGTGCATGGTGTGTATGTATGTGCACTTATACCTATGTGGTGTGGTGTGCAGTGTATGTGTGTGGTGTGTGTCTGTGTATTTTTGTGTGTATATTTGTGCCCATTCCAAAGAAAGGTGATCCCACAGAATGTAGAAATTATAGAACAATATCATTAACATCACATGCAAGTAAGATCTTACTGAAGATAATTCAGAAACGTTTGCAGCAGTATATTGACAGAGAACTTCCAGAGGTTCAAGCCAGATTCAGAAGAGGACATGGAAAAAGGGATATCATAGCTGTTGTCAGATGGATCTTGGCTCAAGGAAAAGAATACCAGAAAGATGTTTACTTGTGTTTTATTGACTATGCAAAGGCATTTGATTGTGTGGATCATGACAAATTATGGATAACATTGAGAAGAATGGGAATTCCCGAGCACTTGATTGTACTCATGAGGAATCTGTACCTTGACCAGGAGGCTGTCGTTCGAACAGAACAAGGGGACACTACATGGTTTAAAATCAAGAAGGGAGTGCGTCAGGGTTGTATTCTTTCTCCACACTTATTCAATCTATAAGCTGAGCAAATAATCCGAGAAGCTGAAGTATATGAAGAAAAACGTGGTATCAGGATTGGAGGAAGAATCATTAACAACCTGAGATATGCAGACGATACAACTTTGCTTGCTGAAAGTGAGGATGACTCAAGGCACCTACTGATGAAGGTTGAAGAATACAGTCTGCAGTATGGATGACATCTCAACATAAAGAAAACAAAAATCCTCCCAACTGGACCAATGAGCAGCATCACAATAAATGGAGAGAAGATTGAGGTTGTCAAGGAATTCACGTTGCTTGGTTCTACAATCAATGCCAACGGAAGCAGCAGTCAGGACATTAGAAGACGTGTATCATTGGGAAAGTCAACTGTGAAGGAACTGTTTCAAGTGCTGAGGAGCAAGGATATCTCCTTGAGGACTAAGGTGCACCTGACACAAGCCATGATATTTCCAATCGCCTGGTATGCATGTGAGAGCTGGACAATGAATAAGGAAGATCGAAGAAGAGTTGATGCTTTTGAGTTGTGGTGCTGGCAAAGAATGCTGAAAGTACCATGGACTGCTAAAAGAACTAACAGATCTGTCCTGGAGGAAGTGCAGCCAGAATGCTCCTTGGAAGCAAGAATGGCCAGACTTCGTCTCACCTATTTTGGTCATGTTGTAAGAAGGGACCATTCCCTGGAGAAGAATGTCATGCTTGGTAGGGTGGAGGGTCGACGAAAGAGGGGGAGGCCTTCAAGGAGATGGATTGATACGGTGGCTGCGATGATGGGCTCAAGTATAGCAGGGATCGTGGGGCTGGCACGGGATCGCGCAGTGTTTCGTTCTGCTGTGCATGGGGTCGCTATGAGTTGGAAACGACTCGACGGCACTTAACAACAACAACAACAGCACATGCATGATGTGTGTGGTGTATCATGTGTGTGGTGTGCATGTATGTGCACTTGCACCTATGTGGTGTGGTGTGTGTGTATGTGTGTGTGTGGTGTGGTATGGTGTCTCTGGTACGTATGTGTGGTGTGTATGTATGTGTGTGGTATGGTGTGGTATGTGTGTGTGTGTGAGCATGTTCGTAGCTCTGCCCACTGAGGAGGCCCTGAAACAATGACGAGCCCAGTGCACTATGTAGCACTGACGCCTGATAGTGACCTGGAAACACCACAGACACCCCAGTAAACTAGAGTGGGAGTGGGTGGGGAAGACTCTGGGAGTGAAATGAGTAGGCTGGGCCTGGAACACCCTGACGCATAGCAAGGACGACTCCTAGAGGATGCTGAGGATCCAGGGACCACCATCAAGAGGCCCCTACTAGCCACAAACAGGACACTTTGAGCTTAAGGGTAAGATCTGCAACAAACGGAAACTCACCAAATATATCTAAATCCGTATGTTGTTGTTATGTGCCATCGAGTCGGACCCAACTCATAGCGACCCCTCCTTGGGTTTCTGAGGCAGATCACTATGGAAGTAGATTGCCCCATCTTCCTTCCAAGGAGTGGCTGATGGGTTTGAACCGCCAGCCTGCTGGTTAGCAGTCAAGTGCCTTAGGCACTATGTTACCAGAGCTCCCTAGTCCCGACGAAACAATCGGCCACCCCTCAGGTTAACAGGGAACCTTGAAAGCTGGGCAAATGGAATGAAAGATGGAGCATTCGGCCTGCCTTCCCAGCAGACAGCTGGGGGGGGGGGCGTCCTGGAGGAGGAGCCCCACCTCCGTAGGTGCTGCCTCAGCAGATGAAAGGTGGAGGTGCGACCAGGAGGGGACTGCAGGCAGCTGCAAGGGACCTCATGCTCTAAGAAGTCACAGACTGTTTGCTGCATCACCCAATGCCCTAGGAGGCTGCACCCATGAAGGGATGACCGTGGGGCTGTGGGGAGACATCTCTCAAATGCTCTGGGACAATCTTCTCAAGGTCTGTCAGGCTGTCTGTGTCCCTTCATGGAGGTTGAGTCACGTGGAGCTGTGTGGGTTCAAGTTCCCCATGGCTTTATCTGCTCACCATTCGCAGTGCTGGGGCATGGCGGGTGGAAGTCACTGACGCACCCTCCCAGTGCACGTGTTCATTTTGTTCTTTCTTTTTCATCTGATGGATCAGAGCCCGCAGGGGATGAATGGTCCAAAGGGCACCCCCTCAGGGAGCTGTTTAGGGGCCACACAGGAATGGGAGGGAGATGGGGCTTCCCAGGAAAGGCTGGCTAAAGACTTACCACTGGTAGGACAATGGTGCTGTCCCCACTCCCCCATCCCCACACAAGGCAAAATAAAATCAAGGACAGTCTTCATGGGCGCCCAGCCAGGGAGGCTCTGGTCACCTTGCTGACTCTTCCGAAATGTTCTTAAAATGTCAAATCCTTTTCCAAATCCATTTCCCATTAGTGAGGCATGGAACCATGGCAGCTGCTTCCGATGATGTCTGGCTTCTCCCTGTGAGTCCCTCAAAAGAAGAAAGGAGCGTACGTACGTCGCTGTCTTTCAGATCAAGTGGGTGGGTGTACTCGGCTTTAGAAACATTCAGTGTTTTATAAATTTTGTGAGGAGGAGCAGGAAACCATGGGAAGGCCTGACAGGGTGGAGGGGAAGACATGCTGCATGTGAGGCTGGGTGAGGGTGCTGACAACTTGGTTTTGCCCACAGAGAGGAGTGAAAGTGGCTAACTAGCAGGGTTCTCGCCAAGTCAAGCCCACAAATCCCAGTCAGTCCCAATGTTCCTGTGGGAACTCTGTCCAGTCCTCGGGTATAGAAACACTGCGTTTCCTCCAGAGAAGCAAGGGGATGTTCTAATTCCAGACACTGATAGAAATCTCTGTGGAAACAGAGCAACTAGGGATTTTATAAACTAAAACTAGCAAGGAAAAGAACACAAAGAAAATAAGGAGCTAGAAAGAAGGGGTCCTGGCTCATGAGCTGAACGATAACCTCAGGGAGGTGTGCACCCCTTAGCACAGCCAACTATGCGAGATCCCAAGGGCAGCATTTGCCCAGGGAGAAAGTTCAGAAGGCAGGAAGGGCCAGGGAGGAAGGACAACAGAAACGGGGAACACAGGGAGGTCGTGGGAGGAGCACTGCTACGTGGCCGGGATTGCAGCGAAAGTCACAAAGCATGTGTGTGAACTGCTGAATGGAAAACCAGTTTGGGCTGTGAACTTTCGCTCAAATCACAATTAAAAGAAAGAAAAAAGGATACCTTCTCTGAAGGGTGATTAAGAAATAAGACTAGCCTTGAAGGAACAAAAAGTGCAATGGAAGGTTCTGGAAGCATGATGTGAGTGACGCCACAGAAGTGGAGAGCCTAAGGCTTGTGACCAATGGGACATGTCCCTCACGGCTCCTTTGTGAAGTCTGGGGAAAGAGGAGGTTGCAGACCTGTGGACAGTATGTACTTCACCTCAGGAAGGGACTCTGGGGGCCAGGGAAGGGAGGAAAGGAGATCTCTTCACTCTGTGCCTTTTTTTTAGTGACTTTGGGATTTTGTTCCGAGTGGGCGTACTGCCTCATCAGAATGTTAACAAACAGGTCCCATAGCAAGAGGGGCCGAATTGTCCGGCCTCCACTACCAGCCCCAAAGGTCCTGCTGGCGCCAGGAGGCAAGCGGGCTCCTAGGGAGCACAGGCCACTGGCAGGCCATGGGATGCCCTGGGAAGCACTGTGGGCACAACGAAGCTGCAGCCAGAACTGGGTGGTGGCAAATCTGGGGACCATAGAGGCGGTCTGTCCTCCTGGGGGTGCTCCCCTGCATCGGAAAGGTCGCTGCTTTGGCTTTCCACCTGGTGTGACAGGGACTTCACACAGCTCCTATCCCCTAGCTCCCATCTGGACAATGCAGAAGGGCAGAGGGCGCCCCACACTCTGGGGGCCCCCTGAGGGGCGCACCAACTTCGGCTTCTGTTCAGCTTCCAGAGCCAGAGTCGCCCCCACACAGCACGCACTTCCCAGTGAGGAATAAGGCAGCGGTTCCACCAGGGAGGAGTGCTGGGCCTGGGGCCCGGGGAGCCCAGGGAACCCTTCTTCCTCCACTGCAAGGCCCCGGCGCACTGTCCCCGCGCCCTGGTGCCCTGCGCAGCCACACCTCCCTCTGCAGGTGGCAAGCTCTAGGGGAGCCTGGTGGCCACAGTGCTCACCCACCTAGGGCCTGGGGCGCCACAAGCGCTGCGCCTGCGACGGCACCCCTAGTGCCCTGCCACCTGTCCCGGCCCAGCGTCGTCCTGCAGCCGCCGGCAGGGGCCCTGGTGCGGCGCGCCCACCTTGCTCTTCTCCTGCTGCAGCTCGATCTGGATGTCGGTGAGCTTGGCCCGCAGCTCCTCGTTGGCCGCCTGCAGCGCCGCGAGCGCCTCGGCCTTGTCCCCGCGCGTCCGGCTGCTGGTCCCCTTCTTGGACATCGTGAGGCTAGGCGGCCGGAGGGGACACCTGGAGGGTGTGCTCCGACCGGCGGGGTCCGCGCCAAGCTGGGGCAGGTGGCCGGGCCACTCCCGCTACATCTTGTCACTCACCTGGAGGGAAGGAAAGCTGGTAAGTGGATGACAGCAGCTGGGGCCGAGGGCCCAGGCCTGTGGCCCGCGGCAGGGCGGCGTGTGCCCGGCCTCGTCACCATGCCCCACGACCCAGTCAGGCAGGCTGGGGAGCGGCCCCAGACCACAGCCCACCCCTCCCCGGCCTCTGTCTCTGCAGAACACCTCTGGCAGAGGGTGCATCTTTGTACCAGGGTACCTGAGCTCAGTAAACGTTCACTCTCCACCATAAATGGGCTGTGGCCACCCAAGGCAAGAGCAGGTGTGAAATCCTGCTTCCCAGATAGCAGCACGAGGCTATTGCTTCCCTAAAGAGACCCTCAGACCCACCTAGGTCATGGGATTCTCCAGAGATCCTCAGACCTGCCCAGCCCCCAGGATCCTCCACAGAGGTCCTCAAACACCCACCCAGTCCCAGACCCTCACACCCACCCAGGCCATGGGGTCCTCCACAGAGACCCTCAGACCTGCCCAGCTCTCAGGGTCCCCCAGACCCTCAGATTCCTCAGGCGGGGGAAGCTGGTATACTCCAGCCCCCCAGAGGCCAGTACGCCATGCTGGGGAGGCCTCATGACCCCCGAGCCAGGCTGTGTGCACCATGGGTCGTGTGCCCACCTCCCCTGTATGGGGATGGGGGAGGGGGACAAGGGTGGATCTCCCCGAGGCACTGGGAGGGTGGTCTCAGGGAGCCTTTGTGGAGAGGAGGAGAGAGAAAGGGACCCTGGGTCTCAACCCAGGCCTATTTATACTCAGGCCGCTGGGAGTGGCTGGCACGTTCCAGCCTTCGGATAATTGGGGCTTGGAGGTGGCAGCGCCACTGCAGTCCAGCCAGGAGGTATTTGGGAGACGGTTGACATAGACGCAGGAGGGCGGAGCGTCGGGGTGGCACGTCCAGGACTGCGTCTTTCTGCTCTGATTCCTGAGCTTCCCAGCACACACCTACACAGAAGTAACCAGTGCTGGTGACAAGAGGATGAAATGCTGGGCTGCTAGCTGAAAGGTTGGCAGTTCAAACCCACGCACAGGCTCCTCGAAGACCAGCCGGTAATCTGTTTCTGAAAGGCCATCACCTAGGAAACCCTGTGGAGAGCTCTACTCTGCACACGCAGGGTCCCATGAGTCTGAGTCCACAGGACAGCCTCCTCTTTACTTTCACAGATCCAAGGTCTTCAGCCCCTGTGTCCACTCAGCTCTAGGGACAGTGTCAGGTGTGACCCGTGCTTGGGGCAGGGAGCCTGCAAGGTGGGTGAGGAAGCTGACAGGCGCTGTTCATGTGCGACCCCGAGGAGGTTCAGGACGCGCGGGTCCAGGGACCGGGAGGGCCATCGCACTGGGTGCAAGGAGGCGCAAGGCATGGTCAGAGAGCGGGCGCCCCAAGCGCATGCGCACTCACTGAGCCTGGGGAAAGGGCACAGCGCGCTGAGTTTGCTCTAGCGCTGCGCATCTCAGAGGGTCGCTGCATTAAATGTGACCGCTGTGGGGGCAGTTCCACTCTGTCCTCTAGGGGCGCTGTGAGTTGGAATCCACTCCACAGCTATGGGATTTTTGGGTTTTTTTGCAGCAGATTTACCCAATTCAATAGGATGTCTGATTTCTTGAGTGCTCCTTCCATGGGCTTTATGGTTGATCCAAGTAAAATGAAATCTTTGATAACTTCAGTCGTTTCCCCATTTATGGCGATGCTGCTTATTGGTCCAGTTGTGAGGATTTTCGTTTTCTTCATGTTGAGGTGTGATCCGTACTCACACTGTAGTCTTTGATCTTCACCAGTCAGAGCTTCTAGTTTTCTTCACTTTCAGTAAGCAAGGTCGTGTCATCTGCGTGTTGAATGCAGGTTGTTAGTGGGTCTTCCTCCAATCCCAGTGCCATGTTCTTGTTCATATACTCCAGCTTCTTGGATTATTTGCTCAGCATGCAGACTGGATAAGTATGGTGAAAGGATACAGCTCTAGTACACACCCTTCCTGATTTTAAACTATGCAGTATCCCCTTGTTCTGTTCAAACAACAGCCTCCTGATCTATGTGTACAAGTTCCTCATGAGCATAATTATGTGTTCTGAAATTCCCAATCTTCTCAATGCTATCCATAATTTGTTATGATCCATGCAGTCAAATACCTTTGCATAGTCCGTAAAACATAAGTAGACATCTTTCTGGTATTCTCTGCTTTCAGCCAAGACCCATCTGACATCTGCAATGATATCCCTCATTCCACGTCCTCTTCTGAACCCAGCTTGACTTTCTGGCAGTTCCCTGTTAGTATACTGCTGCAACTGGTTTTGAATTATTTTCAGGAAAATTTTACTTGTATGTCATATAAATAATACTGTTTGATAATTCACATCCTGTTGGATCACCTTTCTTTGCAATGGGCGCAGATATGGATCTCTTCCAGTCGGTTGGCCAGCAACCTGGATGAGTCTCCAGGGAGTTACGCTGAGTGAGAGAAGCTGGTCTCCAAACTCATTCCCAAAGGCTACGTACTGTGTGATTCCATTTACAGAACATTTAGAAATGACAACATTAGAGCAACGGATGAAAGATGAGTGGCTGCCCAGAGGGAGTGGACAGCGAGGGACCCCCGGGATGGAAAGTCTGTGTCCTGACTCCATCTGTGCTGGTGTCCTGGGTGTGATGGGCTGGAGCTTTGCAAGACGTTGCTGAAAACTGGGTGCTATTTCTTACAACTGTGTTGGCATCTACAATCATCTCAAAGTAAAAAGTTTACTTTTAAAATAGATGCCACACCTCGATGAAAGATAGGTTTTGACCCACTTCCATGAGTTAGACTTGAGCCTCGAATCCCGGAGAGCACTGTGGTGTGACAGGGAGGCATGCCAGAGTGAGCCCTGTGGAGGAGGAGTGACGGCTCCTGGGCAAACCTTCAGATTTGTAGGAAACAGCATGACACTACTGCGATCAGGGCAAACATCTTATGTATTATGACCCTAGATCACTTCTCTGAGAGACACCCACCAAGCTGTTGAGAGCCATGGGGGCTGTTGTGTGATGGGGCCACATTGCCTTCATCTAGAAGCATCGTTATCTGCAGTGGACCCAGCCACTGCCACCACGCCTGTTCCAGAAGGTGGAGCCGCAGCTGGCTCGGGGCCAGGAGGCTGCCTTCTCCCTCAGGGGCCATGTGGCTGCCTGGAGCCCCCACCCCCGGGGACCACTGGCCACACTAGGGCCATCACGTGGTGAAAAGGGGCTCCTCACCCAGAGCCCATTTCCCTGATGTTGTCCATTGTAAAAATGTTGAGCAAGCTTCTCTTTACCAGAATTTGGCATTATTCCCTGTTCTTGTGGAGATCCCACCAACCCCCACCGGATAATGCTCCCAATGTCATCTTTCTTTTTTTTCCCCAAAAGCACCCTATTTACAATACAAAACGTATGCAGTGTCTGAAGCTGTGAGAAGGTCTTCTAGTCTTCTAGATTGAGTTACCATTACAGTTATCTTAGCCACCTAATTGGTTCAAAGAGTAGAAATAAATCACAATTGCTGATCAACTATTAAACATGAAACACAGTGTGATTGGAAAGGCATCCCTGAGCAAGTGGATGGGCTGCTGGTCTGAGGGCCCCAATAAAGGCTTTCCCTGCCCCCTGGGCTTGGTTCCTGGAGATTTCTGCACTGGGGTAAAGCATCATGGTCAAAGTGGGAAGGGGTCAGAGGATGCCTGGCTTTTGTGAGGTGGGAGGGGTGGTGAAAAGAGAAAGAACAGAGGCTGGTAAACTTGGGAGGTGCTTGGCTACCCTTCCTATGTGGTCTGGTGACCTGCACCCTTCACTTCTAGGGGGTCTTCAGGGCACCTCCAGTGGCTCACAGATTTGGTTGCAGCCCACTGGATGAGTTTCATATATTATATACAAAAAAGGCCCTGAGTACAGGAGCTTGGAGTAGGAGATGAATGCTGCTGTCAACTTCAGTGGCCATGGGAGGACAACCTGACTGGTGGGGAGGTACATCCCCATAGCTGGTGCTCCCACTGTCCCCAGGCGGACTCGAGGAAGTCCCAGAAAGGGTGTCAAGAGTTTTTAAAAGCCCAGAAGGACAGACCCCAGCAGAAGGGGTTGAGGACAGCAAGGAAGAAGAGAACGTTTTGGAAAAGCCATCAGCAGAATCCCCCTGGCTCCAGGAGTCCATTCGGGCAGAAAGGACCTCTGTGTGGGAAAGAAGGAGCTTTTCTCTGAGTAATGTCCACTCCTATGGGCATTGAGGGTCAATGGGTACAACCAAAGCCCCTGGAGAACCTCTGTTAGACCTTGAATGGTACTACTCAAGCCCTTTACAGGCCTCTGCCTTACTCAGCCCCAGAAACTCTGGCCAGGGAAGAGCCACCACCATTGGGTACTGATGGGGACACTGGCTCTCATTCTCCTGGCTTATCCCCTTTGCTGCCTAAACACAGAAAGAGCTTAAATGAGCCATTATGTGCTGTTCTTTATCTTCAAACCCACATACAGCTTCCCTCTTCAAAGCTTCACAGCCACTGACGGAGATGCAGGGTTTCAAGGCCTAACAACATTTAGAGTGTGTTTCTGGGTATGTGCTGATGCCCTGGTATGACTTAGCACAGTGCCTATGGCCTGGGGTCACCATGCAGCTCATGTGGAACCCTCAGAAGCCTCAGCTGAGGATGGGACACCAGCTTCCAAGCCCACAGTTCAGGCTGGAGGCCAAGATCAGAGTGGCCCTAATTCAGGAAAACGGCCTGGGAACCAATGAAATTCATGGTTATTTCTACTCACATTGTTGGCCCAGATGAAATAGAGAGCAGCCAACAGAAACAGGTAAGTGGATAGCTAGCTCGATAGACAGACAGGATTGATAGGAAAGAGGGATGGAAGGAAGAAAGGAAGTTGGATGGGAGACTGATAGAAAGGAAAAACAAAGATGGATGAGTGGAGAGATGACAGATAAACAGAGCAGTTCTCATTAGTTTCCTTCTTGAAGATAAAAAAAACAAAAAAAACCCTCACTGCCATCAAGTCAATTCTAACTCATAGTGACCACCATTGGGTTTCCAAGGCTGTAAATCTTTACAGAAGCAGATTGCCTCATCTTTCTTCTGTGGAATGGCTAGTGGGTTTGAACCACTGACCTTCTGGTTAGCAGCCAAATGCCTTAACCACTACACTGCTAGAGCTCCTTTATGGAATAACCTCACTCCAAACTCACTGCTATCAAGGTGATTCTGACTCATAGCAACCCCCACTGGGTTTCCGAGGTGGTAAATCTTTATGGAAGCAGATTGCTCCATCTTCATTCTGCAGAATGGCTGGTGGGTTGGAACCACCAACCTTCTGGTTAGCAGTCAAATGTCCTAGCACTGGGCCACCGGAGCTCCTTCCTTTATGGAATGTTATTGTTACGTGCCGTCAAGTTGGACCCAACTCATAGTGACTCCTCCTTGGGTTTCCGAGGCAGTATTACTATGGTAGTAGATTGCCCAATCTTCCTTTCGAGGAATGGCTTGTGGGTTGTGCTCTAATTAACATGGCATTGATTAAGAATGCTCTTTGTCTGTACGAGATGTACAACTTCCACACTCTGTGGCCCCTACGTGTCAATACTGGGTCAGACTGTCCACTGAGATGCCTCAGAAATCCCAACAGAAGGACTCGGTAATCCCAATGCTAACCTTAAATGTGTATGGAAACGCAAAGGGTGAGGGATACCTATAGTGACCCTGAAGGGGAAGATGGAACTGGAGGAGTTACACTTCCAGATGTCAGAACCATTAAAGTGGCGTTGTAGTACAGACAGAGGTACTGGAACAGGACAGGCAATGGTCACAGGCACAGGCAGGAGCATTCTGCAGCCAGCATACTATGATCACATGATTATGACAAAGTGGCAACGCAGTGCATTAGTTTTTAACAAACGGTGTTAGCTAGACATCCTCAAGGAAAAATAGATCTTGCCTCCTACCTCATACCATAGACAAAAATCATTTTCCAATGGATCACAGCTATAAATGTGAGAGGTAAAAAAGAATCTTTCAGAAAAGACTAGAAAGTCTTCATGACCTTGGAAATGCCAAAGATTTCTTAAACTGGACACAGAAAGCACTAGCCATAGAGGAAAAACGTGATAAACTGCACTACAGTAAGAACTTCTTTAATGAAAGGACACCACTATGAACAGAGAAGACACACTACAAAGTCAGGCAGATATCTTGTCTCACAAAGGACTTGTGTTCCAAATATATTAGGAACTCCTACAACCCAACAGGAAAATGGGCTCAAGACTTGAGTAAGCATTTCACCAAAGAGCCTATCCTAATGGCCACCAACACATGACAAGAGGCTCAGTTTAACTACTAGCAGGGAAACAGGTGTTCCAGCCACTATGAGATAAGCCCACCAGAATACTCTGGCAAAAATTAAAATAGTAAATAATACCAAGCCTTGGCAAGCATGTGGAATAACCAGAACTCTCATGTAAATTTGAAAAACCACTTTAGAAAACCTTTTGACAGTGTCTACTAAAACTGAACATAGGTATGCCTATGGCCCAGGAATTTCACTTGCACGTATATCCAACAGGAATGTGCACAGATTCACAAGACACTTGCACGGATGTTCATGGCAGCGCCATGGGAATAGACTTAAAAAGGAAACACTCCAAACAGCCATCCATGTCTGTTTCACTTGATGAGATGTTTCTTGATTTGGGACCACGCTGTCCTGCTTCCTCACAAGTCTCCTAACTCTCTGATTGGGGCATGTGCTTGATGTTTTGTAGCATTTCTGACAGGGTGTCTTCCTCTAAGGAATATTGTGTTTTGTTCTGGAGGACGTTAGATTTCAGACCTCCACGTGGTCCTGGAAGTTCCTCGCTCCCCTCCCCCACCCCTTTTTCTCTTCTCGTTGTTACGTGGATTCATTGCAACCCCGTGTACAACACAACAAAACACTGCCTGCTCCTGTGCCATCCTCACAATCCTTGCTAGACCTGAGCCCATCATTGTAGCCACTATGTCAATCCACCTTGTTGAGGGTTTCTCCTTTTTTGTTGACCCTCCACTTAACCAAGTATAATATCTTTCTCCAGGGAATGGTCCCTTCTGACAACATGACCAATGTAGGTGAGACAAAGTCTGGCAATTCTTGCTTCCAAGGAGCATTCCAGCTGTACTTCTTCAAGGGCAGATTTGTTAGTTTTTCTGGCAGTCCATGATATTTTCAGTACTTTTTTTTTTTTCCCAAAACCACAATTCAAAGGCATCTACTCTTTGGTCTTCCTTATTCATTGTCCAGCTTTCACATGCTTATGAGGCAACTGAAAATACCATGGCTTGGGCAAGGCACATCTTAATATTCAAAGTGAGATCTTAGCTTCTTAACACTTTAAAGAGGTCTTTTGAAGCAGATTTACCCAGTGCAGGATGAAGTCTGATTTCTCGACTGCTGCTTCTATGGGTGTTGATTGTGGATCCAAGTAAAATGAAATCCCTGACAACTTCAATCTTTTCTTCATTCATTGTGATGTTGTTTATTGGTCCAATTGTGAGGATTTTTGTTTTCTTTATGTTGAGGGGTAATCTATACTGCAGACTGTTTGCAGTCTTTAATCTTCATCAGTAAGTGCTTCCAATCATTTTCACTTTCAGCAAGGACGGTTATGTCATCTGCATATTGCAGGTTATTAATGAGTCTTCTTCTAATCCTGATGCTGGGTTCTTCTTTATATAGTCCAGGTTCTCAGATTATTTGCTTAACATACAGATGGAGCACCACTCATCCGTCAGTTTGTCGTACTGCGGTGGCTTGCATGTTGCTATGAGGCTGGAGGCTATACCACTGGTATTTCAAATACCAAAAGGGCCAGCCATGGTGGGCAGGTTTCAGTGGAGCTTCCAGACTAAGACAGACTCTGAAGAAAGAAGGGGTCACCCACTTCTCAAAGAATTGGCCAGTGAAAACATTATGAATAGCAGTGAAACAGTCTGATGTATTACTGGAAAACTTTATGAATAGCCCTGAAACACTGTCTGATATAGTGCCAGAAGATGAGTCCCTCAGGTCGGAAGGCACTCAAAATACTACTGGGGAAGAGCTGCCTCCACAGAATAGAGGTGACCTTAATGATGTGGATGGAGTATAGCTTTTGGGACCTCCATATGCTGGTGTGGCATGACTCAAAATTTGAAGAAACAGCTGTAAACATCCATTAATAATTGGAACATGGAATGTACGAAGTATGACTCTAGAGAAACTGGAAAGTGTCAAAAATGAAATGGAATGCATAAAGATTGATATCCTAGGGATTGTTGTTGTTGTTGTCGTTGTTGTGTGCCATCGAGTTGGACCTGACTCATAGCGACCCCTCCTTGGGTTTCGAGGCAGTATCACTACGGAAGTAGATTGCCCAACCTTCCTTCTGAGGAGTGGCTGGTGGGTTTGAACCACCAGCTTTTTGGTTAGCAGTCAAGTGCCTTAGGCACTATGCTACCAGAGCTCCTATCCCAGGCATTAGTGAGATGAAATGGACTAGTTTTGGACATTTTGAATCAGACAACCATATGATCTACTATGTTGGGAATGACAAATTGAAGAGGAATGGTGTGGCATTCATCATCAAAAAGACTGTTTCAAGACTCTCAATGTCAAGTACAATGCTATCAGTGATAGGATAATAGCCATTCACCTACAAGGAAAACCAGTTAATACTACTATTATTCAAGTTTACACACCAACCACCAAAGCCAAAGAAGACAAAATTGAAAATTTTTACCAACTTCTGCAGACTGAAATTGACCAAACATGCAATCAAGATGTGTTGATTATCACTGGTGATTGGAATGCAAAAGCTGGAAACAAAGAAGAATCACCACTAATTGGAAAATATGGCCTCAGTGACAGAAATAACACTGGAGATCACATGATAGAATTTTGCAAGACCAACGATGTATTCATTGCAAATACCTTTTTTCAATAATACAAACAATGGCTACACATGTGGACTTCGCCAGACAGAGCACACAGGAATCAGATCGACTACATCTGTGGAAAGAGGCAATGGAGAAGCTCATTATCTTCAGCCAAAACAAGGCCAGGAGTTGACTGTGGAACAAACTATCAGTTGCTCATATGCAAGTTCAAGTTGAAGCTGAAGACAATTAAAAACAAGTCCACAAGAGTCAAAATATGACCTTGATTACATCTCTCCTGAATTTAGAGACCTTTTGAAGAATAGATTTGATGCATTGAACACCAATGATCGAAAACCAGAGGAACTGTGTGATGGTATCAAGAGCATCATCCATGAAGAAAGCAGAAGGTAATTAAAAAGACAGAAAAGGCAGAAAAGACCAAAAGGTATGTCAGAAGAGACTCTGAAACTTGCCCTTGAACAGAGAGTAACTAAAGCAAATGGAAGAAATGACGAGATAATAGAGCTGAACAGAAGATTTCAAAGAGCAGCTCGAGAAGACCAAGTTAATTATTATCATGAAATGTGCAACCATTTCATGATAATAATTAATTTCTAACCTAGAATTAGAAAACCAAAAGGGAAGAACATGCTTGGCATTTCTCAAGCTGAAAGAACTGAAGAAAATTTCAAGCCTCGAGTTGAAATATTGAAAGATTTTATGGGCAAAATATTGAATGATGCAGGAAACATCAAACGAAGATCGAAGGAATACACAGAATCACTGTACCAAAAAGAATTGGCCAATGTTCACCCATTTCAGGAGGTGGCATATGATCAAGAACCAATGGTGTTGAAGGAAGAAGTTGAAGCTACAATGAAGGAATTGGTGAAGAACAAGGCTCCATGAATTGACAGAATACCCATTGAGATGTTTCAACAAACAGATGTCATGCTGGAAGCACTCACTCATCTATGCCAAGAAGTTTGTAAGACCTGGCCAACTGACTGGAAAAGATCCATATTTGTACCCATTCCAAAGAAAGGTGATTCAACAGAATGTGGAAATTATCAGACAATATCATTAATCTCACACACAAGTAAAATCTTGCTGAAGATAATGAAAAAATGGTTGCAGCAGTATATTGACAGAGAACTTCCAGAACTGCAAGCTGGATTCAGAAGAGGATGTGGAACAAGGGACATCATTGCTGATGTCAGACAGATCTAGGCTGAAAGCAGAGAATACCAGAAAGATGTTTACTTGTATTTTATAGACTATGCAAAAGCATTTGATTGTACAGATCATAATAAATTATGGATAACATCGAGAAGAATGGGAATTCCAGAACATTTGATGGTGCTCATTAGGAACCTATACATACACCTAGAGGCTGTCATTCAAACAGATCAAGAGGATACTGCATGATTTAAAATCAGGAAGGGAGTGCATGAGGGTTGTATCCTTTCACCATACTTATTAAATCTGTATGCTGAACAAATAATCTGAGAAGCTGGACTACATGAAGAAAAACGTGGCACCAGGATTAGAGGACTCATTAACAACCTGCAATATGCAGACAATACAACTTTGCTTGCTGAAAGTGAGGATGACTTGACGCACTTACTGATGAAGATTAAAGACTTCAGTCTGCAGTATGGATCACATCTCAACATAAAGAAAATGAAAATCCTCACAATTGGCCCAATAAGCAGCATCACAATAAATGGACAAAAGACTAAAGTGGCTAAAGATTTGCTGTTACTTGGTTCTACAATCAACACCAATGGAAGCAGCAGTCAAGACATCAGACAACATATTGCATGGGGCAAATCTGCTGCAAAAGACCTCTTTAAAGGGCTGAAGATCAAAGATGTCTCCTTGAAGACTAAGGTGTGCCTAACCCAAGCTATGGTATTTTCAATCATCTCATATGCATGTGAGAACTGGACAATGAACAAAGAAGACCAAAGAAGAGTTGATGCTTTTGACTTGTGGTGAAGAATACTGAAAATAACATGGACTTCAAAAAGAACAAACAAATCTGTTCTAGAAGAAGTGCCACCAGAATGCTCCTTGGAAATGAGAATGGCCAGACTTCATCTCACCTACTTTGATCATGTTGTCAGAAGGGACCATTCCCTACACAAAGATATCAACATGCTTGGTAAAATGGAGGGTCAGTGAAAAAGGGGAAGGCCCTCAATGAGATGGATTGACACAGTGGCTGCAATGATGGGCTCAGGTATAGCCAAGATTGTGAGGCTGGCACAGGACCGGGCAGTGTTTCTTTCTGTTGTACATAAGGTTGCTATGAGTTGGAGCTGACTTGATGGCACCTAACAACAACAGATTGAATACGTATAATTAAAGGATACACCTCTGACGCACATCCTTCCTGATTTTAAACCATGCTCTATTCCCTTGTTCTGTTTGAACAACAGTTTCTTGGTCTATGTAAAGATTCCTCACGAGCACAAGTGTTCTGGGATTTCCGTTCTTTGCAATGTTGTTGTTGTTGTTAAGTGCCGTCGAGTCGATTCCGACTCATAGCGACCCCGTGCACAGCAGAACGAAACACTGCCTGATCCCATGCCAGCCCCACAATCCCTGCTATACTTGAGCTCATCATTGA
>NW_006921625.1:1346964-1352314 GCF_000298275.1 Orycteropus afer afer
TGTCTTAGCCACTATGCTACCAGAGCTCCCCCTTGCTACCAGAGCTCCCCCTTTGCAATACTACCCATAATTTGCTATGATCCACACAGTCAAATGCCTTGTCATAGCCAATAAAGTAGAGGTAAACATCTCCCTGGTATTCTTTGCTTTCAGAAAGACCTATCTGACATTAGCAATGATGTCCCTCACTCCACATCCTCTTCTGAATCCAGCATGAATTCCTGGAAGTTCCTGACAATATACTGCTGGAACCATTTTTGAAGATATCACACATAAGATTCTACTTGTGTGTGATATAAATGATACCATTTGATAATTTCCACATTCTGTGGGATAATTTTTCTTTGGAATGGGCACAAATATTGATCTCTTCCAGTCAGTTGGCCAGGTAGCTGTCTTCTAAACTTATTGGCATAGACGAGTGAGGGCCTCTGGTGTGACATCCATTTGTTGAAACATCTCAATGGGTATTCCGTCAATTCCTGGAGCCTTGTTTTTCATCAATTCTTTCAGTGCAACTTAGACTTTTTCCTTCAACACCATTGGTTCTTGATCATATGCCACCTCCTGAAATGGATGAACATCCACCAATTCTTTTTGGTACAGTGACTCTGTGTATTCCTTCCATCTTTTGTTGATGCTTCCTGCATCATTCAATATTTTGTTCACAGAATCCTTCAATATTGCAACTTAAGGCTTGATTTTTTTCTTTAGTTCTTTCAGCTTGAGAAATGCTGAGCATATTCTTCTCTTTTGGTTTTCTATCTCCAGGTCTTTGCACATTTCACTATAATACCTTGCTTTGTCTTCTTGAGATGCCCTTTGAAATCTTCTGTTCAGCTCTTTTATCTTTTCATTTCTTGCATTCAGTTTAGCTACTCTGCATTCAAGAGGAAGTTTCAGAGTCTCTTCTGACATCCGTTTCGGTCTTTTCTTCCTTTCATCTTTTCTTAATGACCTTTTGCTGTCTTCATGGATGATGTTCTTTTTGTTGTTGCTGCTGTTTTCTTTATGGAAGATATTCTTAATGTCATCCCACAATTAGTCTGGTCTTTGGTCAGTGGTGTTCAATGTGTCAAATCTTTTCTTCAGATGGTCTTTAAATTCAGGTGGGATATAATCAAGGTTATATTTTGGCTCTCATGGACTTGTTTTCATTTTCTTCAGTTTCATTTTGAACCTGCACAGGAGCAATTGATGGTCTGTTCCACAGTCAGCTCCTGGCCTTGTTTTGGCTGAAGGTACTGAGCTTCTCCCTCATCTTTTTCCATGGCTGTAGTCAATCTGATTCCTGTGTATTCTATCTGGTGAGGTCTTTCTCTTCTTATAACCCTTTAAATATGTAAAAACCATTCTTAGCCCACAGATTATACTAAAACAGGTGGTATCTTTGATTCTCTTCCCTCTTCTTTGCTCCAGACAGGGAGAGACCATTAGTGGCACCTTATAGATGGCTGCTCACAAGCTTTTAAGACCCTAGTTGCTACTCATCAAAGTAGGATATAGAACATTGTCTTTATGGACTACGTTCAGTTGGCCTTGAAGTCCCGCAAGACAGTAAGGCTAACAGAGTTCTTAAAGGGACAGAGATGTCTACCTTGGACAGAGAACATGCATTTCACCTCAATTGTATTTACATACATGGCTTCTGAGCCATTGTCCATGACCAAAGTTTTCTGAGCTCTGTGTCCTGGTGTGATAGAGTACCTGACATCAAGCTTGTTCTGCCACCACGAACACTAGAAACTGAGTGGACAGTCTGGGTGGTGAGTTATTTGCAGGCACTGATCAGCAGGTGGTGCTGGGGTGGTACTCAGTGAGGAGGCAGCTCCAGTGGGCATGCGGCTGGTCCTGGTGGGTGCTGACCAACTGGTTTTCTGTGGTCAAAATGAGGCATCACCCAGGTGGAGCAGCAGAGGCAGGGGTGGGAGTCCAGACTGCAGGGACCTGGATGAGGGTGAGGGTCATGCAGAGAGGGTGCCTAGCAGTCCATATGGGGATTCACCATGAACCCTCAGATAATGTTGGCCTCCACCTACACAGGGGCAGGCCCCAAAGACCCAGTGAGATCACCTGCAACAGGATTGACAGCAGATGAACCAGCAGTGGGGACATGGCAGCCTTTGCCCTCCATGGCAGAGACATGGGTGCACACCTTGAGCATGAGGCTGGGACCCCACAGAGGAGCCATACTGTAGGGGCCACAGAGTTCAGGACTGTGTCCTGGAGCAGGGCTTGGCAGACTATGGCCCATGGGCCACTTTTGGACTGCCACCAACCCATCTATCTATCCACTTATTCATTCATGTTGGCTGTTTTCTATTTCATCTGGACCTGCAATGTGAGTAGAAAGATCCCTGACTTCTGCTAACAAGCCACATGAGCAAGGGCACCAAAAAGAAAACAAACCAACTGCCATTGAGTCAATTCTGACTCAGAGTGACCCTACAGGATAGAGAACTGTCCCATAAGGTTTCTGAGGTATAAATCTTTACAGAAGCAGATTGCTTCATCTTTCTCCTGAGGAGCTACTGGTGGGTTTGCACCACCAACCTTTTGGTTAGCAGCTGAATGCTTTAACCACAATACCATGAAAGCTCCTTGGCAAGGACACAAGCCTCTCTGACAGCCTCTAGGAAGGGATGTAGCTCTGTCAACACTCCGTCTAGCTCCCTCCAAGACGTGTGACTACAGAACTGAAAGACAACTTGGAGTCATTTAAAGCCCCTACATGTGTGGTAATCTGCCGTGGCAGCAAGAGAACACTTATAGATATTAGCAGCAGCGGCTAGGCTGCAGCTGCCACCATCTGTGGGGAGTCTGCCTAGTCATGCAGCACCATCTGTAAGGCAGGCCCAATATTTCTCTTCCATAGCCAACGGTCCTAGGAGCACGAAGCCACAGGTGCAAGCTGGGAGACAGAAGGTAACATGCCTGAATAGGAGCCCTGAGAACTTGGGCCATGTACTCATGCAGCCTACTTATGTCTGTAAGGCCTACTCAAGGCCTGTGCATGTCTAGCTGTATGGTGCTGTGGGTCAGACAACACCCAGTTCAGGATGGCCCCTCAGGTCACATGCAGTTGAACAGCCCATGGTTCAACATTCACAAATGTCCAGCAGCAGGTCAGTAAGCAACACAGCAATAGAAGGGGACCCACTCAGGGAACACTCAGACAGCTGTTGGCTGAGGCTGCCAAGAGGAAGCAACTGGAAACAGGCCTGGGACAGACATGGTGGACTTTTTTCCTAACAGAAAAATAGTTTCTCTAGTCTGAATAATGTAATTTTATGAAATTGAAAAAAAATCACACAAGTAGCCAGGTGACTGAAAAATGACATGGTCCAGACAAAGGCCCTATAACAGACACAGTAAAATCTGTGAAAGCCAGAACCTGTGTACAGCAAAAGCTTGTCCAAGAGGGAAAAGTCAAATCGTCCCACTAAGTAGAGAGCTTGATGTCAGGTACTGTATCATACCAGAACACAGAGCTCAAAGGAGAAAAGTGACTGTACCTGTCAAAGGTGGAAAACTGGGGAGACGAGGAAAACAGGCCACCCCGTTGCATTCTGGCTCTCATAGGTAAGAATATAATCTTCACTATGCAAGAATATAATTATTCCCACCCAATGGGGAAAGGAGATTATTATCCATCAATAGTGGGATGGTTGGTTGACTAATTGAGAAGAAAAACAAATCTATGGAAACACTGGCTTTTCTACTATAAAATTTTAAATAGATGAAAGAGAATTAAGGCTATAAAATCAAAGTATTAAAACTGCTGGGAACAAAGCCGAAATGAGCGTTTATCAACTCTCTCAAGGGAGAGGCTTTTTCAGGCCTCAAGAAGGTAAAAGGAAACACAATCCTATTACCTGAAAGATCAATAGGTTAAACACATTAAAACTGCATGTCTGCTTTATAGGTGGGGAGTCAGTTACAAGGTGAAAAGCAAGTTGCAGCAAAGTTTGCAGTAAATGCAACAGAGAGTGTATGCTCTACCAAGAGACTGGGAAATACAGATAAAGGACACTGCAATAGAGGTGGGCAAGAAGAAATGAGAGAACATTCTGACAAATTCTAAAGGGCCACGCGGGGCTAGCACATCCGTTTAGAATAACTGGGAGTCCCAGATGCAAGCTCCTCTCTGGAGGCTCCACCAAGGCCTCATGAGAAATACTGAGAGCAGGACAGAAGACTGGAGAAAGCCTTCTTGTGGTGCCAGCTTGCAAGAGGAGACGCTGCAGAAAACAGGGTGAACCACTCCCCACTTCCCAGTTGTTGTTATGTGCTGTTGAGTCAGACCTGACTCATAATGACCCTTCCTTGGGTTACTGAGGGAGTATCACTACGGAAGTAGATTGACCCACCTTCCTTCCAAGGAGTGGCTAGTGGGTTTGAACTGCCAGCCTCCAGGTAAGCAGTCAAGTGCCTTAGGCACTATGCTACCAGAGCTCCTCCACTTCCCAGAGCCCTCCATTTATATAAAGCAAAGCTGTTAGCCACTGAGGGAAGGCAGGTAAACATCTCATCCCCAAAGATGAAGAGCTTGAAAAGTAAACTCCCTCCTTCCTTCCTTCTCCAGGAACCAGACAAAGACCACCACTGGGGAGGAGCAGGAAACTTCTTAGGCTCAGGATCCTGCATCAAAAGAAGGCAGAGACTGACTACTGACAGGACTCAACTCTCACTGCCATTGAGTTGATCCTGACTCACAGTGACCCCTCCTTAGGTTTCTGAGGTGGTATCTCTATGGAAGTAGATTGCCCAATCTTCCTTTTGAGGAGTGGCTGGTGACAAGAGAAAGGTGGAAAACTTTCTTCCACTCAAGACCAGAAACAGAGACAAAGAGAGTGTGACTGCTATCGGGAAGAGGAACAGGGATGCTGAGAGGCCCACCCCCAAGGTTCAGGCACACAGACCTTGAATAAATCCAAGGTGGGACCAGGAGAATAAAGATCCCCCCCTCCCTAAATGACAAGCTTAGCACTGAACAATAAGCAACAGTAGTACACTATCAGACAAGGGGCAAGAGTGTAGGAAGACACTCTTCTGTAGCACAGGTGTGCAGGGACTGTTGAAAGGTGAGGGTGGAATAGAAGTATGAAAAGAAAACTCTCCAGGAAAGATGCTTAGCACGAGTAATGGCAGTCTACCACCAGAAGAACCTGAAACGTGTGATCCACTTAGGGCATAATGACAGCAAAAAAAAAAAAAAAACACAAAATCAGTTCAGCTGCTTACCAAAAAAAAGAACAATAAGACTGTGAATCTAAGGTATATTTGTCATCACTTCTATTTGCAAAGTTTCCTGATCACAATAACAGGCTGTAAAGAGGGCAAAAAGAAG
>NW_006921625.1:1352414-1357221 GCF_000298275.1 Orycteropus afer afer
AAAAAAAAAAAAAAACCAAATCCAGTTCAGCTGCTTCCCAGATTGATGAAACCCACAGTCCAACAGAAAAAAAACAGATGTGCCCATTTCTGAGTATCACAACCCTACTGTTCACACAGTGCCTGATAGTCACTGAAAATTATGACACAGAAAAAAGGCAAGAAAAACGATTGTCAAGAAATAACCAATAGAACTAGATTCAGAAATGATCAGTTGTTGGAACTATCAGATAGAAACTTTGTGATTAATATGCTTAAGGAGAGTAGACAGCATGTTTGAGAAGATGGATATTATAGCTGAGAAATGAAAATAAGAAGAAAGTCTCTAGAAATGTTAGAAATGATAAACAAGATGCCAGAAATGAAGAATGGCTTTGAATGGCTGGCTCCAGTAGACTGGACAGAGCTGAGGAAAGACTCAGTAAACTTGAAGACAGGTCAATAGAGATTATCCAGAATGAAACACACACACAAAGAAAACACAACACATTAAAATTGATAGGCAATATCAAATAGTCTAACATATGTGTAACTGGAGTCCCATAAGTAAGAAGACAGAGAACAGGGAGAAAAATACATGACAAAATAAAAGGAAACATTTTCAAAATTAATGAAACACAAAGATACACAGATCCTCAAATAGGAAGGAAAAAAACCCAGCTTAACATCATAGTTAAGCTGTTGAAAATCAAAACTAAAGGAAAAGCCATGAAACAGCCAGCGGAGAGGAATGGGCATGTAATAGTCATAGGAACAAAGATAAGAATTACAGAATTCAGGAAAAAGAGCCCCAGTCAAGTGCTTGGCTGCTAACTGAAATGCTGGCAGTTCAAACCCACCCAGCAGCTCCATGGGAGAAAAGCCTGGTGATGTGCTTCCATAGGTATCACACATGGTGTCACTATGAGTCAAAACTAATTCAACAGCACTCAACAGCAACATCATCTCATCACTACACAAGGTATGAGACAATGGAGCACAATCTTTGAAGTGTCGGTTGGGGGAGCTTGTCCAGCTAGAATTCTATACCTAGCAAAAATATCTTTTAAAAGTGAAGGACTCTGGAAACCTCATACACTGCTGGCAGGAATGTATAATGGTACAACCACTCTGGAAAACACTTTGTCAGTTTCTTAAAAAGTTAAACATACACCTATCATATGATCCAGTCTAGGTATTTCCCTGAAAGAGATGAAAGCAGGTGTCCATACAAAGACTTGCTTGCGTATGCATGTCCATAGCAGCTTTATTTGTAACAGCAAAAAACTGGAAATGACCTCTAAATCCATCAACCAGTGAATGGATAAGCAAACTAGAGTGTGTCCATACAAGGAAACACTACTCAACAAGAAGGGGAGGAAACGAATGAAAAAGAATTAACTACTGATACATGCAACAACACAGATAAATCCTGAAACACTTATACTGAGTGAAAGAAGTCCAGCCAAAACCAAAAACTATATACTGTTTGGTTCTATTTATATGCAAATCTAGAAAACACAAAATAATCTCAAGTGACAGAAGGTAGAGCAGTGTTTGCCGGGGGATACAATGGGGTTGTCAGGGAGAGGAAGAAGTATTACAGAGAGAAAGCAGAGAAGGCTTAGAAGTGATGGATCTGCTCACTATCTTGATTGTTGTGATGGTTTTGCAGATGTACATATATGTCAAAACTCACGCTGTACCACCAAAAAAAAAAAAAAGCATGTAAAACACTCATTCAGAAACATGTTAAACTGGTTACTGTGGTCATTGCTAACAAGAAAATTAAAGTGGAATGCTTCTTTCAGAAAGTAATAAAATATGTCCCACAAATCTTCACAGTGCTCCTAACTTTTAACCTGTTGTTGTTGTTATGTGCCGTTGAGTCAGACCTGACTTATAGTGACTCCTCCTTGGATTTCCGAGGCAGTATCACTACAGAAGTAGATTGCCCAACCTTCCTTCCAAGGAGTGGCAATTCCACATCTAGGATCCTATCCCCAAGGAGATAAGTCTAAATACAAAGAAGACTTTATGCTCAGAGATGTTCGACGCGATGGTGTCTGTAGTGTTGGAAACTGAGAACAGACTACCTACCCACAAACTGAGTAAGTTTCTGCACAATGAAATATTATGCAGCTGTAAAATGACATTTCATAAGAATTTTTCCTAAAATGGAAAATGAGCATCTCATGAAAGGGGAGAAAGCAGAAAACAAAACCATAGTAGACAGAATCATCTTAATGTGAAAAAAAAAGGAAAAAAACCTATAAAAATGAAAAGAAAAATATTCAAAGTTTTGAATAATTTATTTTTGGGGTATTGGGAGGATGTGATTGCTTTGATCTTTTTTTTTACGTAAATTTTTTTATAATGGGAATATCAGTTTTACGAAAGGAAAAATAACTCTTCTGATAAGAAAACGCAACTGATGGTATTCTCAGTGCGCTTAGTAACCATCACGTGTCTCCAGTGCCCAGGAATGATCCCCGAGAGGCTGAGGGGCTGGGCACCTGTGTGGGCTGCCTGGAGACTTCCCAGCCTGGGCAACGGCCATACCCCTGGTGTGCTGGTGGAACCTGTGCCTGCGTTTCTGAGCCCAAGGCCTGTCTATCAGAGAAGACACTGTCTCTTCTCCTTCCCTGGATTTGCTCCAGCAAACATTCTGATTGCACCACCGTCTTGCTATGGCCCACACCGTGATGTGACTGTTAGCATAGGACTTTAGGAGCTATTTAAGAAGCTTTGTGAACATTAAGCTCCTCTTAAATCCATCAAATATCCCTGAAAACATGGAAAGATAGGTTCTAGATTCCCTTCTCCTTCAAACTTACACGGAGGAAAAAGGAAGTAACGTATTTTTATACAAGTAACACATGCATGTTATATGGTTTTCAAACCACACAACCTCCATGTGTTATATATATATATATATATATGTTTTTTTACATGTCGATGACTTCCATTTCAATTTTTTTTTTCCCTATCCAACATATTTAATGTTAAGTCTTTGCCTTGGTGCCTGTTGACACAGAGGTTTGGTTCCCAGCAGTAGACCATCAGCAGCCTACCTCGAGTTTCTGAAGCAGCCCCTCTCCCAGCAGGATTCCTTCCCTGCTCTGCAAACTGCTTTCTCCAGTGCAGGAAGAAATCACTTTTTTTCACCCTGGAAACAGCCCTCTCCAGGGTGCACTCTAAGCCAGAAAGGATATCCAAGAGGGCAAAGACAGTGTGCTGCAGCCATGCATGCAGCCATGCACATTCTGTCCCACCATCTGGTTGGTTGGATGCTGCACTTTGGCCATTTGACTTTCCCAACCCCACAGATGCTGGGGGTGGGTGGGTGGCAGGCATGAGAGCTGCAGGTGCAGAGGGGTTGTGTATCCCTCACTCAGATGATATGACCCCACAAGATCAGGGCAGTGTGTGTCCTCATCCTCACTACCCTACTTGCTACCCAGCTTCATGTGGGGCTTCACCGTGGAACCCAGGTGCGTGTGGGCAATAGCTCGCATCTGCTACATCCATGACTTCTTGACCATGGCTTATACCGTTATACAAATATGATCAAAAGCACTATTTTCATACTACTGAATGAAGGTGAATGAGGTTTAAATGCACTTCTGTGAGTGTCTCAAGATGTGTGGTGTATGTATTGGCAAAGCGACAGTAGAACTTTTCACCGAATTTACTCATTTCTGCCCATTATATGTGCATGAGTGTTATTTGCATGGCTGTACTACCTGCAAAAAAATACAGTGAATGTGAAGGCCTTCTAGGAACAATCCAGACCTGCTTCATTTCTAAAGATGATCCACGGCCATCAGTGATGTGGAGATTTTGAAAGCACTGGAGTGATTAAGAAGTACTATTAACAGTGACACCATTGTAGATAGGCATGGCATAGACATTTATGGAAGTCAGTGTATGGACCATCACATAGAGGAATGCTAGCAACAGCACCTCATCACTGCTCCCATGGCACCACTGTGTCACTTCCTGAGGTGCTAGGTAGCCTGAAAAACCCTCCATTTGTGTCAGACCCTGTGGAAGCTGGGACTGTGGCATCCCTATTCAGGCAGGGCTTAATATAATGCCCACATATAGGAGATGCTCCATGGAAAGTTCCTAGATGGATAAATGGTAGCTATGGGCTTGGTGAAGAACCCAGAGATACCAACCTCTCATCTAATGTCACCACAAGTCTTTCATTCTCTTTTCTAAATTCTACCAGAAGGTCCTTCTGGCCTCATGCTTCATACTCTTCACAGTGCAAGCCATCAAGTACTACACCCCTGCCACTTGTGCTTTCTAATAAAACTCTGCAACTGAGATGCCAGCTGGCACAACAAATCTGTGGTCTGTACTCAGAGGGGAACATCAGATTCAAACATGTAAAGCCATTTCAACAATTCTTTTGAAACCTGTCCATCCATGGGAGTGCTGGTGGTGTCTATTCAATAGAGAAAAACAGTCTCTCCAGAAAATGGTGCTGGTACCATATGCAGAAGAATGAAGTTGAATTCATACCTCACACCATACATGGAAATTAAACTAAAAATGGATCTATGACCTAAATATATGAATTAAAACCATAAAACTCTTAGAAGAAAACAGGGAAAAAGAAAGCTTCAAGACCTCTTTGTGGACAATGAATATAACACCAAAAGTATAAGGCAACAACAATAATAGAGAAATTGAACTTCATCAAAACTTCATGAGAGGAGTTCCGGCAAGATGGCAGACTAGGCAGAAGGATTGCACAGACCCTCTTCAACAAAGAAAAGGGAAACCAATTAACACAGACACAGAAGATAATCGTGGAC
>NW_006921625.1:1361414-1363773 GCF_000298275.1 Orycteropus afer afer
AAAAAAAAAAAAAAACTTCATGAAAAAAATCATGATAAATGGAGAAAAGATTGAAGTTGTCAAAGACTTCGTATTACTTGGTTCTATAATCAAGACCAATGGAAGCAGCAGTCAAGCCATCAGATGACGTATTGCATTGGGAAAATCTGCTGCAAAAGACCTCTTTCAAGGGATGAAGAGCAAAGATATCTACTTGAAGATTAAGGTGTGTGTGGCACAAGCCATGGTATTTGCAATTGCCTCATATGCATGTGAGAGCTGCACAATGAATAAGGAAGACCAAAGAAGAGTTGATGCTTTTATGTTGTGGTGTTGGTGAAGAATGCTGAAAGTACCATGGACTGCTAAAAAAACTAACAAATCTGTCCTAGAAGAAGTGCAGCCAGAATACTCCTTTGAAGCGAGAATGGCCAGACTTCATCTCACATCGGTCATGTTGTAAGAAGGAAGCATTCCCTGGAGGTAGTTACTCTACCAATAACTAGAATTGGTAAATGCACAGAGACTAGTTTATTAGCAGTTCCAGGGGCAGATGGGACGGGGAGATGGGGAGTTATGTTTGGTAAAGTGGAGGGTCAATGAAAAAGGGGAAGGCCCTCAACAAGATGGATTGACACAGTGGCTACAACGATGGGCTCAGGTATAGCAAGGATCATGGAGCTGGCACAGGACTGGGCAATGTTTCATTCTGCTGTGCATAGGGTCGTTATGAGTTGGAGATGACTCAATGGCACCTAATAACAATATCTAGATATACAAAGAACTCCTTTGACTCAACAGCAAAAAACTAAACAACATAATTAAAAAATGGGCAAAAGACTTGAATAAACATTTCTCCAAAGAAGATATACAAATGGCCAACAAGCACATGAAAAGATGCTCAGTATTATTAATCATCACAGAAATGCAAAACCACTTCACACCCACTAGGATGGCTATTATGACAAACTGAGAATGACAAGTGTTGGTGAGGATGTGGGGAAACTGGAACCCTCATGCACTGTTGGTGGGATTGTAAAATGGTGCATCACTGTGGAAAACAGGTTGGAGGTTCTTTAAAAGGTTAAACACAGAATTCCCATATGACCCAGCAATTCCACTCCTAGGTATGTATGCAAAAGACTGAAAGCGGAGATGTAAACAGATACATACCCACCAATGTTCACTGCAGCATTATTCACAAAGCCAAAGACAGAACAACCAGCATAACACAGAGATGTATAAACAAGACGTGGTCCATCCATACAATGGAATGATATCAGCCATAAAGAGAAATGAAATTCTGAGACACATTACAACACAGATGAACCTTGAAAACATGATGCCGAGTGAAGTAAGCCAGACACAAAGAACAAATAGTATGATCCTACTTACATGAAATAACTAGAATTGGCAAATGAACAGAAACTAGTTTATTAGCAGTTCCACGGGCAGATGGGAAGGGAAGATGGGGAGTTATGCTGACAGGGTACCAGCTACTGTTTGAAGTGATGAAAGACCTGAGGAAATGCAGGGTAGAGATGGCTGCACAGCACAGAGAATACAAGGTCACTGAACTGTAACTTAAAATGGTGCAAATGAACTGAACTCACCCCCTTGGCGCAACTTTCAGCCAAATGATAGACTGCCCTATGAGGAGAACAGTAACACCAGGGAGGTTTGCACTGCACAGTGAGATCAAATGGACAGCTTTGCCCAGGGATAAAGCTCTGAAGGTAGGAAGGGACAGGAAAGAAGGACAAATGGAACTGGGAACCACAGGGAGGAAGTGGGGATTGCAATGAATGTCATGAAACAAAATGTACATGAATTGTTGAATGAAAAACCAATCTGCTCTGTAAACTTTTACCCAAATAACAATAAAATTTTTTTTTACAGTTAACTACTTTTGAAAATGGTTAAAATGGCTAATTTTTATTATCTATATTTTAACACAATAAAATTAAAAAATTAATTTAAAAATCCCTTTGAGCAATGTACCAAATGTGAGTGACCAATATGGCACCACTGAGGATGAGAAAGACAGAGAGAGGTACATGGGAGGTATAGACAACAAATATGAACCCTTTTGAACATACAGTACTGCGTTATCAGTGAAGGCAAGCATGGGTACATGGGTGGATAGATGGGTGGACAGGCTGAATGATTAGGTATGTCTATGAAATGAGGAGTGTATACAAGAACATATATAGGGTTGGCAGACAATGGTCCTATAAGTTTATGTGAATGATCAGAATTCCCAGGTGTATAGTAGAGTTGACAAGGGGAAGGTTGTGGTCACTGCTTGGTCACAGCCAGCTACCCAGAGGGACTGAGTAGTTGGACCTGCGGGCTTGGGACCATAGTCGCAGGGGACATC
>NW_006921625.1:1364793-1369333 GCF_000298275.1 Orycteropus afer afer
AAAAAAAAAAAAAAAAAGCATTGACACATGTCACTTTAGTTTTATGTATTTCACTGTGCATAAATTATATTTCAATAAAATGCATTTTTTAAAAAAAAGTGAATTTGCTCTGTAAATTTTTACCCAAGTTAAAAAAAAAAATCCCTTTGAGATTTAGAAATAATCCAAAAATTTTAAGTCCTCCTGTTTTGAGTTCATTACAAAAACGCATGAGCCTACTAAGAAGGTATCCTGGGGGTCCTAAGTGCAGATATGGCTGAGTCTAACTTCCTTCCTGTTCAGATCCCTCCCCCTTCACCATAAGATCATTCTGGATCTCAGCTCAACATTCAGCAGCAGAGGCAGCGAATTTGGGAATGTGTGCTCTTGGTGTGTGCTGCTGGCATGGTACTCCTTAGGGGGGTGCACAGCCACGGCCTCTGGATCATCAGCCTTTCCACCCCTGACGGAGCACTTAACACAGACCTCTCCACACACAGAAAGACCCTGGTGATGCTACTGGGTCAACCACCCACCACGCAAGGCAGAGTTCTAGGAACTGCAGCCGCCTGCAGAGAATTTCATTACTCTCCTGGCACACAGAGAAGGCCACTTGGAATCAGATCCTCCCCACCTAGAACCAAGTGTCTGATCAGTCCAGCTCTTCACCCTCGGAGTCATCAGCATGCTAATGAGAAAGGGGACCTGAGTCCACAACTCTCTTGGTCTGAAGCCTGAAAGCCAGGACCCACATTTAGTCAGTCCCCTTGACTAAATCCTTCATCCTAAACTGGGCAGAATCATCTGAGAACCCCCTTCACTAGGCTTGGGTTCTGGCTTCACTTGGAGGCCAGGCTTTTCTTGAAACCAATTTTCCATGTCACTAATGAAGTCTCCTATGACAGCTATTTTGTGTTGAATTGTGTCCCTGAAAAGCACAGGCTGAAGTCCTAATCCTGATGCTTGTGAACATGACTTTGGAAATAGGGTCTTTGAAGATGTTATCAGTTAAGTAAACATGGGTCATACTGGAGTACAGCAGCCCTTTAAAAAAAAAAAAAAACCCTCACTGCTATCAAGTTGATTCTGACTCACTGACCCCCTTTGGGTTTCCGAGATGGTAAATCTCTACAGAAATAGATTGCCCAGTCTTCCTTCCACGGAGTGTCTGGTGGGTTTGCACTGCCAACCTTCTGGTTAGCAAATGCGTTAGGCACAGTGCCACCAGAGCCCCTAGTCCTCATAAAAGGGAAGAGACACAGAGAGATGGACATACTATGTGAAGAGGGAGGCGGAGACTGGAGTGATGCAGCCACAAGCCAAGGAAACCTGAGGGCACCGGAAGGTGAAGGAGGCGTAGAAGGACCCTCCCCAAGAGCCTTCAGAGCACGCATGGCCTTGGTCTCAACACGTGATCCTGATTTCAGGCTTCTGGCTCTGGAACATGACAGGATGTGTTTCTGTTCTTGTAAGCCACCCGGTTTGCAGCACTTTGTTACGGTAGCCCCAGGAAGCTAAAACAACTCCTTCAGCTGGCCCACCCTGGAAAATGACAATCTTAAGTGTGTTCTGCTCTCATTCCCAGAGATGTCATAAAGTGCTCGCAAGGGCTTCAAGAGGAACGCCAAGGAAAGCAAACATGGTCTCTGTTCTCACCACAGTCCTGTGCTCAATAGATAAGTCCTGGGCTGGAGCAATGCCTTGAGCAAAGCCCTCTGTGGGAGTGGCAGACCAGGCAGCACCCAGCCCCCAGATGCAGGGAGGAAGATGTCTCAGGGGTGGGGCTGTGGCTCCTGAGGCCCATGTCAAGGCTGCCTATAGCTGCACTCGGGGTGCTGGACCAACAGAGCCATGCTGAGTCAAAACCCCTGTGCATAAGAGGCTCACCGAGGAGGGTGGGGTGGCGGGATGAGCTTTGTTAGGAAGATGTCTCTGCAGCCTGTGATCAATGATTCCAGACTCTGGATGGAAAACGGCATATCCACCCACCCCACAGCTGGCTGGTGGGTCCGGAAACCAAGTAGGCAGGAGAAGTAAACTGATGTAGGGCCTGTCCTTCATGGAAGTCCTGGGTCACGGAGACCATGGTCAAGCTCAGCCTTCGGAGATCTTCTCCAGGATGCTAACAGTTAGCTTATGGGACCATGTCCAAAATTGACAGCTGATAAGTCTTACTCTCTCCTTTAGAGCTCCCTAGTGCTTACAGGAGCTCTAGTGGTGCAGTGGTTAAAGCATTTGGGCTTGAACCCACTAGCCACTCCATAAGAGAAAGTTGAGGTAATCTACTTCCATAAAAATTGACAGCTTTGGAAACCTTCTGGGGCAGTTCTACTCTGTTCTCCAGGGTCACTAGGAGTTGAAATGGACTGGAGTGCAACAGGCTTAATTTTGGTTTGAATCTCAAATCACAACAAAATCAAGGAAAAGGAAGCTTTAGAAACAAACACACAAGCCCATGTGTCCCTTTACCTTAAGAATGAAGGGACCACCTTCTTCAGGTGGGCCATTTCCCTACTTGCTGCAATCCCGAGGGCCTCAGACAGATATGGACATCAAAGCCTGCCTAAGGCACTTGACTGCTAACCAGAAGGCTGGCAGTTCAAATCCACCAGCCACTCCTCAGAAGGAAGGTTGGGCAATCTGCTTCTGTAGTGATACCACCTCGCCTCAGAAACCCAAAGAGGGGTCGCTGTGATTCGGGTCTGACTTAACAGCACGTAACAACAACAGCCAATACAGATGAGGGTCACTCTGTGGCCTGGTTTACTTTTCTGCAGCCCCCCTCCCCTCACGAAGTAATAGGATGGACAGTTACTGGTCTGTTCAAGACTGAGATCCACCAAGAATATTCTCAGCCCTCAACTCGGGTCTTGATTTTGGCAGAGAAAGAGCTTCATCCGAGTTTTGTTACCAGTTCTCCCCCTGGTATGGGCCAACAGCAGAACTGAAGACGAGAGCGAGCCCATAGGTCCTCAGCCCACTTACACACAGCCAGTTTCAGCACAGGTTAAAATGTGCCCACTGCAGGTCACCTGGGGTTTCTTCTCCACCACAACCCTGCCCCCTGTCGGAGCCACTGAGGCATGAGGCACAGTAGTGATGACAGCTCCTTCCAAAGGCAAGGGATGGAAGTCTGCTAATAGGCTGTTGTTTCCCAAGACTCCTGTGTCCATTGTAAGAAGTGATGTCAATGGACAGATTGTGAGTCGTACCTGGAAAAACCATCCAATCAGAGGGCAGGTGGGTGGGGCTGACAAGAGCCATAAACCTGCCCTCTTCTCAAAGAGGAAGTCAGACCCAGGAAGGAATCCAGGAGCCTCCGGGTGTTCCTGGCTCATAGAGCAGCCCTGGGCGCTGTATTCCACCTGCACCCCAGCCTGCCCACCCCTGCGACGTGAGCAGCTCCACGCTCTGAAAATATAAGTACCATGGGATAGCACGGCCAACGTAGGCCCAGCCAGCTGCAGATGCCTGTGGGAGCGTGGGCAGAATGACCCTGTATGCCAAGTGGACCTCTCGTCCAGACCATTAACCCGCAGGCTAGCATGCGTGAACCCAAGGCAGGCGAGAATTCAAGTGGAACAGGCCTGTGCAGAAAGACCTCAGCCCCACCCGAAAATAAACCACCCCTTCTCTTTCCAAAACCCAGGCACTCACATCCCCAAGCCTTGGCCGGCTGCGCTCTGCTCCCCGCCTTCCATCTGGACCGCGCTCCCGCTCCCCAGCTGCTGCCCAGAGTTCTGGGCGTGGACGCCAGCTCGCAGCTTCTGTGACTCAGCACAGCGCTGGGCTTGTGCGTTCAGATGGAACTTACCACGCCGAGACTGAGCTGGGGGAGGCAACATTCCCGGAGCCGTTTCTAAGCAGAGTCCTCTGGGGAGGCTCCCTGGAGCTCTCCCCACGCGTGGGAGCGCTGAGCACAGGGGCGCCCTGGCAGCGCTGCTGGGCCCGATCGCTGGGAGCGGTGGGGCAGGTCCCGCACTACACATGGCTGAAGTCACGGCCAGGTGGGTGGGATCAGAAAGCTGCCACATTTCCCCACATTTAGGAAAAGGACCCGTGGCTTGGCCACAGCCTCACAAGAGCGGAGGCCATCCTGAGACAGCTCCTGCCAGCAGGGTTTTCCCTTGGTCCTGCCACTTCACGGTGATCTTCCTGCCTCAGGTCAAGGAACATGCCCCCCCACCTCCCCAGTTCATGCAGCTCTGAGGTTAACAGTAGGAACTAATGGCAGCTTCTACTTTAAATGGACAGGCTATAGGACTCATTAGACTGTAAAGAATGGAAACTCGGAGATGAGAGGGACAGTGAGGACCGGCCACTCTCGTCCACGTGAGAAACATCATCCCAGCCAGACTTCACTAGTGAAACCTCTCACAGACAAAGCCCAGCCAAGCCGCTCCTTCAAAGAGACCCGGCCACCAAGGGTCCCATTCAGGAGGGCGCTCAGGGCCCCTCAGACTCCATCAGGGAGGCCTGATGACGCTGGCACCACCAACCCTGCTCCATCTCCCTGCCCTGCCCCACCGGATCCTGCCCCATCTCCCTGTCCTTCCCCACC
>NW_006921625.1:1369433-1370801 GCF_000298275.1 Orycteropus afer afer
CCCCCGCCACACCTGCCCCTGCCCCACCCCACCTGGCCCATCTCCCAACTCTGCCAGGGCTTGGATGGAGGCTACAAGTGGGTCCAGAACAGGTCCTGGTTCTTGGCAGCTCACGGCCCTGTGGATGGTTGTAAGGACCCTGCTTCCCCACTCTGTTCCTGGCTCAGACACCCCCCCCACCAAGCCTGCCCACATCCCCGCTCCTGCCGCTCGGTTCTCCCAGCAGACCCTGTGTCATCTCATCACTGTGCTGAGCCAGCTGTCATGTTCTGACTGAGCCCAAGAAGTCCGTCCACAGAACACTCGCTGTCTACACCTGGCAACACTACCAAGTTGGAACAAGTCCCAGTTAAGGCCACGGCTGCAATGGGGACAGGACACCGATGACGACAACAGCAGCAACCTGGTAGCCTGCATGTGTAGTCACACTGGTGAGCACTCGTCAGCCTCCTCTTCACAGTGGGGAAACTGAGGCACCCAGAGGAGCTGGGCAGGATCCAGACCCAGGAGGCTGGCCAGCATCAAGATCCCCGCCTCTGCCCACACGGAAGGCACAGCTGTACCCACGGGACAGGAATGCTTCTGTGAAAAGAGCCCCCACCTGCTGGACCAGGGGCCAGCGCCCCTGTGCGTCATCCCCGTCAGGTGCCAACGGCCAGTGAGCAGAACAGGAAGCAACGTTCTGAATGCGCAAACCCTTTAGCCCAGCACTTTGACTTCTTGGGACTTATCTCGAGGGCAGGACATAACAGTGTGCACGCACAGCTGCCATGTCACAAACACGTCCACAGCACCGACCCTATGCCAGGCCCTGTACTAAGGACCTGAACTAGAGCTCACTTGAGGACGATTATGGCAGGGTTCTCATAGTACGAAAGGGAAGAACTGGAAGCCTCCTAAATGGCCAAGATGAGATTATTTACAGAAACCAGGGCACACTCTCATCCCGGAATCCTGTCCTACATCTATACTTACTGACATGGAAAGATGAACCCAGCAGACTGCTAAGCTTTAAAAACAGGCTGTCTAAGGTGCAGAAAGTCAGACATGAAGGGACTCACCTCATATGAGCTCACTTCTCTGAAGTATCTAGGGGACCAGGGGAGGGATAGGGGAGTGGCTGCTTCAGGTGGGCTGAGTTTCTGCGTAGGGCACAAAAACTTCTAGGGATGGAGAGTGGTGGAAGCCGCCCCACAGCCACTGAACTGTGACTTAAAAAGGGTTCAGATGGCAAGTGTTTCATTATATATATTTTACCACAATAAAAAATGGATTGGGAGCTCTGGTAGCATAGTGGCTAAGACACTTGCCTGCTAACCAGACGGCTGGCGGTTCAAACCCACCAGCCACTCCTCGGAAGGAAGGTTG
>NW_006921625.1:1372722-1374016 GCF_000298275.1 Orycteropus afer afer
CAAAGGGCCTCTTTCAAGTGCTGAAGAGCAAAGATGTCTCCTTGAGGACTAAGGTGTGCCTGACACAAGCCATGATATTATCAATCACCTCATATGCATGTGAGAGCTGGACAATGAACAAGGAAGACCGAAGAAAAGTTGATGCTTTTGAGTTGTGGTGCTGGTGAAGAATGCTGGAAGTGCCATGGACTGCTAAAAGATCTAACAAATCTGTCCTGGAGGAGGTGCAGCTGGAATGCTCCTTGGAAATGAAAATGGCCAGATTTGGTCTCACCTACTTTGGTTATGTTGTCAGAAGGGGCCATTCCCTAGAGAAGAATGTCATGCTTGGTAAGGTGAAAGGTTGATGAAAGAGGGGAAGGCTCTCAACAAGATGGATTGACACAATGGCTGCAGTGATGGGCTCAAGTATAGCAAGGATCATGTAAGCTGAAGTGGGACCAGGCAGTGTTTCATTCTGTTGTGCACAGGGTTGCTATGAGTTGGAGATGACTTAGCACCTAACAACAACAACAACAACAACAACATACATATATACTTAAAACCAAAACACCCACTGCCATCAAGTCAATTCCTACTCACAGCGACAATTTAGGACACAGTATAACTGCTCATAGGGTTTCTAAGGCTCTACGGAAGAAACTGCCTCATCTTTCTCCCACAGAACAGCAGTTTAAATCACCAACCTTTTGGTTAGTAGCTGAATGCTTTAACCACTACACCACTAAAGCTCCTTAATATATACACTTACCATCATACTTTTTCTTTTTTAAGTACACTTAAGAAAATGAAAAAGCAAGCAACAGATGGGGAGAAAATAGTCACAAAACATACATCTGACAAAAGACTGGTCTCTAGGATATACAGAGAACACCCATGATACAATAATGAAAGGCAAATAACTTCATTAAAAAAAGAGCTAGGCAGATTTGAGCAGATACGTCACCAAAGATATACGAATGACCAACAAACATAAAAAGTGGTTGGCATCATTAATTATCAGGGATGTCAAAATTAAAACCACAAGAAGATCCAACTGTCACTCACCAGAATGTCTAGAATTACAAAGACTGAAACCGTTAAGCGAAATGCTGGCCAGGGTATGAAGCAACTGGAATTTCACTATAAAATGGCGTAACAACTTTGGGGAGAGTTCTGCCCGTTTCTTATAAAACAAAATATATACCTACCCTATGACCCAGTGACCACTCCTCGGAAGGAAGTTTGGGCAATCTACTTCCATAGTGATACTTCCTCGGAAACCCAAGGAGGGGTCGCTATGAGTCAGGTCCGG
>NW_006921625.1:1374116-1382180 GCF_000298275.1 Orycteropus afer afer
TCCTACTTCCGTAGTGATACTGCCTCGGAAACCCAAGGAGGGGTCGCTATGAGTCGGGTTTGACTCGACGGCACATAACAACAACAACAACAAAAAAAAAATGGATTAAAATAGCAAAGTTTTGTTATGGGGACAGAGATGGTGGCAGAGGTATTAGTAGAGAGAGTAACAAAGATAGAGATTAGCACGATATTGAAAACAACAGGCTATAAAAGTGTGCATAGTTGGAACACATCCCTGGTTTTACTAAGAGTGTGTGTATGTGCGTTGCCTGACACACACGTCCGGAACGGTCCACACAGTGCACAGCAGTGGCTCTCTCTGGGTAACAGGGTCTCAAGGGATTCACTGTATGCTTTGTTTCTTTCCGAATTGTTTGTGTTTTTGTTTTTTAATAACAATATGCATTTATGTTTTGTATCCGAAGCAATTATTTTCATTTTAAAGAGAATATGTGCCTCATCTACATGCCTTTCATTGCTGTGTCCCTGTGTCCCTTGCAGACCTCTGCTCCAGGGAATTCAGGGAGAAGATGGGTCCTTCCCCAAGATGCCACCATGACTTGGGGTTAAGGGCGGAGTTACTGAGAACCATGGTAATCTACAAAATTTTAGGAGCTGCTTGTTCATTTAAATAACATCTGTTCATCCTATTATAAAAGTAAAAAATGCTCATTATAGAAAATTTGGAAAATAAAGGAATATATAAATAAGAAACAAGAGCCTTTGTAATCCTCCTTGAGAAGTTGAATGTTGAACAGGGCTCTCAGGTAACCTCTCAGGAGGACTGCCGGCATCAACCCTCTTCTCCAAGATCTCAGACATTAAGATGTAGCCCTCAGAAGGTCCGGTGTCAACCCTGTTCTCCAAGACCTCAGAGGCCGAGATGTAGCCCTCAGAAGGCCTGGCACCAACCTGTAGTAGCAGCAGCTCTGCCGCCCATTCTCTGTTATGTCTCGGGCCGCACATCGAGAAATAAGCTGCCCCTTCCTCAAAGCCACTTCCCCTTCCTTTTCAGTTAGTGACATCACTGTCCATCAGTGACCCAACAAAGACCTGGTTGTCGGGTTCGATTCCCGGCAACGGCAACACACCTCACGTGCAGCCACCATCGTCTGTCACTGGAGGATCCATGTTGCGATGATGCTGAACAGGTTTCAGCAGAGCTTCCGGACTAAGAAGGACGAGGAAGAAAGGCCTGGAGATCAGCTTCTGAAAACCAGCCATTGGCAGCGATCCTGGGGATGGCACGGGATTGGGTGCTGTTTCCTTCCATTGTGTGTGGGGCTGCCGCCAATCAGGAGCTGACTCGCAGCAACTCACAACCACCTGGCTGTCACCCTGCCTCCTCCTCCCTGTCGGGCGTATACCTTCCCCGCCTTCCCACCTGGTCATCAGAGCCCTGGGTCCCACCTCTATCGCTCCAAGCCACCCCCTCTTCTCAGCCTTCTGTATCTCTGGCCTAGGCCAGAACCACCTCTGGCGGGATTCCAACTATCTCCTTCACACACATTCCCACTCATTGTCTCTTATGGCTCAGATCTACCTTTGTAAGAAATACAGCATTATAAATTCAGCTAACAACCCCCTCCCTTCTCCCCATCCCACCAGGCAACCAGGAACCTGAGGTGATCATCAATGCTTGTTAGTGGCTGGTTTTATGTTCTTGCTACATAAGTGTACATTCACAATCGTTATATTATGGCTTTATGTGCTTTGAGAAACAGCATACATGGTATCATACATCCTCCAGCGCACGTTTCTGCGATTCCACTCGACACGCTGCTCCTGAGGTTCATCCACTCTGAGGCTCGTAGCTCTCCACCTGTTCTCACGATTCCTTTGTATGAACGAATGGTCTGTGTTTATGTCTTCATCTCCCACCCCTCCTCTGCTGATAGGGAGTTAAACTGTTCCCATGTCCTCATTTCTACACACCATGTTGCAATGGACTCCTGTGCACATCCACATGGATGTCTTCAGAGTAGGTGCCGGGAAGAGGCAGAAAGTGTCGTGGGGCAGAAGCCGGACCCTTCGGTGTGGGATGATGAGAATCCTCCTGGGGGGTGTGGCAGTGAGCGCTCACATACTGTGTCTGCTGAAGGAGCATGCCTGCTCTGACATCTCTCCTCTACCAAGGGTGAAACGCCTGGAGCCCTGGCCGAGGCACGGGGACCAGCGGAACCACAGAGGAAGGATGGTTCTCAAGGCCCCATGGACCCGAGGAACAAACAAGCCGTGCTCTTCAGGAGCTGAAGCCCCGTGGCTCATCGACCACTGCACTGAAGCAACCGAGGGGCAGGAATCAGGGCTCAGGTGGGGATCCATCAAGGCACAAGGTGTTATTCCAACCCCCGGGCACGCGCTCTCTCCTGCTTTGTTGATTAGTCTTTGTTGTTGTTGTCAGTGCCATTGAATCAGTCCCAACTCATAGTGACCCTCCATACAACAGAGTGAAACACTGCACCGTCTTCACATCCGTGGCCACGCTTGAGCCCATGGTGGTAGCCACTGGGTCAGTCCACCTCATTGGTCTTTTTCACTGACCTTCTGCTTTGCCCAGCATGATATGTTCTTCTCCAGGGACTGGCCACTTTACACAGTCTTTACACACACACACACACACACGGCCACATAAAAACTCACATGACATACAGGATCCATGAGAGAATTTTAAGAAGCGTCTCTGTTAGCCTCGCTGGGTACGACACGTCTCTGAAATTCACAAGGCCAATGTGCGAACGCTCCCTTTCTCTGCGACACTAGCCCACTTGCGCTTCCCTCTGGAGGCCATGCCCACTCGCGTGCCTGGCGCTGACCATCCATCCACTGAGCCTGCTCTGGCGGGTTACCACAGTCAACAGTCTGACTAGCGCCAGGCTCCTGCTAACCAGCTGACTACTAACACCAGAAATTGCCTCCACTGCCCCAGTCTTGTCTTCTCACAAACAAAACAAACGCTTTGACCAACGAAAACCATCTCCTGCCTGCAGCCAGCATAGCTCTGCCGCAGTGTATTAGGCACCTGGGCGTGGCCCTGGGCCCATCTGCTGCTCTCACAGGGTCCAAAGAGCATTACCAACAGAGGGTTAAACAAGCTCACAGCCACCAGAGGCCTGAGGCAGGCCCTCAGGCAAATGATGGGGCGAAGAACCTGGAGTGGCACCCCTAGCTCTCAGACATGCAGGTGTTTAGAGGGTGTACCTGGCAGAGCCCCTAGCTGACCCTGCAAGTGGCCGGACTACAGTCCCTTTTGCTTATGTGACTGCAGTCCCTCCCCAGCTTACACCCACAGCTGAGATCACACAGCCTCACTGTGTTCGGTGCTAACTGGGGCCTGGTCAGAGGCACAGGAAGAATAAGCTGCATTCATGAGGGCTGAACGGTGTGGGTGGCTGTCCCAGGCTAGAGCTGGAGATGACAGGCCTTTCATTCGGTTTCAAAACACAAGGCACAGCTGTCAGCATGCCAGCCCTCGAGGGTCTAGCACCAAGGGCACTCCTGCTGCTGGGCCTTCTGGTCCCTTCAGGAAAGGAACAGACCATTGCATACAAGGCTACAGAAAGGCAAGGCAGAGACAAATGGGGCAGTGGTGGCTTCACGGTAGAATTCTCGCCTTCTGTGCAGGAGACCTGGGTTCTATTCCCGGCCAGTGCACTTGATGCACAGTCACCACTCGTCGGTCAGTGAAGCCTTCTGTGCTGATGTGACGCTGGCCTGGGCAGGTTCCAGGGGAGCTTCCAGACTAAGTCAGATTAGGGTCACAACGGTCTGACTGGCAATGATGGTGGGGACGGCCCAGGACCGGGAGCATTTTTTTCCACGTGCGGGGGGTCACTGTGACTTGGGAGCAGGCTCAGAGCTGCTGACCGCAGAAGGAAACACTGGCCACTGTTATTAGAACTAGTGACAACTGTCAACATGATCGTGCATCGTGGTGTGCCGAGTACAGTCCTAAGCAGACACAGGCAAAGACGTCCTTGCCCCCAAGTGCACTTAAACTCAAGCTCCAATGGTGGGAGGTGGCGTGGACAGTAGAAGGGACAGATGCTGCAGAAATCCCACCTCAGGATGTCTGAACAAGACTTGAGGACAGAGGGGCCCAAGGCCCTGGACCCAGTGTGGGGAAGACTAATTATGCCCCATCATCACAGGCTGACTGGCCACTCGGGTGGGGCAGGGTTGACACAGTGAGGGGACAGAAGGAGGGGCCAGTGCTGGACACCAAAGGACAGCCCATTGTTCTGCTGACCAAGTTCACACAAATGTCAAAAGAAAGGAAGTGAAGTGACAGAAGGTGTTAATTAAAGGTGAGCGGACGGCACTTGGATGGCTCTGGGCAGCACCGTCTGTGCGCTGCACCCTGCTGACCGCAGCCCTGCCGGGCCTCCCACCCGGAGCCTCGCTTCCCGTGAGCCTCCACCTCCCTCCCAGCTTCTTGTCCTCCAGCCTCCCAATCCCCAAGCCCCCCACCCTGATCCTCCCGCTCCCCCACCCCGAGCCTCCTGGGCCTGAGCCCCCTACCCTGAGCCTCCCGCTTGCTCAGCCTCGTTGGAGCCCACCCAAGGCTTGTGGGCTCTCTGGCAGAATCTCCTTTACTCTAATTTCCTTCCAAAAGTGGACACAAGAGGAGGCTAGGCTTTAGTTTATCCCCTGCTGTTTCTCAGTTCTTCCTGGTGGTCGTCCTCAAGACAAGTCACTGTCAAAGCAGGGCGTCCACACTGCACTTCACCATGGACAGCATTTGTCCTTGATGTTTGGACAATCCTCTTGACAACACTTGCCTGGGCCTTTCTGGGGCTTATTTTTAAAGACCTGAGAAGGGTCTAAAGAGTTAACAGCAACTAGTTTCCCGCCTCTACCAGGGAGAGCGACTGCTCCTACAGTAAGAAAATGTACTGACCCCCCAGCTACAACTCACTGTCCTTTCTGAGAACAGACCCCAACCGTCCTCAGTAATCTGCCCCCACCGAGCCAGAAGCAGCCAACGCCCTGGAATACACTATGGGGTACAGCCTGCCTCCCTGTAGCACAGGTGGGCATTCAGGACCCTCCCCAGCCCCAAACTCAAACCCAAACCCACTGCAGTGAGGTCGATTCCAACTCACAGCGCCCCTAGAGGAAAGAGTGGAACTGCCCCAGAGGGTCTCCAAAGTTGTCAATCTTTATGAAAACAGACTATCTCGTCTTTTCTCCCACAGAGTGACTGGTGGGATCAAATCGTTCCCCTTTCTGTTAGAAGACAAGTGCTTAACCATTGAACCAGTAGGGCTCCACCTCTCCCCTCCTCAGGCCCCTCCAAGAACAAGAGCTGAGGGAGGCAGAGCTGCCCAGATAGGAGGGCTGCCGCCACCCCATCAGGAAATGCCTTCTTGGTGCTGTCCCTGGTGCTGCCCCTTTCTCACTCTGTTCCTGATGTCGGCTCACAGCCTACCCCTTAGTCTGGTAATCTGTCAGGAACCCTCGTGGTGAACCCAGCTTGACCTACAATACCAACTAGTCCTGCCCCAACTCTGATCTGTGGCCAAGCTTTTGGTGTCAAGCTCTGCCAGGGACTCTGCCCGGACTTTTGTTGGCCTGGAGAGAGGTGACTCTGGCCTAGGCCCCTGACGCATATACCTGCACAGTTAGGGTTATGGCCCTAGCCCCAGCAAGTCTGACCTCTCACCTGCCCCATATTTGTCAGCCTAGCCCCCTGTGCTTATCTGCGGCCCTATGGGTTAGTTATTCCAGACCTTGTTCACAGAGGAGGCTGCAATTCATAGAAAACAGAAGCCAAAAGCAGGGAAAAAGAGAAGGGTGTCTCGGCCTTTCCCAGGCATGTCCCTTATGCGATCAGAACCATCCCCAGCCTGCTGTTGCTCCAGGCCATGCATGGTATGTACGAGTACTAGGCACTGGGATTAGGGGTTACTCTAGGTGTGAGTACCTCATTCCACATCATCTTCAGGTTCACAGCATAAAGTTCCCTGGCTTACCCTTGGTTGTGAACTTAGAACTACAGAAACGTTACCGCAGGCTCACAGCCCCACTACACATGTCCACCTTGGTCTCTCCACTCCCCTCTGGGCAGAAACCCACAACTCCATATCACCTTCCAGTTCCCAAGGAAACAAAGGCAAATCTCACACTCCTCTCCAGGGAGCCCTGGGCTAGAACCATTCAGCTCCCATGGAGGCAACAGATGAGCCGAGAGGTCCAGTGCTGGGAAGCAGCCTTGATGCAAGGAGGGAGCTCCTGCTGAAGGACCAGAGCAGCGGGGCTCCAAGAGGCAACCCACTGGACATGCACGGACTCTGCCCAGGGCCTGTTGGTGGGGGACAGGGGACACACGGTGTCAGTGGCAGCTCTGGGCTGAGGGTCGACTCCCACATGGTTCTTCACTCACACATCTGGCACCTGGCACTGATGCTTGCTGTGGCCAGTGATGCTCAGGTGAACCATCCCCCAGGGCAGTGACCGACAGCCTCTCAGGCAGCTTCTCACAGCGTGGCAGCTGTGGTCCTGGAATGAGCATCCCAAGAGGCCTGGCAGTAGCCACACAGCTTCTTACTATGCAGCCCAACATCACAGCCAGCTCCCACACAGAGGCAGCTCAGGTTCCAGGAAAGGGCATTAGACGTCACTTCTCCAGCAAGAAGGGTCAGCGAGCACACTGCCATCTTGGTTCTACCACAGTCACTACCCCCAAAATACCAAGGATGGGGCCACACCTCACCAGCAAATCCCTTGTGGTCTCAGAAACTGCAGGATCCATCAAGAGCAAGACAAAGGGGTTCCTGATGGCTCTGGAGAACTCAGAATCGCTAATTAGTCTTCACCCTGGAAAGGAGGTGACCCCACTTAACATGGGGGTGCAGTGGCCAAATCAAGCCTGATCAAACCAAGAATGCTATTGCACTTGTGCGTGGAAAGATAAAAAGAAAACTCCACCACAGCCAAAGTTAAAAGAGAAATGACAAAACAGGGGAGAAAAGTACATGCCACATCCACCAAAGGCAAAGGGTAACAGCAGTAATGCAGGAGGAGTATCTGAAGACTCAGAAGGAAAAAGCCAGACAGCCCCAGAGCAAAACAGGAAGCAGGGCAAGAGATGAGTACATGGTTGCATCCAACAACACGCACATGCCTTTAGATACAGCGAGGACCCCCCCGTTAAGAGAAATGCGAAAGAGAACTCACTGGCATGACCACCTTCCCCTCTCTGGCAAATATCCACGAGTTTGGCAACACTGTCTGTTGAAAGGCTGTGAAAACACACATTGTCCCAACATGGCTGGTGAGAATGCTAGTAACAGCACAGCACCTGTGGATGGTCTAGCAACACTTAGCAAAATGACACAGCCATTTTCTTTTGACCAAGAAATCCCACTCCTAAGAATCTACTCAAAGACCTGCTGGAAAACGTACAGAGCCATGTACCCATGAGGCTATTCTCATGGATTTATGTCTAAAAGCAAAAGATGGAAGACAACCCAAATGTCTGCCATAATGATGTAGGTGACGAGGCTGAAAGACAGCCCCACGGTGGATTGCTACACAGCTGTAAACAGGGAATGGGAAAGGTGTCTACACCATGTCCTCTAGGACATGGCCTGAAGTAAGAAAAGCAGCTAGTAGTGCCTAAGGCATTTGACTGCTAACCAGCAGTCATATATATATGTATGTATGTATATATGTATACACACACACACACACACACACTTGGAAACAAAGAAGAATTACCGGTAGTTGGAAAATTTAGCCTTGGTGACAGAAATAACGCTGGAGATCGCATGACAGAATTTGGTAAGACCAAGGACTCATTCATTGCAAATACCTTTTTTCAACAACACAAAAGGCAGCTATACACGTGGACTTAGCCACGTACACAGGAATCAGATTGACCACATCTGTGGCAAGAGGCGATGGAAAAGATCAATATCTTTGGCCCAAACAAGGCCAGGAGCTGATTGTAGAACAGACCATCAACTGCTCACACGCAAGTTCAACTTGAAGTTGAAGACAACTAAAACAAGTCCACAAGAGCCAAAATATGACCTTGAATATATCCTTCCTGAATTTA
>NW_006921625.1:1385265-1391253 GCF_000298275.1 Orycteropus afer afer
CTGGGCAATCTACTTCCATAGAGATACCACCTTGGAAACCTAAGGAAGGGTCGCTATGAGTTGGGATCTACTAGAATGCTGTAATCAGTAGTGCAGATAGTTAATTCACCCTACCTCCATCCGATACCCTGGAGATCCACTTCCATTCGGTCCACTGGTGATCTACCTCCATCTGATCCCCTAGTGATCCAGTTCCATCCAATACCCTGGATATCTACTTCCACGTGGTCCACTGGAGATCCACCTCCCTCTGATCCACTAGAGATCTACTTCCATCTAATACAGTGATGATCTACTTATATCCGGTCCACTGGAGATCCACCTCCCTCTGACCCACTGGAGATCGACTTCCATCCAACACACTGGTGATCTATTTTCATCTGGTCCACTGGAGATCTGTTTCCATCCAGTCCACTGGAGATCGACTTCCATCCAATACACTGGAGATTTGTTTCCACCTGGTCCACTGGAGATCTATCCTTATCTGATCCACTGGAGATCGGCTTCCATTCGGTCCACTGGTGATCCACTTTCATCTGATCCACTGGAGATTTACTTCCATCCAGTTCTCTGGAGACCTACCTCCATCCGATCTACTTCTGAAGAATCAGTCATTGTAAACCCCCTGGAGCACAGTTCTTCTCTGACACACATAGGGGTGCCATGAGTCAGAGATGACTTGAAGGCAGATGGATTTTATGTAGTAATCGAACCCCTGAAATCTCCTCCTCAACCTATATACAATAGCTTCCCAAGCTGCAAATTACATCCTCAGCTTGACAGGAAGATAGAGAATCCCAAACATCAAAGTTACTGTGAGTAAAACAGAAAACACCTCAACTCCAAGCCCCACCGCCCCTCATACTCCCAAGCCCGCCCTGCCTGCCTCAGGCTTTGTGCAGACCAAAAGCCACAGGGAGGACAGAGAAGTGAGGCAAACAAGGGCACAGCTAGACAGTCACCAGAAAGATCAGAGCCAGTCTCAGTACAAAGGTGGTAAAAAACACAGTTCAACACAAGGACAGTAGGAGGGTGATGTCAAAGAACTTAAAGGGACAGACCCATCTGAAAAATAGGGCGTGCATTTAGAGAGCTAGAGGCCATATAAAGGGCCAGTGGATGATATAAGAATATGAAAGGGTTAAAGGGACAGCCTTCCAAATGCACAGCTTCTGAGGGAGGCAAAGACAGAAAGGAAGGCAGCAGCTCCATTAGGGAATCAAGCAGAGGAGGAGACAAGCAGGAGGAGAGACATTTAGGGTCTCACAAGACAAGGACACAGCTGCAGTACTCACCCCAACCCCAACCACCGAAACAAAGAGCAAACCAACTGACTAAAGTGCCTGGGTCTAGCCAGATGGACAGAAACAGGGGCCACAAAGCCAGGAACCTTGGGATCTGAGGACCACCACCAGTGAAACGACAAATTGGCATGGCTAACTCCGTGAGGCCGTACACAACACCACCACTGTGGTGTTCTTGCCAAAATGCATAACGTCATTCTAATCATGACAACACGTCAGATAATCTGAGCTGAGGGACATTTGCAAATGGTTGGCCAGTCAGTGCTCTTCAGAAGTGTCAAGGCTATGAAAGACCAAGGGCTGGCACAGCTTAGAGGAGACCAAGAAGAGATGACAGCAGGCTGCTGGAGGTTCCCAGAAGGGACCCTGGGGCAGAGACAGAAACCGGCAGGAAAACAGAATGAGGTCTGTGCCTGGCTCACAGCACTGGACCAATGTTAACGTCCTGGTTCTGACAGTATCAAAATGGTGACCTGAGATGCTGGCCTGGTGGAACCTGGGGAAGGAGTGTAGAAGCACTCTGTGCTGTTCTTGCCACCTTCCTCTAAGTCTACAACTTGATAGAAATACCAATTTGTAGTGGGTGAACATTCACAGCAGATTCTCTATAACACATAACCCTGACCATGTGAGGTAGTGGTGGCTCAGAGGCAGACTGCTCACCTTGCATGTAGGAGACCCAGGTTCGAGTCTCAGCCAGTGCACCTCACGCACAGCCACCACTGACTGTCCACGGAGGCTTGAGTGTTGCTAGGATGCTAAATAGGTTTCAGGAGAGCTTCCAGACTGACACAGGCAGAAAGGCCTGGTGATTCACTTCTGAAAACCATCCAGCGAAAGCTCCGTGGACACCAACCAGTTGGATCTGCACCAGTCCTGGGGATCCTAGGGTCACCTCTCCCTCTTCACCTTGTTGCTGGCTGTGTCTTTAGAAGCCCACTCTGACCTCCCAGCCTCGATGGAGGTCATGGGCTCTGGCAGAGTTCTGAAAACTCCCAGAAGGCAGCTGTCACAGCTGAAACATGGCCAATGTTTGCAAGTCGGTCTCACACATGCCTGCCTTGGCCATGGACCACCCTGGGAGGGCAGCAGCCATGTCTATTCTGTCTACCACTTCCCAGAGGCCAAGAATTCCCAGTGAGTATTTGCTAAACAGATAAGTGGGTGGTAGGATGGACTGGTGGGCCACGGTGTGTGACCCAGGAGGGGTAACACACAAGGATGCAGCTTCCTGCCCTGCGAGCATCTTCCTCTGGGTCCCAGGAGGCCCCTGCTGATGCCCTGATGACATGAGAATATTTGGCAATGTGTTGTCTGAACTGCCCTGGAAACCAGAGGCCCTCTTGGGGCCAATTCTGCGTGACTCTGAGGTCAAATTCGGCTGCTGTCAGGGGACCACGGGTGGGCATGAAGCTTCTGAGCCTCCTCTCTCAAGAGGAAACAACTCAGTGTGATTTTTCTTCCTGGCTGACTCCCAGAACTTTATTGTCTTTCTAAGATTTTAACTCAAATGTGAAACAAAGCCTCCTGGGAGTTGAAGAGGCAAGAACAGGCCTCAGGGGCAGAACAGTTCTCTGGCTCCTGGGGACTCTCCTCTCTCAGAATCTCAGCCAGCCACAGACGCAGAGCAGGGAGGACCTCTCACCTCGACCCTCCAGGTGAGTCCTCTCAGAATCTCAGCCAGTCACGGATGCAGAACAGGGAGGGGACCCTCACCCCAAGCCTCCAGGTGAGTCGCAGCTCTGGAAGAGATGGTTCATCCTACACCTGCCCAGCCTGTTCAGATGACAGCACTCCAAGGGCTGAGAAGAGCGGGGTCCTCAGGGGTCTGTGCCTGCAGGAGAGCTTTGGGGACAGCAATATGCAGCCCTGTTTCCTCCAGGGGATCATCTTCAGCCAGGAACAGCTTGGAAGAAAGGACAAGGGCAGGAACCCCTGTTTATGAACCTGTGGTGCTTTCGTGGACAGAGGGGAAAAATCAGCCACGTTGAGGAAAAGTCATGATATAACTTTCCGGACAGGAACAGCAGGTCACAGGCCCAGGGCAGTCGGACTGACTCAGGGGCACTGCGAGTCCCAGGGCCGATGAACTGGTTCTACCATCCAATGTGAATTCCAGCGGCAGAGGAACCGTAAAGCGAGCAGGGGGATCACCGGCGTGGCACTGAAGGATCTCCCTTATTAGGCGGCCACGGGCCCGAGCACGGCCACCACGGTGAGCATGGCGCAGGACCAGGCAGTGTCTTGTCCCATTGTACGTGGGGTGCTATGAGTTGGCGCTAACCCCACGGCACCTAACAATGACAACATTACACAGCTGGAGTTTGGCTGTTCAACAGAGATCAGGCCTCATCACAGTACACCTCAAGGAAGCCTGGCCGGTGTGAGCTGTGAACACACCCATGGCTAACTGGAAGGCTGAGGTTCAAGTGCACCCAGAGGTACCAGAAGAAAGACCTGCTGACGGACGGGTCCACTTCTGAAAGTCAGCCATGGCAAGGCCTGTGGAGCGCAGTGCACTCGGATGCACATGGGGGGCTGTGAGTCGGGGCAGCTGCTATTGCTTTCCATGAACCTTCAATCTGACCCTGCTTGCCACCTGTCCTGGCTGCGTTGCAAAGTTCCTCCAGCCAGTCTGGATACACCCCAGCCTTGCCACAGTGGGGGTGAGGAGGGACCCCGAGCAAGAGGAGTCCCAAAAGGACAGATCTGGATGCGGGAACACAGGTGCCCACAGGAAGCGGGTCTGTCACCCAAGTAAGGACTCTGCCTGCTCTGTGGCTCAAGCACATAAACTCTTGGGCTAATGGCGGCTGATGGCAGCTTCAGTTACTGGCCACCTCCTCCTCCATGTGATGCTGCTGTACACAGGGTGTGCAGAGGTGGACCTGTAAGGAGGCCTTGCTGGGAACTACTGGAAAGAACCACAAGGGCACAGCGTCTCCATTGCTGAAGGAGACACCCAAGCAGGCCGTGGGCCCAGTGCCCTTGGGCTGGCCTCTGGCCACTGGAAGATGGCTGGGCAGGCCCTTCTCTTATGGCCCATCCTCTCCCCCTCGGCTTCCCACTGGTGTGCACTGAGGCCTGGCCAAGGCCCCACTCTGACGCCCCCCTTCATTCCTGGAAACACAGCCCTGGCTCCCCAATCACACACTTGCCTGGGTTCTCGCCATACACCCCCTGGGGGCTAGTGAGGTGATGTTCAGAGCAGGACCTGGCACATAGAAAGTACTCCACCGTGGCCTTGGTCTCAGCTTGGTCTGTGAACCAGCCTTTGGTTCTTCCCATCATGCCGTTCTCCCAGCCCTTAGGTCTCGTGAGGATGGAAGCAAGCTCGCAGCACTGAAGCCTCTGCACCTGGGGCTGTTCACCGTGATGCTCCCGTAACCACCCGTGCCAGCCCGTGATGCTCATAGGGTCTTCTGAATTGAGCCCTTCTTCCTGCATCTGGTTCTTTGTGGGTGGCACAGTATAGACCATGAGGCCCGAGCCACGTTTGTGGAAGTATCTTCACCTCAAATGAAGTCTGTCAGCTGTGAGCTTACCCCTAGCACAACCCCCCCCCCGTGTCAAAATCCTAGCTGATGTTAGAATGACAGCTGAACTCACCTCCAGCTGAGACCCGTCTTTATAATAGTTACTTCTTCCCAGCACATTAGCATTGGGAAAGCCTGGGGGTGGCGGGGGTGCCATGTGTTCCCCTCTGACCCGAGGAGGAGAACTCCCACCGGGACCCTGTGATTGCTGCCCCAGTAAGCCCCAGCCAGGCAGTCACCGGGGCTGGGCCTGGACAAATGGTCAACCCCTTACATGCTGGAAACACTAGGAAAGTCAGAGCTACTGGCTACTCTACTAGGAGAAACTGGGGCTCGCAAGGGCAGAGCTCTGCCATGCGTGTGGGGGCGGGGACTCCGTAGGTAGTTGCCAAAGAAGCACTAACCTATAGGCCTCTTGGGTCAGAGGGCATCTGGGACTAGGTGGGTGACTTGCGGGGGAGGTCTCACGCTTGCCTTTGAATGCTGAGCCCCAGGGCCAGATGCCCCAGGTGCCAAAGGGGCTCTCACGCTCTCCCCCAGACCCTGCAGGTTGTGGGGCAGGTAGGAGCCGGGAAGGGGCGCACAGGGCCCTCCTACCTCCCGCGGCTCTCCAGCAGGTCACAGCCCGAAGCCTGTCTCGCATTCACAAGCAAGATGCACTAAAGAGAGCCCACACTTGGCGCTGCGGAGAGAAAGCAGCGAATCAAAGGGCGAGACCGCGCCCAGGGAGGCTGAGGAGCAGGCCCGCGGCCTCCCGCAAGCTCAGGGCCCGGGTTTCCCACGGCCGCTTCCAGACCTCGGCAACACGCTCGCCAGCCTGCCTCCCGGGCCGCGGGGCCCTCAGCAAACCCCCACTGCACCTTCCCGTATTCGCGCGAGCTACGCCCACGCGGCCCCCGGAAGCAGGGACCCGTGACATTAAAGCTCTATCCCCCAAAACGCAAACAGGCCACCGAGGCAGGCCGGCCCCTCGGAGCGGCCCCACGCTGGAGCCCGGCAGCAGTGCGCACCGCCGGCCCCATCCCGCGGCCGGGGGCCGGCGTCCCCGTGAGCGCCCGGGACCGCAGATGACCGAGCAACGCGCGCAGCTGAGACCAACGCCCGCGCCGGCGGGAGGGACCCGCCCTGGGCAAGGCGCGGGGCCCCGG
>NW_006921625.1:1391588-1399367 GCF_000298275.1 Orycteropus afer afer
GGAGCCGCACGGGCCGCGCCCGGCGCTCAGGTCCCTTTCCTTGCGGGGCTGATCCTTCCAAGGAGCAGGTTTGCAGTCAGTTGAGAAGGAAAGACGTGGTACCCTTGAAATAACCCAGCATGCTGGGGGCGGGCGCAGAGGCCAGAGCCGGCTGAGGGAGGAGGTGGCTGTGGCCGCTGACGAGGGACCTAGTGAGTTAGAGAATTCCTCACCTCTGTTTCATGTCGCATGCTAGCAGCCATGAAGCAGCCGGGAATAGTAGCACGTGTGTCGCTGGACTGTTAACCCTTGCCTCCCCATCTCCAAATGCTGCCTTGCACGCCCCTGCCCCGCAAAAACGCCCTTTGGAGCCCTGCGTGGAGCAGGTCATCCTGCTGCTGGCCCCCTGACCTGCAGTGCTGTCCCACACCCCTCCAGCCACAGGACTGGGCAGGGGCTAAAGCCTGGTCTCTGGAGCTGGTGGGGTTAAGGTCTCCCCAACAGCACCACCACATCTCAAATGCTCTGTGTCCCTGTTCACTACAGACAGTAGCGATGCCCACTGCTCAGAGCTGGTGCAGTAAGGAATAGTGTGTGTGTGAGCTAGTTAGAAATGTGCCTGGCACAGAGGTGGCCGCCTATCAATACCACTGAGAACTACCGATGTCCTGGATCCAAGTTCATTAGGAACAAGACTCTGTAGTCAAGGGACCCAGGAGAGGGTGCAGGAACCAACACAGCAGGTCAACTCCTAACCAACAAACTTAAAGATGAAAATAGAAAACACCAGAGTATGTTGCCTGCAGAAAGAGTCAACACTGTTTTATGAAAACACACCGACTGCGAAACATGTCCCCCAGTGGGAGGGTTTCCTCTCTGGGAGACCTAGACACACCAGTCAGCAGAACTCAACATGGTGGGCCCAGAAACACAAAGCTGTGAGTGGCGTGGTGGGCCTGGAAGCTCAAATCCTACAAGTGGGTCCTGGTGTAAATGTTCATCCTATATGTCTATTACTTGGCTGGAAGCCACAGGAGTGAGTTCAATTCTACACCTGAAATGTAAGTAGGGGCCATAGTCTTGGAGGTCTCACCAGGCTCTATCAGACCAGTAAACCTGGTCTTTTTTTTTTTTTTTTTTAATGATTTTGAATTTTGTTCCACATTGTTCCTCTACTCTACCCAGGATCTCCTACAATGATCCCTTTCCAAGTGGTTGACAGTGGTAGCCAGGCACCACCTAGTTCTTCTGGTCATCCTCTTTTATCTTACAAAAGATAAGAGAGAGAGGTGAACAGAGAAAGAGGGACTTCCTACCACCAACAAGAAGGGTGGAGAGTGGGGCGTGTCCTTTGGACCCAGGGTCCCTGCACTGGGAAACCCCTAGACCTAGGGGAAGACTGTCCCCCGGAGCTGACAGAGCGAGGCTTTCCCCACAGCCAGTGCCCTGCGTTGGGACTCCTTACCTCGTGCCCTGTGGAAGAATAAGTTCCTGTTGGTGAAGGCAGTCCACTCGTGGTAGTTCTGTCATAGCAGTACCAGACAACTGAGACAGGGTCTACTGCCTGCAGCCCTGCGGGGAAATAAACACTGTCAGATCAGCTGCAGACAACAGAACGACTCTGTTTTCAGTAGAAAGGAATTTAACACCAGAAATTGAGTGCTTATAGACTCATTGAAGGAAGGGAAGAATGGGCTCCAGGTGGGCTCTCCCACGCCCAGCGTAATGCCACACAGCTGCACCTGAAAAAAATCAGGACACCACTATCCCCACCTCTGGCCTCATCATCAGCCCATCCTGATGCAATCCAGGGATCAAGACACACACAGCTCTGGGCTCCAGAATCAGGCCACGCCAGCTAGGTGCACACGGTACAATGGACACCTCCCATAGCAGTGCCTCTCTCGCCTCTCAAGCTGATTTGGAATCCAAGTCTTGTTCACATGCATTTCGTCAGTGGGCATGATCACAAAACCAACCTGTGTGAACCTGGTCCACAAGCCACCTGCATTAGCATTTGATTGGGGGTGGATGGTTTGACCACTAACCAAAGATGCCCAGAGATTGGGGTGGGGCCGGTTGCATGTTAGCTTTGCTAACAGCAGAGCTATAAAAAGAAACATTTGACTTATACTTTCAGATTTTCTGAACCAACCCTTTTGCCGAGTACAATCAAAAATGCTGGTGAGATTTAAAACATTTCAAATGCATCAAAGAGATGATAAGTTAGTAAGAATTTCCCAGGCCAAAAGTGTAAATGACAGTGGGAACTTGGGTGGGTATGTTGAACAGCAGCTGTGCTTACCAGGTGAGCATCCACCTGTCCGGGCTTACTTGAGTGTGGTTTACTTGGCCTTTTAGGCAAGGGGTACCAAAGTCAAGGACCAGAGTCTACCCAAGCATAGAGTCTAATAGCAGAAGCCCTTCTTGTCATAAAACCCAAAAATGGTAAAAGGGTGAACCAAGGCACACCCCACCCCACAAGTCCAAGGACTGCAGGTAAAGCTCCCTCAATGCAAAGCAGAGACTCGAGGATGTATTTCTCTGAGAAGCTGGACATTTGAGCCAGCCACGACCAAATCCACACACCACGGGCGACAGGCTTAAAACTTCAAGTCTTTAATTTAACATAAAGACAGAAAACTGCCACCACGAGGTGCCTGCAGGAAATGGGAACTTTTTGGAGGAACACACCTTAATTTAGGCCTCAGAGAACTCCCACAGACAGTCTTTCAAGGACAATGAGCACGTCACAGTTACAAATAATCATGACAGAAAATAAGGCCCTTGGGGTGAACCAGACAAAAAGAAGAAGACAGGAGGAGGCAGGGGGAGGAGGAGACAAGAGAAGACAGGCCTTCACGGACTTCAGGTATCTGACTTTGCAGCTAAAGACACTAAAATCAGTATGTATAATATGGTTGTAGAAATAAAGGGCAAGATGAAAATTTTCCTCCGGGAGCATGAAATTACGTAAACTAGCTGAGCACATTTGAAAAGCATATCTGAAAACCGGACACAATTTCCAGCAATGAAAATATAATACTCAAAAGGGTTTTAAATTCAGTTTAATGGCAGATTAACCACAGGTGGAAGGAGTTATCTAGAAAGCAACCCAACGATACAGACATTTAAAAACCAAGAAGAGAGGTTAAGAGACATGGGAACAGAATGAAAAATATCTACTATACGTCGAATTAGAGCTGCCAAACGAGAAAACAGGTTGGAGGCAACATTTGAAGAGAGCAGCATAGGCTCGTATTACTGACTCACATAGTCTGAAGCCCAGCATATTTTAAGAAGGAAAAAATAAAGAGAGCATCCAACAGAAGGGCAGTATTTGCACAGGGAGCTAGCCCAGGGGGCAGGAATGCAGAGGAAAGAAAGACACAGGGAAGAGGTTGCTACAGGGAGGACCTGGGAAGAGAGCTGTTACATTGTGGGGAACTGCAGTCGATGTCATGAGACAAAAGGTGTGTGAACTTCTGTATGGAAAATGAATTTGCTCTGTAGACTTTCACCCAAATCACAATAAAAAAAAAATAATAATAAAAAGAGAGTATCCACATTGGACTCAAAGAAGATTTGAAAGCAGTTTTTTCTAAAGGGTCAGTGGTTAGAACAGCCAACAGAAGAGCAGCTGACTCTAGATACTAACAGCGAAAGCAGGAGAACACTGGGATGGTGTTGTCAGAGTGCTGAAAGAAAACCAGCCGTCCAACAAGGATCTTACACTCAATAAAAAAACATAACTGGAAAAAAAAGAAAAGAAATAAACAGAGCTTCCCAAAATAAAGGGAAAATCAAATATAGACATTTTCAAACAAAAAAAACTGAGAGCATTTGCCACCACACACCCTTACTAAAGGGAGTTCCAAACACCAAATAAAACTAGTTACCCCAGAAAGAAGTTGTGAGCACAAGAAGTTATAAAAACACTGAAAGTCGTTTATGTCTGGGTGGAGAGAAGCAAACAGATGAGACAGTAGCAATAACACCTAAATAAAAGAGATACAATTAAAATACCTGTTAGCATCTCAATCTGGAGGCAGGTAGAGTTAACCTTGTTCAAGGTGGTTGATTGCTTGGGGGAGGGTAAAGTTTAGCTTACACTTTGATCAGTTGATTATGGGTTTTGCATTTTTAGGGTGGCCACCACAAGAACAGAAAGAGTATATAATTTCCCAATTAGCAGAAGGGAAAGAAACTAAATGTTAGAAAATAAATAATCAGCCCTCATTAATCCCTCTGACAAGCTGTGCGGAGCAGAGGCATCTGCCAAACGGCATCCAGACTGACATGCAGAGAAGGCACCCACGTGGAAGGGAACACATGCCCAGGGCACTCACTGCTACACCAAGGGCTGGGATGCTTGCTTCACGCACGTTTATTTAAAATTAATCGCATTACGTTGTCGGTTTTCTGCATTTTTCAATTGTATAACCAACTAAAATTCTGTAACGTGTTAAAAAAAAAAAAAATTCTCAAAGTCTAAAAAAAAAAAAAAAAATCCAAAATAAAGCAACAAAGAAAGAAACCAACAAAAGGAGCCACAAGGAAAAAATACAAAAGAAGATGGCAGATTTCTGGTTGGAGAACATCATCACTGCAGCGGGCTCTTCCTTCTTTTTATACTTCCCCAAATGCTCTCATTGAAACAGACAGAACTAGACTAGCCAAAGCAAGCCCCTTGTGGACAGAGGGTCCTGGTTCTGGGGAAGGCGGGCTGCACACACTCTGCCATTTCTCCTCCCAATGCAGCTGTGAAGGACAGAAAGCCTGGCACCGGGACTCAAGGACTCTCATAGGCAGCAGAGGCAGACAGGGTGGGGGAGACTGGATCTCACTGCTTTGGTGGTGAGTTTACCACTTTTCCCTCTCTTATTCTTATTCCCCAGCTGGGATTAGAGGGACTCAGTCCCAAACCCAGGAGTGGGCCTTGGGGCAGACAGGGCTCCAGGAGAAGCCATCCACGGATGTGGGGGGGACTCCCAGGGAAGCCTCCCAGGTCTCCTTGAGGAGTAGGAAAGGGACCCGCTCACACCCAGAGAGGGTGGGCCACTCCCCCCTTTCTTTCTTTCTTTAGTCCCTTGTTTCCCAGCCCCTTCCCAATGCAGCAACAGCAGCCATAGGGACTTCAGGGCCTCAAAAGCCAAGGCCTTCCTCTGGTTGCAGGGCCTGTGCTCGAGGGTGTGGGTGAACCCCTAACTCCTATGTTCATGTACTACGTGGTCCAAGACACAGGTGGAGTAATCAGAAGTGTGTGCCAAAGCTGGGTAAAGGAAGCTTGGCTTTCAGGCAGAAGCACCAGGAAGGGGAGCCCAGGAAACCAGAAAGTACCAGGGAGACTGCAGAAAGGAAGGAGCTAAGCCAAGTGATCCCAGAAAGCTGCTGTGGGCTTGGCTCACACGTGAGCTGTACACATGTACGAAGCATTTCATACATAGGCTTTCAGGCCTGAAGAATAAGCTGGACCCTCTGCCCAGGTCTTACTGGGGCCACACAAGAGACAGATTCCAACAGCTTCTAACAGCGCCTCCGAGGATGGATGGAACATTCAGCCTGAACCCAGCAGGGTCCATTATTGCCTTCTAAAATAGGAAAAAAATCAACATTCTCCATGGGACTTAACAAGATGCAGAGACTCATAACACAACTCAGAATATCCCAGATGCAACCCAAAATGACCTGCGTACCAAGACCCAGGAAAATCGCAACCAGGGTGAAAAGACAACCAGGGTTGCCGTTGCCAAGTGACAGGCATGTGAAGGCTTGGATGACGCAATTATTTAAAAAATGCAACAATGGAAAGAGTGAACCTCTTGGAAAAAAAAAACAAACCAGAAAGATACAAAACCTCAGCATAGAAATAGAAATTATACAGAAGAATTAAGTGGAAATTTTAGGACTATACAACACAGTAACCAAATGAAAACCACACTGGGCTCCTGAGAAGGGTGGTGATGGCAGACAAGGCGACGGTGAAGATGCACCATGTTTCTTGGTTAAACACGTGTCTACGGTGAGATTTGGCAATTTGAAGTTTAGGGGTTCACTCGAGAGAAACAGGAGCATGTTCTCCAAAAGCCCGGTCCGAGGACATTCATGTCAGCTTGACTCGTTTTGTTCCAGCTGTCTGTCCATGGGAGAACGAGAGCTGTGTGTGGCAGCTATCTGATGGCGTGCCACCCAAAAGCAAACAGCAGTAGAGTCCGGCTGAAAGCGGCAACACAGACGAACCTCCAGTACACTGGGATGGGTGAAGGAGTCCAGACAGTCTGGAGAAGTGGCATCGTGCGTGTGAAGTTCTAGAACAAGCTAGAGTACAAATCAGAACAAGGGTTCCTTCCTGGTGTGTGCCTGGGGGAGGGTCGGTGACACCCAGGCGGCGGGAGGGAGCTTCCTGAGATGGGAGTAAGATACATGGGTGCCAGTCAAAACAACACATGTTCCCCGTGCGTAAATGTGGGGAGAGCTACACGCGTGCTCTGTGCTGCTCCAAAACCCAACTTCAATGATTTAGGATTATCCCTGGATCTAGTGCAACACACCTTAATCACAACAGGCCAGAGTCGAATGAATCAGCCCTCCGGGCTTGTTCTGGAAGCTACACCTCAGAACCAGCCAGACACTACGCCCGCAGCTCCTCCACCTGCATGGCTGATGGTCCACAGATACTGGTTGAGGGTCTACTGGATGCCAGGTGCTGTTCCAGATTCTGGACAGAACCAGCCCTGCCTTCCTTAGGGTCACGTTCTAGATGGGGGAGACATTTTAAATGTCAGGTAACAAGAACTTTGGAGAAAAGTAAACACAGAGCAAAGGGATCCGAAGATGTCCGCAACTGCATAAGGGAGCAAGGCCTCTGCCTTCTGCAAGGAAGACTCCCTGGTCAGGTGATGTGAATAGAGGCCTGAGGAAGGAGGGGATGGAACTGCAGCTCTTCCAGGTTCCTGCTGTTCTACTTTGAATCCTCCCTCTTCGCCACAACCACAGCTCAGCTGTTCTGGGACTTAATGAAAAGTGGGCTTTCAAAAAGGTGAACCGAGGAAATGAATGAACACCTAAAGGAATGGCCAGCCAGTGAGTAGACAACTGGGGGTCTCCAGGTGTCCTCATCTAGAAAAAGGTCCCTGGAAGTCAGCCAGGGCCCCGTGAGCATGGGCAAAGCCATGGTGCCTCTCCTCCTCTCGGGGGCCAGTGCAGGACTCACTATCACTTCCCCCCGTGTAGTCACCCCTAATGTCTTACAAGTGGTGTGCCAAACAGACAGACTTCCCTTCCAGACAGAGTCCCGCATTTAAACCAGTTCAGTGTTGCAGGCACTCATTGCTCTCCTTCTTCCCAACATTTTCCGAAAATCTTCAGAAGCACAGGAGTGTGGAAGGATGGATGTGAGCACTCACATCGCCGCCACCCAGCTTCTGTCATCAGTACAGTGCAGTGTCTGGTCCCGCACCACTCTCTCCAGCCCTCTGCCTCTCTCCAATGCTTGGTTTTATGTGTTTCTTGGCTAGACCAATTGTTAGTCAAACAGTGACCTTGGCATTGCCATGAAGATACTTTGTAGATGTGGTTAAACTTTAAGTCCCCTACCCACTGACATCGAGTCAACTTCGACTCAGTGACCCTTTAGGACAGAGTAGAATTACCCCATAGGGTTTCCAAGGCTCTGGTGGTATAGTGCCTAAGGCATTTCACTGCTAACCAGAAGGCTGGCGGTTTCAACCCAGCAGCCACTCCGTGGAAAGACTGGGCAGTCTACTTCCATAAAGATTTACCACCTTGGAAACCCAAAGT
>NW_006921625.1:1400167-1412283 GCF_000298275.1 Orycteropus afer afer
GCACCTTAGTCTTCAAAGGGACATCTTTGCTCCTTAACACTTCTAAAGAGGTCTTTTGCAGATTTGCTCTCACATTTGATTTTTTGACTGCTGCTCGCACATGGTTGCATGTGTCAGCGGTTTGTTGTTATTTCTCGCTGGGATTACTCCTTTGTGTGATTCAGCCTGGTTTGTTGATGCGTTCTGTCCAGGAGCACCTAGGCTCTTTCCAGTTTGGGACTTTATTTGCGGCTCTCCGAGTTCTGCATCGTGGACAGGAGAGGGCGCCAGCGAGCTGGTGAGCAGAAGGGATGCATCGCCGGGCGCTGGGTTTTCTCAGGAAGCAGGAAGTGTCCTGTGCACCCTTGCCTCACCACCATCTCAGTAGCAGACCTTAGGCTGAATGCTGAGAACCGTTTCGGCTGTGACAAGTCTCACTTGTCACTGAGTGGTATCCAGTGGGTCACCATGAGTGACCCCTGGCTTGGGGGCAGCCCTGGGCCGCATGCTAGGGGCACAGGGCCGGGAGAACGGGGTGGGGGCAGATGGAGCTGCTGTTGCGCCGCAGGCACCCGTGACTCTTCCTCAGGGCACCGAAGTGGACGCTGCAGTGCATGGCTCCTGACCTGCAGCGGAGGCCCCGCCGCTTTGCAGTCTCGGCCAGTATTTCTCAAGCCAGATGATAGAACTTGGGGTCCTGGGGGTGCCCAGGTGGCTGCTCCCGAGTGACCTGACAGTGTCCAAAGCACCTAGTGGGTGCTTCAGGTGGGAAAGCAGTGAAGCGTGGCCTGATGGGCGGGAGAGGAGCTGTGCACCGTGGAGGGTCTCCAGAGTCACGGGCACTGCTGGTCTGAGACAGTTCCTCATGCTGCCCCGAGAGCCAGTCGGCCTGGTGGGTCTGGGGCTGGTGATACCGTGCGGCCGTCAGGCTAGGGCGCCGGCTGAGGTGTGAGTGTGCAGGAGGGAGAATGAGGGGGCATTGCAGGGTGAGGTGCTGAGCATCCAAAAAGGGCTGGGCAGGAGTGCGGTGGGCGGCAGTGGCACCAGGACCAGGGATGGGCACAGTGTGGGTGGGTGGCAGTGGCACCAGGACCAGGGTTGGGGCAGGTGTGTGGGTGGGAATCAGTGTCACCAAGACCAGGGATGGGCAGTAGTGTGGGTTAGGGTTAGGCTGTGGGGGACACAGCCCTCTCCTGCTAGACACCATCTACTCAAGAGAACACACAGACACCACTGAAGGGAAAGTAGCACAGAGAGCAGATGTCAGGTGAGGTGCAGGACAACGTGCCGTGGGGCTCAGAGGAGGGGGAGAGCCGGGGACTGCAGCTGGAAACCAGGCTTGGAGAACAGACAGGTAGGCCAGGAGGAAGTGCGGTCCAGCTGGCCTAAGGAGGGCAGGTGTGCCAGTCCCAGACAGGATGGGAGGGCCCCCTCAGGATGGTCTCCTGGCACTGCCTGGTGGCATCCGCCCTCTGAGTCTCTTTTGCTAGCCACCCCCTGCCCACGTGTTCTCAAGAGCAGGTGCTCCCGCAGCCAACAGCACCCATCCTCCCTGCCTGGGTACTGAATGGAGAAGTGCAATGAAGGCAGAGAGAGCCCCAAAGATGGTCCTCGCTGCCGAAAAATCCAAGAGGAGGATGTCATGGAGTCTCAGAGGGCTGGTTTGTGGGCTCACGTATTCTTCCCAACATGACCTATTGCACCAGCCCCCTTCTGCCAGGGGAAGGTTCAACCCTGGCTGGAGGAGAAGCGCCACCTCCCCAGGAGCCCCACTGCTCCGGTGCAGTGGCCCATCCCCGTGCCCGCCCCCATGGCTGTCAGGTGGAAACTGTGCTTTGCCAAGCAGGCTGTCCAGGGAGAGGTGGACCGCCACCGTGGGAGCCTGCGATGTGTGATGCATGGGTAAGTGGCCAGTGGAGGCTTTCAAGTGCTGTCCACCCACGCGGAATGGTGCTCAGGAACCACACCCATAAGTGCTGGCTGGCCACACCAGGGCCACATCCTTCACACCCTCACTCCGCAGGGTTGCTGGCCACACCAGGGCGGCACCCTTCACACCAGAGTCGCCAGCCACACCAGGGTGGCATCCTTCACGCTGTCAGTCCTCAGAGTCGCTGCCAAAGGTAGCGTGCATGTGCAATGCGGAGAGCCTGGCAAAGAGACTTGAGATGAAAGAGGTGTGGCTCTGGGTCCTGTGTTTCCCAAGTACTTGTTCCCCTGGGGCTGTGGGCTTCTGTGCCCCTGCCTGTCCAATGCCCTCTCCTGTAGAGATTAAGCGAAAAGCTTAATCTGGGCCTTCAAGTGACCCCCCCGCACACACACATACACAAAGAGCCACTGTTCTCCGATGCAGGGACCAGGCCTGGCTGAGCACGAGGGGACTCATGGGGCCCCTGTCTTAAGGCTTTGGCTTCTGGGGCTTACCTGAGCTGTGCTTGGTGGGACTGTCAGGACCCCACTGCGCACGCCAGCTCGGCTGCGTCCAGCTCTCGGCAGCCTCCCCTTCTCGGCCAGGGCCTGAGCCTTTCACCCTGGCACTCCTGGGTCACTGCGGTTGCTCCGCTGGCCCTGCCCCTGGGCCCACCACTGGTCTTTCTGGGGACACAGGATGAGGTGAGTCAGGGCTGTGGGGCCCGAAAGGCCTGCTCTCAAAGCCCTAGAGATTACAAGCCGCGGACAAGGCATTCAGCTGCTCTGAGCTCAGTGCCCCCTCTTTGGTTGTTAGAACTGTAGATAATAAGACAGAATGGAGCTCCTTGCAGGACTCCCACTCTCTAAGCAGAAGCCTTTGCTCTCAGAGAACATGCATCCCACAGCAGCCTGGGGAAAAGCATTGCAAAGTTGAGTGTTTCAGTAACTACAACGGCTGACCCAGGTCTGAACTGGACTCCATTCTGTTGTAGGCCCCGCTTCTGCTTTTTAGAGTACGTGACCCATGACCCCACTCTGGACCAAGATGTCTTTCTCTCCAACGAAATGGTGGCTCACCCCAAACATTGCAGGACCTAGGAACCAGCTTCAGGATTCATGCAGGAAACTGTGGCTAAAGTTGAGTACCCCAGGCAATAAAAATTCTCAATATGTGTGTCTTACAAGAATATGCTGAATGTCAGCCAATCAGCATGCCCCGTTATCTTTCCAACTCTGTACAAAGTTCTGCAAACTGATTATGTAAGATGTGCCTTTATGCTTCCTCTTTGGAATGCTCACCCCTCAAGTCACTGTGATTTGGGTGAAAGTTTAGAGCAAACTGGTTTTCCATTCAACAACCATAGACATCTCCTGCAATCCCCACACGCTAACAGCATTCTTCCTTCCTCCCTGCACCAACCCCTTCCCTTCGTTCTTCTTTCCCACCTGATCCCTCTTTTCTTGCTCTGTCCCTGGGCACATGCTGTCCTCCTAATCTCACGTTCTTGATTGTGGAACACATTTTGAATGTTTCATTTTGATTCTTGATTTGTAGATCTTTGAATCTAAATAAAACTCTCATTTTGCAGAAACTTTTGTTTTTCACGAGCCCTACAAGTGGGCAGCATGGCCACCACCACCCGAATGTCCAAAATGGGACTTGAGCCCAGGAAGGCTAAGTAAGTGGTTCTCTCAGGTCACACTGCTGGTCCATGTAGCGCCAAGATGATGCCAGTCCTCATGTTGTCCTGCCTCTCCTGGGACTCCCGTGGTGTTTGTCCCCACCACATGCTTCTCTGCACACACTGCCTGCTTGTACAGAGGGGGAAGGGGGAGGCAAAACCATAACTCTCCTGTTATGGACTGAACTGTGTCCCCAAAACATGTAGCAGTTCTAACCTGAGTGCCTCTGAACGTGACCTGGTGTGGGGAAACAGGGCTTTTCTTGTCTTGTGTTAATGACATCATACTAGAGCAGGGTACATCTTAAAGCTGATGGCAGGTGCATCTTCAAGTCCAGGACGCCAAGGATTACCGGGTGGCTACTAGAAGCTGAAACATCAAAATATGTACTTGCAGCATCCACAACCGTGAGAAAAAAATTTCTTTCTGCCCTTTAAAATCTCCCATGGTTCTGGAATTGAACCCACAACTGTGGTTTCCAGCCAAACAAAGTACAGGCATGTGAGTTAAACATTTACCTCAAGTAGACACACGCCCTGGAGAGAACAATCATGGGAGAAGGAAGGGCTGCTTATGCACAGGGAGATAGCTCAGGGTGCAGAAGAGTATGAAGGGATGGACACTGGGAGGAGGTAACTATGGGGAGGAAGTGGGAGGGGAGCTGCTGCATTGTAAATTTTGGTCAATGACATGAGACAAAGTATATGTGAACTGCTGTATGAAAAGTGAATTTACTCTGTAAATCTTCACCCAAATCCTAATAAAAAAAAAAATCTCCCATGGTGGCATTACCGTCACAGCAGCATTAGGTGACTGGGCCCCTTTCAAACTTTGACTAGTGCTCACTGACTGAGCTGCTGCTGGCTCCCCACTCCCAAACACACAGATGCCTGAATCCTCTCCGAAGCCCACCACAAGCACATGGAGAACACACACTGTCTGCATCCTAGAACCTTCCAGGGCGAGTGGCCTGAGTGCACAGTTCCCATAGCCACTGAGAAGCTCAGCCTGTCCAAGGGACACTCAGCCCTGAGAGCCTCTTCCCCAAGGGGCCCTAACTGGCATGGGGGCTAAGCTACCAGACCCGAAGCTGCTGCGAAACACCTACTGTCTGCTCCCTGCCAGCCTGTCCCCGCTGCTATCACGTGCTGACACTGAGGTGGGGGGTTTGCTTTGAGACAGGCAGAGGCCACGTGTGGATGAGTCTGGTCAGCATGCCGGCCCCACGTGGCCTGTAGACATAGTGCATAGTGTGCTGTGCAACCTCCTTGGGAAGCCAATGAGCCATTGCTACGTGGCCTCCAAGGGCAAGTAAACAAACAGGCGTTCCAGTAGGGGAGGGCCCTGGGCACCGTCAGCGAGTGGCAGGAACGTCCCCTTCCCGCAGCTCCTTCCTGTTTTCCATCCAGGCTCCTGTCAAACATCCTTTCCTTTGGGAAGGAGCCTGTTCTTTAAGCAACCTGGGACACTGAGTAAGTGCAAGGGTGGGACATATTGTGAGGGCACACTGTGTTTACAGCTCAGAGTGTTTCCTCACACCAGGTCCTAAAAATAGCCCCATGGAGGGCGGACTCTGCTCGGGATTCACAGAAGCGTCATGTTTTCCTGGAGCATCGAGGGACACAGAACAGCAGGTCATGTGTGTGCCCTCCAGCCCGGCGAGTTCCGTGTGCATCCTAGAAAGAAGAGGACTCCCTGTGGGCGTGCCACCAAAATGCAGCAGTTCCGGCTGGCCGTGGCACTTATGCCATGTCTGTCATGTGTGCATTGGAAAATAGGTATCACATTCACTTGAATAATCTCGCCACACACGTTTACAACATGCAGATCACACGAGAAGAAGCCGTGTACGCTGCTCCTTCCCTACGGGGCATGTGCAGACCTTTTCCATGGATACCTTCCTGTGCCTGATGTGAGAACTCCCAGACATCTGAAGTCACTTTTGGCTCATACACAACGCCCTACACTCGCTGTAACTTCTCCCTGGTCTCAGTTCCAAACGCTCACCTTCATTCAGACTGAAAGCTGCTTGCTCCTCCTCTCAGACACGAAAGCAAGCCTCTGCTGTCTGTAAGGGGGAGCAGCTGGCTTCTTTTCTGCCACTGCCATCTTCCCACCTTCCTCCCCAGCTACAGCTTCTGACTTCTGGAAAGTGCGACAGAGGAGGACGAGGAAGAGCAAGCATGTGTACTACTTGAGCCTGAAGCTGAGCAAAGCTGTCTTTCTCAGGCTACTCTTGTGGGGTGCTGGGAAAAATCCAGCAGGTAAATGCCGGGCCCTTCCACCTGCAGCTGCAACCCCACCAGCTGCTCTCTGCCATGTGTACCTCCAGCATTCTCCTGCTGGCCCTCTCAGGTGACCCTTCAGGCAGGTCCCAGATAACTCTGGCTCAATGGCAGTCACAACAAGACCCACATCTGGTCCTTAGATCCTCAGGACACATGCATCTTACACTTGTTGGCCATGCGTGTACTGGCCCTTCTCAGCCTCTGCTGTTTAGTGCACAGCAGGCAGCATTCTCAGCTCTTCCGTGTACCACGACACGCAGAAGCTATGTGGGGAACATCAGACTAGGGAATGTAATGGGATCCCCTGGCACCCAGTGCCCACCGGGGGGAGTGGTTGAGCATTTAGAATGAACCAGTCAGCAGGGTCCTGCACTTTTCTCTAGCCTTTTTCCACTGCTTGGTGCAGGTACGATGCACAGATGGACTTTTGCTGTGTGGGTACTGTTTTGGTTACCTAGTGCCACTCTGACGAGAATATACCACAAATGGGATGATTGAACTCAAACAGGAGTTTATTCTCTTACAGTTTGGAGGCTTTAAGTCTGAGTTCCAAGTGCCAACTCTAGGGGCTGGGTGAAAGCCCCTTGACCTTGTGCTTCAGCTCTGCCTCCTGCTCCCAGCGCACTGGAGCTAGAGGCTTTTCTTCACTCAGACAGCTGTTGGCTGCTGAGACTGACAAGCCCAAGGTTGACAAGTAAAAAGGCACAGTCCTGATTTTTACCAAACCACATGGCAGGCCATTAATTCATGTCCATGGAAAGTCCCAAGGTCAGCAGAGCATGGCAGGCTGCTAAACAATGACATGGCTACATGCAGAGTTCAAGTGTGCCATAAGCTAGAGACCATTCCCAAAGCTATTTCTTATATATGGGAAGCAGACCCCATACCCAAAGCAGCTACTCAGCTTCAATAGATTCCACCATGGAGTTAATTACCAATCTCACTATGGGGAATAACTACATTTAGCTGCACATTTAGCTGCCTAGCCACTCAACCAGGCCCAGCCAAGATGACACATAAACTTAACCACCACAGTTACCATGGCAGGAGAGGGGACAGGGAGCCCACAGTGTACACAAGGGAATGATTAGAGTGATGCATCATGGATAGAAAGAAGTGAGGAGGTAAAGGAAGGGAGGGTAGTGATGGGGTAGAGGGTCTGTGGACACAAGGGAGGTGGTGAGACAGGAGTGTGTGCAAGCGGGATGCTTGATGTGGAGACTAGAGAGGGCATCAGTGCCAGCAGTAATCACAAGTGAAGGGCCTTAGACTTCACCATGAGTTCCTCACCTGTCACATGCTCATTTGAGTTTCATCTTTTGTGAGGCACTCAAGGTCTTTGTCCTTTTATCTGTTGGGTTGTTTGTGCTTTTATTGTGATTTATAGGATTCATTTACATATTATACATGATAATCCTTCTTGCTCCTTAGAAGAAAAATGGATAGACTTCATTGTTTTGCCGACTTTGGTCGTGTTGTCAGAAGGGACCAGTCCCTGGAGAAGGATATCATGCTGGTAAAGTGGAGTGTCAGCCAAAAAAGGGGAAGGCCCTCTATGAGATGAGCTGATACAGTGGCTGCAATGATGGGCTCAAGCACACCAACGGTTATGAGGATGATGCAGGACTGGGTAGTATTTTGCTGTGTTGTACACAGAGCTGCGATGAGTCAGAACAAATTCAACAGCACCTAACAACAACTTAAACACCCTACCCCACAGATATGCCAAAAATAAATCCCAGCCTCCAAGAAGATCAGCACCTCTGCGGCTCCCTGCCTTCAAACCTAATTCCATAATAAGGAAACTATATGGCAACTTACAGGGACCAACTCAGACTCCTCCCAAATATGGAACCCACTAAGAGTCTATCTCCTACTCCATACGTGCTTATAATAGCCTGGTTCTTCACCAACTACCTGCCATCGACCGTCAGCTCCTATAATGACAGTCTGATTCTCCTAATGAAAATGTGCAAAGACCTGGAGTTAGAAAACCAAAAAGGAAGAACATGCTTGGTATTTCTCAAGCTGAAAGAACTGAAGGAAAAGCTCAAGCCTTGAGCTACAATACTGAAGGATTCTATGGACAAAATATGTAGATGACACAACTTTGTTTGTTTAAAGTGAGGATGACTTGAAGAACTTACTGATGAAGATTAAAAGACTACAGTTTGTAGTACGGATTACATCTTAATATAATGAAAACAAAATCCTCACAACTGGACAAATAAACAGCATCACGATAAATGGAGAAAAGACTGAAGTTGTCAAGGACTTCTTATTACTTGGTTCTACAATCAACAACAATGGAAGCAGCAGTCAAGACATCAGACAATGTATTGCATTGGGCAAATCTGCTGCAAAAGACCTCTTTAAGGCACTGAAGAGCAAAGATGTCTCCTTGCAGACTAGGTGCACCTAACCCAAACCATAGTATTTTCAATTGCCTCTTATGTATGTCAGAGCTGGACAATGAATAAGGGAAGACTTAAAAAAAAGTTGATGCTTTTGAGTTGTGGTGTTGGCAAAGAATACTGAGAGTACCATGGACTGCTAAAAAAACTAACAAATCTACCCTGGAAGCAGTGCAGCTGGAATGTTCCCTGGAAATAAGAATGGCCAGACTTTGTTTCACCTACTTTGGTCATATTATCAGAAGAAACCATTCACTGAAAAAGGATATCATACTTGGTAAAGCGGAGGGTCAATGAAAAAGGGGAAGGCCCTCAACTAGATGGATGGATACAGTGGCTGCAATGATGGGCTCAGGTATAGCAAGGATTGTGAGGTTGCCACAGGACCATGCAGTGTTTTGTTCTGTTGTGCATAAAGTCACTATGAATCGGAGACAACTTGACGGTACCTAACAACAACAACATTGAACAACACAGAAAGCATCAAAAGAAGATGCAAGGAATAGTGAGTCACCATACTACAAAGAGTTGGTTGATGTTCAACCATTTCAGGAGGTAACATACGATCAAAAACCAAAGGTACTGAAGGAAGAAGTCCAAGCTACACTGAAGGAATTGGCAAAAAACAAGGCTTCAGGAATAGATGGAATACCTAATGAGATCTTTCAACAAACAGATATAATGCTGAAAGCACTCTTCTCATTTATGCCAAAAAATTTGGAAGACAGCTCCTTGGCCAATTGACTGGAAAGACCCATATCTAAGGCCATTCCCAACAAAGGTGGTCCAAAACAATGCAGAAATTATTGAACAATATCAGTATCATGTCCAAGTAAAATTTTGCTGAAAATAATTCCAGAACAGTGGTAGCAGTACATTAACAGGGAAGTGCCAGAAATTCAAGCCAGATTCAGAAGAGAATGTGGTAATGTCAGATGGCTCTTGGGTGAAAGCAAAGAATACCAGAAAGTTGTTTACCTGTGTTTTACTGACTATGTAAAGGCATTTGACTTTGTGGACCATAACAAATTGTGGAGAACACTTAATTGTGCTCATAAGGAGCCTGTACATAGACCAGGAGGCTATCATTTGAACAGAACAAGGGGATACTGCATGGGTTACCATCAGGAAAGGTGGGCTTCAGGGGTATATCCTTTCACAACACCCATTCAATCTGTACGGTGAGTAAATAATCTGAGAAGCTGGACTATATGAAGAAGAACATGGCATCACAATTGGAGGACGACTCATTCACAACCTTCCATATGCAGGTGATAAAGAGCTCTGGTGGTGTAGTGCTTAAGGCATTTGACTACTAATCAGAAGGTTGGTGGTTCAAACCCACCAGCCACTCCACAGAAGGAAGACCAGGCAATCTACTTCTGTAAAGATTTACTGCCTCAGAAACCCAAAGGGGGTCTTTATGAGTCGGAATCAACTCGATGGCAGTGAGATTTTGGTTTATATGCAGATGACACAATCTTGGGTGCTGAAAGCAAAGTGGACTTAAAGCATTTACTGATGAAGATGAGACGATAGCCTTCAGTATGGGTAACATCTCAACACAAAGAAAACAGAAATTCCCATAACTGGACCAGTAAGTAACATCATGATAAATGGAGAAAAGATGGAAGTTTTCAAGGATTTTATTTCACTTGTATCCACAAAGTCCATAGAAGCAGCAGTCAAGAAATCAAACATCTTATTGCATTGGACAAATCTGCAAAGATCTCTTTAAAGTGTTAAAGAACAAAGATGTCACTTGGAAGACTAAGGTGTGCCTGACCCAAGCCATTGTCTTTTCAGTAGCCTCATATGCATGTGAAAGCTGGATAACAATAAGGAAGACAGAAGAATTGATGCATTTGAATTCTGGTGTTGGAGAATACTGAATATACCATGGACTGTCAGAAGAATGAACAAATCTATCTGGGAAGAAGTACAGCTGGAATGCTCCTTAGGAGTGAAATGGGCAGTCTGCATCTCTTGTACTTTGGTCACGTTATCAGGAGGGACCAGTCCCTGGAGAAGGGCATCATGTTTGATAAAGTAGAGGATCAGTGAAAAAAGAAGGCCCTCTGTGAGAGGGATTGATACAGTGGCTACAACAATGGGCTCAAGCATAGCAACAATTGCAAGGATGGTTCAGGATCAAGCAGTACTTCATTCTGTGGTACACAATCACTGTAACTTGGAACTGATTCAATGGTACCTAACATCACCACTCTTAGCGACCCTCTTTGGGTTTCAGAAGCAGTAAATTTTTATGGAAGTAGATTGCCCAGTCTTCCTCTGGAGGAGTGGCTGGTGGGTTTGAACTGCCAGCCTTTTGGTTAGCAGTAAAATGCCTTAGCCAGCAGAGCTCCCAATAACAAATTTAGGGTTCACTGATTAGATTATTCTCATGACCTCGGGCTGTCTTTTACCTCATATATGCAGGTTGTTTTAAGGATATAAATTTGAGATTTTATCTTACTCAGCAACAACAGAGATTGAGGATGGGCTGGTGTTGAGTGGTCTGGACTCAACTGCCAACTCATAGCAACCCTAAAGGCTGTAGAACTGCCCTGTAGGGTTTCCTTGGCTATAATCTTGAAAGAAGCAGATAGTCAGGGTCAGGGCTTTTCTTCCTTGATTAGCAGCTCAAACATGTGACCACTGGGGCCACCAGGGCTCCTAAGGGGTTAACAGGTGGGAAATGGCCTTGGGGTGAAAACAAGTAATGATTCCCAGAGGAGAGCTGAGGTGCAGTGGAGAGGCACACTTTAGAAGGTGTGGGGGTCTGGGTACTACCGGCCCAGTCAGGTTACATCCTCAGGGTGTCTCTTTGATAAGGATGGGGAGTATGTGTGGGGGGGGGGGGGGGGTGGGGGAGGGTGCGGGCACCGTCCCAGGGAGCAGGTTTCCCAGGAAGGGTGCCTGAGGACACTAGGGGAGGCAGCTGTGGCAGCACTGGTTTGAGCGAGGGTCTTCCAGGAGGGACTTAATTCTGTCTGCCGAGCCAGCTGTTCGGTCGCTCACTGCTGTGTCTGCGGCCTTGGAGAGCAGTCCCGGGCCGGGGGCTGCTCAGGAAACCTCAATAATGAACAGTGGCAATCAGCCTGGGGCGGAGGGTCGACCTGAACGCGGGCCTGTAAGATGTCCACGGCCCCATCCGATTTCGCACTCCTTTACAGTCTCTGGGAGCTCTGGTAGCGTAGTGCCTAAGGCACTTGGCTGCTAACCAGAAGGCTGGCGGTTCAAACCCACCAGCCCCTCCTCAAAAGAAGGCTGGGCAATCTACTTTCGTAGAGATACCACCTCGGAAAGCCAAGGAGGGGTCTCTAAGAGTCGGGTCAGGGTCAGACTCCAGGGCAGTGTTTGGTTTCTTTTTTTATTGTGATTCCCTGCCCAGAAAACAGGGCATTCTGGGGCGACATTCAACAGGTCCCCTCCTGAGGCACCCAGGTGGCCGCCGGGTGACCTGAGCCTCACCTCCGGGCCCGCTGCCTCACCTGGGGAGCACGAGGTCTGGGGTCGGGCGAGCACCCCGCGCCGTCCACAGAGCGCCCTGGGAAGCCTCTAAGTTCTCCACACGAGCTCAGCTTCAACCAACACGGAGTTGCTCACTGGACCCGTGCCTGTTTCCACACCCACAAAATCGGAAAAGGCTAGGTGTGCCTCAGAGAGGCTTGCAGGAGCCGGGGCGGTCATCACTGTGGCGGCGAGCGTTCGCTGCCACCTTTGGTGAGCGTCGAACCTAAGCTGCCCGCCTCCCGCCTCTCCCGTCGGTCTTTCCCAGCGCTGCGGCGCCTGATCGCGAGCTCCGCCGCTGTCGTCCCAATTCCGCGGCGCGGTCACG
>NW_006921625.1:1412593-1413874 GCF_000298275.1 Orycteropus afer afer
CCCGCCCCGTGCAGTCAGTCCGTGGGTCAGGCAGTTTGTCAGTCAGCTGTTCTGAGCCCGAGTGTGCGGGACGCGCAGCCTGAGCGGCCAGCCCGGTTCCCGCCCCTCCGGCCTCCGCTCGTCGGCCTCCAGCGCCGCCGCGGCCCGCAACCCGGCACGCGGACCCGACAGGCCGCAGCTACCCTCTGGCGCCATGTCGCAGAGCGGAGCCCCCGGGCTGCAGGAGGAGAACCTGCAGGGTGAGGCGGGAGAAGGACGCTACGGGCGGCTGGGACGCTGTGTGGGCAGAGGGCGCCGTGAGGGCCGGGGGCGCCTTGGGGGTCGCCGTGTGCTCCGGGGCGCTATGGCGGCGGGCCGCTGGCGGCGGCGGCGTTGGGGGCGGGGAGGCCGGGCGCCTGATGTGGGAAGCGTGGGGGAAGGGTTGCTGGAGCAACAGGGAACTCGGGAAGCAGGGCGGTCGGCGTGGTCGCGGTGGTTGGCGCGCGCTACGTGACTAACCCTGCGGTGCCGGAGGGGCGCGTGTGCTGCAGGTTTGCATCGCAGCAGGGCAGGGGCGGTTGCTCTCACCGAGAAATGCTCCAGTGGGCGTTGCTCACTGACCGCTGCGGCCCTTGAAACTCCGCGTGGACATAGATGCTGTTTGGTGCTCGTCGGGGTGGGCTTCAGTTGGTGGAGAGTTAAACGCGGATGCATTCCGCTGGCGGCGTTTGGGATTGCAGGAACCAGTCATGCTTTACTGCGAGGCACGTGTTAGGAATCCGACGCCCCCATTCTGAACTGTGTCAGAGGTTCAAAATAAGGCCCTTTAAAAAGAAAAACAGGAGTCCCCCTGAAACCACCGCAGCGGGTGGGTGGCGGGTCCAGCCTTCTGCGCGGTGGTCCCTATGTCTGGCATCGTCTCTTTGACGCTGGAGGGAGTCCTGGTTGCGTGGCCAAGGCTTCAGAATGGCTTGGAAGTTTGCTCTGCGCCCAAGAATGCCAGGATCTGGGTTCATACAGTGAGGGGATCCGGTCAGCAAGTATAACAGGGCATCTTAAAATTCCTGGTTGAAGTAAAACCTCCACTTAACCGTGAACTGTGATGTAGCTGAAAGGAAGCTGTTTTCTTTAATATTCGGTAGCTCAGGCTAGCGTTGGTTTGTTTTAGCAAGCAAAACCAAAGAGGTTGCATGTTGTTGTTGTTGTTATGTGCCGTGGAGTCGGCCCCGACTCATAGCGACCCCTCCTTGGGTTTCCGAGGCAGTATCACTACGGAAGTAGGATTGCCCAACCTTCCTTCCG
>NW_006921625.1:1414654-1428811 GCF_000298275.1 Orycteropus afer afer
CTAAGGCACTTGACTGCTAACCAGAAGGCTGGCGGTTCAAACCCACCAGCCACTCCTCGGAAGGAAGGTTGGGCAATCCTACTTCCGTAGTGATACTGATGCTGCCTCAGAAACCCAAGGAGGGGTTGCTATGAGTCTGGCTGACTGGATGGCAAATAACAACAACAATTCACACAGCTAAGGAGATAGTAAAATTGAGACCACAGCAGGTGGGTCTGCTTGCAAAACCTACACTCTTAACCCAACAACCAAAAAACCCACACCAAACCCATTGCCATCATTCACTTCCAACTCATGGAACAGAGTAGCATGGTCCCATAAGGTTTCTAAGATTGCAGATCTTTCTGGAAGCAGACTACCTAATCCTTTTCTCTGGGAGCAGCTGGTGGGTTTCAAACAGCTGACCTTTCCATTAACCACTGCACCCTCAGGGCAAAGCTGTGCACAGTTGGCTTTTTTCCTTCCCACCCTGTTGACTATAGGTAAACCAATGAGCATGTAAATAAACTTTGGAGAGGACTAATTACACCTTTGATAAAGACCTTGAGTTATTTGCATAAATTACTGAGCTGCTAATTAAATTTTCTTTATTACTGAGAACAAAGTTTTACTAGGCAAAACTTAGCCTTACACATTGTATAGTATGTATTTAAAAATGACAACTGCATTTTCAAAGATCTTGCAATTCAGATTATTCTTTTTAAATTTAAATGTTGATTAATTCCTTCTTTGAAAAAGATTAAGGGAATTTATTTCCCCTGTATTTTCTCATCATGTAAGATCCCGGAGATGTTTTGCAAATATTTCGCCTTCATTGTTTACCCTAAAAACACCCTTTTTGTAACAAATTACTTCCTTTCTAACATTGAATATTTCACTTATTGATTCAGACATTAGACCTCAAATTTAGAGTCTCTGGAACAATCCCACTGACTCCAGGGGAGGAGGGCAATGAGATAGCCTTTAGCTGACTTACAAAGCAGACTGCTGAGTCATTGGGGGCACTAGATGGCCAGTTCAGGAGTTAAAAGGTTTTTGTTTGTTTTTCTGTTTTGCTTTGTCTATAAAAAGATGGTTACACACAGTGGAAACTCAGGCAAGGATTCTGTGGGCCATTTTCTGAGTGTACGTGCAGCAGGACACTGGCTCGCCATCCAGCCCAGTGAGTCACATGGGACCATACAACTGCCCTAAGAAATGGGAATCAGGGCTTGAATCCACAGCTGAGCAGCATTTGTCCTGCTCTGTTCTGATTTTATTCCCCCTTCTTTACCTTTGAAGGGAGAACTGAGGACCCCCGGTAGCAGACCCACAGTCAGAAGAGCCAACAGTTCTTAGCTTGGATCCTTTGTGACAAACTGTTTCCCCAGAGGAGTTACTAGACTGCAAACTTGATTGCTTTCCTTTTTAGCCTCTTGCTCCATTCATTGAAGCTACTGACCCCTTTTTTCTTTCTCCTTAGGTAGCATTTGGGGTGGGGTGGGGGCTAGTAGAGGTGGACTTAACTTCCAGAAGAACCCACACATTTCAGAACAGAATCTTGAGACTTGCCCATTTCCTCTGAGAAAGTAGAATGTCATGTCACAAGAGCCCAGCTCTTTACTTACTGCTGAACTGCAGAGAGTCAGATGGTTTTGTTGTCTTAGGTAGTCTACTGGGGGAAACTGTTAGGATGAGAAATTTTATGTGCAAAAAGGACATGAGGACATGGAGGCGGCATTTTCTAATCTCTCCTCTAACTTGACAAAAGGAAGACAGACTCACCATCAGCAGCCCAAGGCTTATTCCTGTGAGGCCAGACATGCCATCATCCTCCAGCCTTTTTTCCAGTTTTGACACCAACCATCCCTTCCATGGCACACTACTTCTCTGCTGGGTTTGAGAATTCGTTGCAGTGGCCACACAGAACGTAGATAGTACTCAAGATTATGGACTTTATTAGGGAAGTAACAGGCTTCAGGTTCAGGAATGCACTTAGGATACAATTCTTCAGTCAGGACAGTCTCCCTGCTGCTGTGTCCTCAGACATGCCTCGCTGGCCCTTGGCCTTCATCCTGGCCTCTGCCTCTGTGAGCTAGATAAGCCTGCTGCTCTGTCTCATGCCTCTTGATTCCACTGCCACCATCTCTCCGCTGGGATGTCTCTCAGGCAAGGAGGTCCAGTGGATCTCGAGTCCAAGGACATGTTCCACTTCACCTCCAGCTGTTCTCTCTTGATGGCAGTGAGATCCTCTCTCTGCCTATAGGACGGCTCATTTTAAGCCTTGCAGAGTGATAAAACTAACCAATCCCAACATCAGAGTTCTACACCCTTATTTGCATGGTCCCACCCAGTAATACAATCGGAGTCACAAAGACTGTGGCTAGAAAAGCCATACCAAGTAATTCACTGCACCTCAGTATGTCTCTTGGAAGGAAGGTACAGCATCTTGCAGTTTGAGAACTGGAAGGGAGGGGGTCTAGACTCTAACCCCACGCTACATTTTACAGATGGTCAAAATGAGTCCTAGGGATTAAGTGAAAAATAAATTTGGGAGGAAATTTACCCTAAAGATGGCAGGCAGCAACAAGAAAACTTCAGGGGCTCCTCAAAATGCCAGTGGGCTATGTGGAGCCTTCCACAGCCCAGCCCAGCAGAACAGTTGAGGTGAATCAATTCCTCTTGGTAGAGATGACACCAGTCACCAAAATCTTGTACACAGTTGATTTTATATTATTAATCCATTTGCCAGTTGAGTCTCTTTTATACCTCCTAGGTAACCTCAGAGATGTAAGAACAGCAGTTTCTCTGAGTGAAGAAGCCCTCTGGGTGATTATGGTGGCCTTGGAGCCCTCCAGGATTAATTAGTTGCCCCTCTGCCTCTAAACTTGTCCTTTGTGATGCCACACACAACATCACGGGCATCCCTCTGTTCTGATGTTTGTCCTGCTCTCTCGTAAGTTGTCTGCGTGCCCATCACTTCCCTAGCCAGTTGTTTCCAGCCTTGGTGCACAACATCACCACTACCTGTATGGTTCTACCCTAGTACCCCAGCATTCTGAATGAGAATTTTCAGAGGGGGTGGGGGCAGCCTTGTGAGGAATTCTGAAAAGGCACCACAGGCATTTATGCCTTCACAGCCAGGGTTGAGAAGGGCTGCCCCAGATTTCGGTAGAGCGGGGGCCCTGGGTTTACACTCAACCTAATTCTGCAAGCTCTAGGTTAACCAGTGTGTGCTGAGGAGTGGAAGTGGGAGAAAGGACAGTGATGCTAAGGGATTCCTGGAGTTGGGCACAACTGAGGTAGGAACTGATTTTTGGGCACTCAGAAGCTAGAGGTCAGGATACACACACACACACAAAAACACGAGTCCCTGTGTGGTGCAAATGGTTAAGTGATCGGCTACAACCAAAAGGCTGGTGGTTTGACCCTATCCAGAGGCATCTCTGAGAAGCCTGGTAATGTAAAGATGTCCCTTGGAAAACTAGGGTGCACCTGACCCAAACCATGGTGTTTCAGTTGCCTCATATACACATGAAAGTTGGACAATGAATAAAGGAACACTGATGAAGAATTGATGCATTTGAAGAATTTTGAATGTACCATGGACTGCCAGAAGAACAAACAAAATCTGTCTTGGAAGAAGCACAGCCAGAATGCTCCTTGGAAGTGAGGATGGGTGTGTTATTAGGAGGGATGGACAGCATGCTTGGTAAAGTAGTGAGTGGGCAAAGATTGACAGAGTGGCTGCGACAATATACCCAAGTTTAGCAGCGACTGAGGATGGCACAGGACTAGGCCAATGTTTTGTTCTGTTGTATGTTGGTTACTATGAGTCAGAACTGTTCAACACGTGAGAACAACATGTATATATGTAGGTATGTATATGTGTGTAAGTATGTATGATATATATTTATACAAAATATACTTATTTAACAAAGTGACACAATAAATGAAACTAAGAATGGGTTGTGAATCCAAAAATTTTAGATTATATTTGATCTCCAAGATCGATTTGTCACTTTTCTTTTTTCTTTTTTTGATGTAAAAATACTTTATTGAATGAATTTTTTATTATAGTAGATGTCCCCAGGTTATTTTTCCAAAAGGTCTTAGCACTTCACATTTCCGTCAGTAGTGGTTGACAGTGCTTTTCCCCATATTGCTACTACCAGTTGTGGTTATAGTTCTTTCTAATTTTTGTCAGGGTGGTGGGTATAAAATGTTACTTCCTTTATATGTTTATTTGCATTTTTCCCATAGTGAATATGAGCATCTTTTCACGTCTTTATTGACAGTTTATTCTGTGCCTGGGTAGATTGACTGTTTAGAACCTTTGGTGATTTTAAAAAAAAAGAAATTGGTCATATGTGTTTTCCCCCGGGATTTTTTTTTTCCCCAAATAGAGGCAGGAAGGAATCTAAATTATTTTCCATATGACTGATCAGTTGACTTAGTACCATTTTTGAATAACACTTTTATTTCTAGTGTTCCTAGATATCTGTGTGGTTTTTATACATAGATCCCCCTCCAAGTGGTTGACAGTGGTAGCAGGGCACCATCTAGTTCTTCTGGTCTCAGTCGTATAGGCTGCGGATCACATGTTGTATCAGTCACTTGGACTAATTGTTTCCATGAATTTTTGGTTTTCTTCATTCTTCTTTGCTCTGGATGAGGAGAGACGCATCGCTGCATCTAGATGGCTGCTTGCAAGCTGAGATCCTAGTCATTACTTGCCAAAGTAGGAGGTGGAACAGTGTTTTGTGTAGTATGTTATACCAATTGAGCTTGATGTCCCCTGCGGATTTGTCATTTTTCTTATAATACGATTTAAATAATATTCATAGTCTAGGCTTTCTGTGACTCTCATCTCCCTTGGTCAGGGAAGAGTTAAGATTGACTTTTATGTGTGTGTCGTTGTTGTTGTTGTTATGTACTGTCAAGTCAGACCCGATCATAGTGACCCCTCCTTGGGTTTCCAAGGCAGTATCACTAAGGAAGTAGATTGCCCCATCTTCCTTCTGAGGAGTGGCTGGTGGGTTTGAACCGCCAGCCTTCTGGTTAGCAGTCAAGTGCCTTAGGCACTACGCTACCAGAGCTCCTGTGTCATTGTTAGCAAGGTAAAATTGAAGCAAGTGAGGGAGACAGAGGAAAAGCAGAACATAAAATGATGCTAGGAATGAGGGTTTGCCTTAGAAAACAGCATCATTCCTTTCAGATAACCAAAGTTATTTGAAATAATTGTGATCATGAGGCAGTTTTCTAGCATTGGTAAGCAACCTTGGGACCCATTTTTCTTGCTTGAAAGTTAATGTTATTATTTATAAGATAAAAGCAGGTTGACAGCATAAATTTTCTTCATTTTCCAGAAAGTGTACTTTCTGTGCATAGTAGTGGCAAGTTAATAATAATACTCTTGTTCTTTGTTAAGTCATTCCTTGGAATAAAGCTTTTGAATCCACAGCCTTTTGCCATACATACTTCTGAATGATATTTTTCTTCTTTGAAGGCTGTTTGCTGCTGCTGTCATTCGGTGCTGTTGGGTCAGTTTTTTACTCTGATGCATTTTGAGGAGGCTACTCCTTCTCTGTGTGATGCACTTGTGCCATGCACCGTACAAGATCTGGGGAACGCTCTAGCTTTGTCAACTAAGTGAAGCCAGGCCCAGAGTCTGAGAAACATAGATTGAGTTAGAAACATGGAACAGTGCCCAAAGCAGGGGCTGTGTCATTGGTTTGGGCCACTAGGCCAAAGCTTATTTGTTGGAATGTCATCTTGAACTCCAGGAAAGGAGGGAAATGAAGGATCCTCATGTTCCAGCCTTGTGATGGGGGCATCAATGTCAGGGTACTTGAAAGCATAGTTAGCACTGTGGGACTCATCTCAGCCTCTGGGGGCATGGTGTCTAGGCTTCCTCACTTAGGGAGCTGCAGGCTCCAAAATCAACACCTGGCTTTGACTGTGTAGGTCCAGGCCAGCGTGGAGTAAACTGGGAGGTTAATAGGAAAGTCATGCATCATTTGAGAGCTTGTGTGATCATTCTGTAAGCAGTTAACTAGGAGCCCGTTGATGCAGCTGCAGATCCATATCTCATTGCAGGGCCTTCAGTTTGCTTTTTTCAGATTCATAGGATGTATTCTGCATGTGGCTTAGGCTGGGCTAAGAGTTTCAAAAGAGATGTATAGTGTGTTAGAAAATTGTGAGGGCTGCCTTGACTTTCCAGTGAACATAATGGAGTGATTAACAGTCTGCTCCTTCCCCCTAATTGCATGGTGGTGTATTGTGGTGTGTTGGTGTAGGGACAGAGTAGCAGCTCAGGGTGATCATTATTGTACTTAATAAAATTACAGTGACTACAAAATTAGTTGATTGAGTTTTTTAGTACGTAAATATTCTTTTGTCGTCTGCCTGCTCCTCTTCCTACTGCAGTCTCATCCATGTGCTGCCAGTGTCTGTTACAGACAGATTTGCTATAGACAATGGAGTTGCCACACAAAAGAGAGAAACCATGCTGGACCCAGAAATGAACCTGTGATACATGCACACTTGATTGATGACAAGGCAGGCACCACAGAGCAGATGGGGAAAGATAACCTTTTCAGTAAAGGGTGCTAGACAGTTGGGTATCTGTACGAACAACTTAACCTCTGTTTCAGATCATACACAAAAATTAATTCGGGTGGGTTGTAGATCTCAGTGTGGAAAGCAAAACATAAAGCTTTCTGAAGATAATACAGTATCTCTTCCTGACCTTAGCATAGTATATCTTCCTGACCTTAGCTTAGCAGATTTTTTTTAGAGAGGATACAAGAGCACTGGTTGAGAAAGGAAGACATGACAGACTTGGACTGAATTAAAATCAAGGACTGCTCATCAGAAGACATCATCAGGAGAGGGAAGAGTTATGCCAGTGTGCGTGTTTTCACTGCAACACGTTAAATTGAATTGTATGGCTTGGATCTGGAATATAGAACTCTTACGAAGAGAAAGATTGATAAACCAGTAAGAAAGAGAGTTAAGATTTTAATAGGAATTCCCAACAGGTGATATCCAAATAGGCAGCAAACTTTGGAGAAAGTGTTCAACCTCATCAGAAATCCAAGAAATGCAAACTAAGCCACCACAAGTTGTCACTACACACCCATTAGGATGGCTAAGATTAAAGAGTGATTAAATCAACCAAGTTGGCAAGGGTGTGAAGCAACAGGAACTGGCACTGGTTTGTAATTGGAAGTATTGTCAGTTGACCTGGCTGCATTGGTAAACCACACTCCAGTGGCATTGTCTAATGGCATTGACCGTAGATGTATTTATTCCCTTTTAATCCAGCAGTCCCACTTCTAGCAACAATTCCAGCAGAAGTATGTGCACATTGTGGGAGGCTGAAAATGTCCCCCAGAATATGTCAGACTCCTGGCACCTGTGAGTGTTAACCTCATTTGAAAAAAAGGCTCCTTGCAGAAGTGATTAGGCTAAGGATTCTGATATCCATAATCCTGGATTACCTGGTGGACCCCAGCTGCCCTCACAAGTGTCCTGTAAGAGAGGCAGTGGGAGATACAGAGACGGGGGAGAGACGAGTGACTTCCTGAAGCTATTAGAGGTTGAAAGAGACAAGAGCAGATTCTTCCTTTGGGGGGACTGTGGCTCTGCTGACACTTCAGTTTCAGACCCTGAGCCTGCAGTACTGTCAGAGAATAAATTTCACTTGTTTGAAGCCACTAGGTTTGTGGTAATATGTCATAGCAGCCACCAGGAACTAATATTCTCATGGGCCCTGGGAAACAAGAATGGTTACAGAGGCATTATTGGCAGTGGTCACAGACTGGAAGTGACTCGGAAGCTCACAGAGTGGCACAGTGAAATTTTACACAGCCCCAAAAAAAGAAAAAACAAAACAGTACAACAACATGGACAAAGCCCCCTGTGGTCTGTGGGATTGGGTGAACCTTTGGGCTTTGCCTTTGGGCCCCGCCTCAGCCCCTGGAACCCTACCCTTGTAGCACCTTCAGGAGTCTGGTTAGGGTTAGTGTTTGTACCCCTCTGCGTAAATTGTCCTTTCTCTTCATCTTTTGCCCCTACCCCCACACAGGCACGGCTTCTTAGCCCCTTCTTCATTGTAGCATTGTGGGTCCTTGTTTTGGTTTTCTAGTGCTGCTATGACAGAAGTACCACAAATGGATGGCTTTAACAAACAGGGGTTTATTCTCTTACCGTTTAGGAGACTAGAAGTCCGAGTTCAGAGTGCCAACTCTAGGGGTTGGGTGAAAGCCCCTCGACCTTGGGCTTCAGCTCTGTCTCTTGCCCCTGGCCCACTGAAGCTGGAGGCTTGTCTTAGACAGCTGTTGACTGCGGAGGCTGACAAACTCAAGGGCAACAAATAAAACAGCACAGTCCCAAGATTATCACACAATACGGCAAGCCACTAGTTCAAGTCCAGAGACAGTCCCAAGGTTGGCAGATAACATGGCAGGCTGCCGAATGAAGACTTGGCTACATACAGGGTCTAAGTGTGCCAAAAAACTGTGGAGACCTTTCTCAAAGCGTCTTATGTACTGGAAGCAGATCACATCCTTGAGGCAGCTGCTTGACTGCTCACAGTAGATTCCGCCATGGAGTTGATTACTGGTCTCATCATGGGGAATAACTACATCCAGCTGCCCAGCCAAATTAACACACAACTACCACTCTCCCCTTTAGAATGTCTCCCCTAAGCAGGCAAGCCCCTCAGGTCACTGCCTTCAGTGTAGCACAGTCTGTGAGACACAGTGAACACACTTGGGTAAAATGAACTCCACTTAGTGGGGCTCAGAGACCCAGACTGGCTTTCACTGTAGGACATGGCTTTTTCTTGTGTGTTAATTTAATAAGTAGGTTGCGTGATGCGAAGACATTCTCTGAATCTGTAAGTCTATCTGAATAGGAGCAGTATGTTAGGGGTACCTAAGAACAAGTATCAGTTTTTAATACAATCTTTATGGAGGGAGCGCTCCATACAGAAGGGCTCTGGTGGCCCTCTATAGCTCCCTCCATAAAGATTACAGCCTTGGAAACCCTATGGGGCCCTACTCTGTCCTCTAGGGGCACTGTGAGTCGGAATCGACTTGACAGCAATGTGTCTGGTTTTTTTATTCTGTTTCTATTTAGACAAGACATCAGATCCTATGTTTTGACTAGAAGAAGAGTAAAAGCTGACTAAGCTGAAATCAGAGACTGATTAAGCAGACCACCTCATCTTTCTCCTGTGGAGCAGCTGGTGGGTTCAAACTGCTGACCTTTTGGTTAGCAGCCAAATGCCTTTACCATTGTGCCACCAGAGCTCCTTGGAAACAGAATAGCTATCATGAATGGGAATTTTGTAGGGCCTCAGGGTCAGTGTGTGATCTTATATTTTGAAGTATAGGATATGTTTAAACTTTTTTTTTCGTTTTCTTTTTGACCTTTTTGTTTTGTTTTGAACTCTTAAGCTTTTGTTGATGATAACTTCTTCTAAAAGTTTAGTGCAGGAAAACATCCTGGGCAGTCGAATTCTGGTCAGTCTAGTATGTTTATTGCACATCTGCTTGATACTAAGTATCAAGAAATGGGAAGGGGTAAACTGATGAACTATCTGAACTGTACCAAGTGGGCTTGCTGCATACACTCTGTAGGAAGGGATGACATGTGTGCCATTTACTGTGGTGCCGGCTGCCAGGAATGGGCCTAGTGGTTAAAACAGGGCTTGAGGTGTGTTCTGCTGTTGACCTCTTGGGAATGGGCGGGTCCAACCAAGCCATTTGTTTTGTCTCCAACAGGCTCGTGGGTGGAGCTGCACTTCAGCAATAGCGGGAATGGAAGTGGTATCCCAGCCTCGGTTTCCATTTATAATGGTGATCTGGAGAAAATACTGCTGGATGCCCAGCATGAGTCTGGACGGAGTAGCTCCAAGAGCTCCCACTGTGACAGGTGAGGGGCTAGCCTCTGGTGACAGTGCACATGCTGGCTTCCTGAGGAGACAGGCCCACGTTCAGTGCCTGTGGGATCTGTACTGATGGTGGGTTTCTTCTCTGTAGGTCATGTTAGAGTTGTCCTTGCACTGTGGTGGGAGGATGTGACCTGCAGCCGGGCTGAGGCCTAGCAGCAGGCAACACGGCCCACCGGTCGTGTCCCGTCACGTCAGCAAGCTTTAAGAGGTTGGGTGTCCCGAACCCCAAGTCTGAGACACTCCCTCACGTACCTCAGCAGTGCGGGTTGCCATCGGGGTGGGTGCGTCCGGTTGGTAGCACTTCCAAGTGATCAGAACCCAAGCAGCATGGTTGAGAGGGCCAAGGGTCAGGCTTCTATTAAATGGTGGTGATGCCGTGGGCTGGGTAAACCGGCCCCTTATGGGTAGTTGTGTCTTTTCCCTGGTAGATGGGCTGGTTGACTCCTGTCAGGCTTGGCTGCAAACAGTAGAACCGTCAGAACGTGAGGAATGCACTGGTCCTTGCCAGGTGCTGGGTGGGAGTGGAGTTGCCACAGGACCAGAGCCTCCCTGTTCCCTGAGGGGACATCTCCCTGCCTTTGGGGTTGTGGCGTCTAACAAGGTCTTCTGCTCTTCCCCACTTGTCCATGCGGCTCTAAAGTCCGCCTCGCTCACAGACACCACAGGATACGAATAGAGCTGAGACAGATGCCCACAGCATTGGAGAAAAGAACAGCTCGCAGGTGAGGCGGGGCCGGGGGGGGGTGGGGAGCACTCGCAGGTGAGCCCACGTGGGCACTTATTGTCCATTTCTTCAGTGGTGCTTCGAATGGAATGGAGTCAAGTTTGGGTTTGAGGGGCTCTTGTCTTTCTGTTTTATAACTGTGTAGAATGGAGACATCCCCCAAACATGGGCTTCATGTTGCGCTCAGGGCAGGACACGGAGTGGGTCCCTCCTGGCTCCCAGTGTCCCCACAGCTACCTGGGGTTATAATTGGGTGGTGGTGGTGGGGGTCCTCTTGTATGGTGTGGAAGAGTGGGAAGCTGCTGCAGGAAGGTAAGTGAACAGGTGACTGTGTGCTTCTCTTGGCTGTCGATTGGCTGGGTTTTGGTATCTGAAAGCTCTTGGGTGAGCCCTGCATTAGCCAACCTACATGGCCTCTTGGGGCCACTCTACCATGGTGCCTGGGATTTGATTCTTGGGGTCCCTTCTTACTAGGCCTTGCAGTTACTTGCCAGAAACTACAGCTAGGCCTTTCTTAACATCCAGTGGCTATCTGGTGCTTAGGTGGTTATGGGCTAGTGGCTAATGGCTTGGTTACTTCCACATTTGAAACTGTTTTTCTAACGTTCACTCAGAAAGCATTGTCTGAGTGTTTTCTTCCTGTCAAGCTTGTAGCTAGTGGTGGGGCCCCCAGCCTCTGAGGGTGGTGTTGCGGCAGGCCTGCTGCTGTGCCTTCAGTATTCTGTTTCCCTCCCGACAGGAGGCGGAGGAGCTGTGCTGCGTCCACTCACCTCTCCCCAGTGGTGCTTCACACAGCACTGTAAACACATAGTCAGGGTCCCTCCATGTTCATTCAGCGGCAGCCCTAGGGAAGCACAGGTTCATGGTCAGTGCTTCACAGCCCCTCCTGTGCTGTGTTCCTCGAGGCCTGAGAGCAAGGATTATCAGGCATAGGGATCGGGACCAGCAGCCCTGTCCTGGGAGGCAGATGTCAGGTGGATCACTGGCTTCCCGTGTCCCCACAGCTCTGCTTCTCTGCAGGGTTTGAGAATTCGTTGCAGCAGCCACACAGAACTCACAGGCCTCTCTCAGAGTTGCGTGGTGTATTAGGAAGGTATAGGTCACCTGGAAGCACTCAGGTGGCTCCAGAGGGTCCCTGAGGTGGAGGCCACACATGCCTCCCTTTTTCAGTGCAGGTCAGGTCAGGACAGAGGGTTCCTGGAGCAGACGAGTCATCCATTGGGACATCTCCAAGGCAGCTCTCTCAGCTAGTGCTCTGTCTTCCTCCGGTGGCCAGTGGGTGACTGGCCTGGCTCACAGCCACTGTGACAGCTTTGGGACCACACGGCTCCCACGGGGCTCTGCTTCTGTGCCTTCCCAGCTCCTAGGCAGCAGCTTTCTCTCTAGACCAAGAAGTCTCTCAAGCCCATTTCAGCCACTTTATGTCCTCATCTGCAGGTCTAGGTGGGGCTGCTTCACCAGACCAGAGTTCAGCCAGTCTTCAGTTGCCCAGGACACCAGTGGTCACTCAGGTCTTCTCATGACCAAAAGTACCAAGCCATCCAGTCATTTACAGCTTACTCAGGAAACTCAACCAACCCTCCTGGGCAAAAGTCACAAATGCTGTGGGGTAGAAAAGAACTGGGGAGCCCTCCTCACCTCTGGTTGCTGATGCAGAGAACTTAGGGCATTGGTAACAACTCCTCAGGGCTAAGGGGAGAACCTCCCAAGCTGTTTTTCCAAAGAACCAAGGCAAGTGGCCACTTAAATAAATTTGATGGGTATGCCACAGCCTGTGATGCAAGGGAAGCGGGGAGTCCTTGCTCTCACCGGTCTCCTGGAGCATGCTGCCCTGCCTGAGCAGCCAGGCTCCGGAAGCATGCAGAGCTCACTGGGTGGCTGTTGGCCTGGGGGCTGGAGCCCTGCCATGATGTCCAGGCAGGGGCCAGCTGCTTTTGGCTGTTGGGCTTTAAGACTGGCCTGGTGCACATATTTGATTGGTTTTGGTACTGTATTCTAGAAATTTTTTAAAGGTTTTCCCCTGACTTAATTATATGGTTAGGTGCAGAATTTTGAAAATGAAAAAGGTGAAGAACACCCATAATCCCACTTCTAAAGACAGTCCTTTTCACAAGTGTATTACATTGTCTGTTAGATAACTTTTAACATGCATCTGACACCAGATGTATATGTAAATTTTTTGCTTTTTCTTCCCACTTTGACATGAACGTAATTATCCTCTTGAACTTGCCTGTGTTCCATTTACTTAGTAGGTGCCATTGAGTTGCCGAGTTGGCTCTGACTCATCGACCATAGATAAAACAGAACAAAACACTGTCTGGTCCCACATAACCTCACAGTCAGTGCTGTGCTTGAGCCCATTGTTGCAGCTGCGGGTCAGTCCATCTCATGACGGTCTTCCTCTTTTTCACTGACTTTGCCAAGTATGATATCCTTCTCCAGGGACTGTTTCCTCATGGTAACATGTCCAAAATAGGAGAGATGAAGTCTCACCATCCTCACTTGCAAGGACCATTTGGGCTATTCTTCTTCCAAGATAGATTTGTGTGTTCGTCTGTGGTATATTCAGTATTCTTTGCCAGCACCATACTTCAAAGGCACCAATTCTTCTTCAGTCTTCCTTATTCATTGTCCATCTTTTGCATGCATATGAGGCAATTGAAAACACCATGGTTTGGATCAGGCACACCTTAGTCTTCAAAGTGACATCTTTGCTTTTTTACACTCTAAAGAGGTCTTTTGCAGCATATTGGTCCGATGCAATATATTTCATTTTGTTTTGTTTTATTCTTCGTCATTGGATTTCTTGACTGTTGCTTCCATGGGCATTGATTATGGATCCAAGTAAAATGACATCCTTGACAACTTCAGTCTTTATTTATAATGATGTTGCTTATTGGCCCACTAGTGAGGATTTCTGTTTTCTTTATGTTGAGGTGTAATCCATACTATAGACTAGTGTTTGATCTTCATCAGTAAGTGCTTCAGGTCTTCATTTTCAGCAAGCAAGGTTGTGTCATCTGCACATCGAAAGCAGATTTGTTAATGAGTCTTCTTCTAATTCTGATGCCTTGTTCTTCATATAGTCCAGCTTCTCCAATTACTTGATCAGATTGGATAAGTTTGATGAAAGGATATAGCCTTGATGCACACCTTTCCTGATTTTTAACCACACAGTATCCCCTTGTTCTGTCTGAACAACAACCTCTCTGTCTCTGAACAGATTCTGCATGAGCACGATCGAGTGTTGCAGAGTTCCATCCTGTGCGGTGTTACCCATAATTTATCATGATCCACATAGTTGAGTTCTTTTTTTTTTTTTTTTTTTTTAACTTTAAAGTGGACATTTTCACGTCTCCTCCCCTAAATTTTAGAAATGTGAAACCAGGCAGGGATGTCAGATGTCTCCAGGATATTGTGATATCATTGTATTCATTTTAAATTGATAACTGTATGATTCACCAAAGTTGGGTTTTTTTTTTTTTTTTTT
>NW_006921625.1:1432031-1454893 GCF_000298275.1 Orycteropus afer afer
TCCTCATTCTGTGTCCTCTTCAGAACCCAGCTTCAATTTCTGGCAGTTCCCTGTTGATGTACTGCTTGAAACTGTTTTTGAATTATCAGCAAAATTTTATTTGTATGTAATATTAATGATGTTTGATAATTTTCACATTCTGTTGGATAACTTTTTGGAATTGCATAGATAGGGATCTCTTCCAGTCAGCTTGGCCAGGTAGCCGTCTTCCAGGTCTCTTGGCGTAGATGAGCGAGCGCTTCCAGTATTACATCCGTTTGTTGAAACATCTCAATGAGCATTCCATCAATTCCTGGTTGCAATTTGGACTTCTTTCAGTATCATTGGTTCTTGATTATATGTTACCTTCTGGGATGGTTGAATGTCGACAGTTAGTTCTTTTTGGTGCAGTGACTGTGTATTCCTTCCATCTTCTTTGGATGCTTTGTGAGTCATTCAATATTTTGCCCATAGAATCCTTCAACCTGGCAACTCAACTTTGTGTGTTTGATCAACTTCAGACTGCAGAAGTTGGTAAAATCTTTAATTTCTTCATCTTTGGCAATAGTGATTGGTGTGTAAATTTGAATAATAATCATAACTGGTCCTCTTTGTAGGCATATGGATATTATTTTGCCCACTGACAATGTTGTACTTCAGGATAGATCTTGAAATGTCCTTTTTGACAACGAATGATAATCCATTCCTCTTCAGTTTGTCATTCCCAGCATAGTAACCACAATTGTCTGATTCAAAATGGCTGGTATGGTCCATTTCAGCTCACTAATGCCAAGGAGAGTTGGGTCCGCTCGACGGCACATAACAACAACAACAAATGCCTAGGATATCAATCTTCAAGTTGTTTTTGACAACTTCCAATTTCCCTTGATTTCATATTTTGTACTTTCCACCTACTAGCTACTCATGGATGTTTGCAGCTGTTTTTTCTCATTTTGAGTTGTGCGCCATCAGATGTGTGTCACTAAGGTCCACTCTGCTCTGAGGAGTTGTATTTTGAGTATCTCTAGTCTGAGGGGCTCACCTTCCAGCATTGTACCACAGTGTTCTTGTGCTGCTCTTGGTGAGGCTTTCACTGGCCAAATATTTCAGAAATCATTTGCCAGGTCTTTGTTCCTAGTCTCTTAGTCTGGAAGCTCTGTTGCATCCTGTCCACAATGAGTGACCTGTTGGTATTTGAAATACTGGTGGCAGAGCTTCTACCATCACAACAACATGCAGGCCACCATAGGACAAACTGCCACATCAGTGGTGCTTGGCTCCTTCTCTGTTTTGTGCCATGTATGTAGAGTGTTCTTGGTTTTATTCTGTTCTGGACGGTACTGCACGCCACCTCTTTGCCCCTCCCTGCTTCAGCCCATTTCCATGGGACCCCTGGTCTTAACCACTGGAGGTGAGGCCCTCACATAGGTGATCTATGTAGAATGAGATCAGTGTTCTGGGAGCTGGGTGCACTCGAGGGGTTACTGCAGCCCCTGCTCCTGCCATAGCTGCCTTGCAGCTTGAGGGGGGCGGAGTCTGGGCAGAGTTCAGCAGCAGTGTTGTCTGGTGTTTGGTGGAAAGTGCAGCTGCTGTGGGTTAATCTACTTTTTGCAATTACTCTCCTTAGTCCGAGGAAGATTATATGGAGAGAAGAAAGGAAGTTGAAAGCATCTTGAAGAAAAACTCTGACTGGATCTGGGATTGGTCAAGTCGGCCTGAAAATATCCCTCCCAAGTGAGTCTGTTGCTAATGTCATGGCTGTCCCTGCACCGTAGCCCTGGGACTGACCCCACTCTCTTCTGCCCCAGGGAGTTCCTCTTCAAGCACCCAAAGCGCACGGCCACCCTCAGCATGCAGAACACAAGTGTGATGAAGAAGGGGGGCATCTTCTCAGCAGAGTTCCTGAAGGTGTTCCTCCCGTCTCTGCTGCTCTCTCACCTGCTGGCCATCGGCCTGGGGTAAGTGGCACACATCAAAAGGGTCTCCCTGAGAGCACATCTGGGGTAATTTGACTCAACTCCAACACATGATGCCCCCATGTGTCAGGGTGAAACTGTGCTCACAGGGTTTACAGTGGCTGATGGTGGATTCCAACGTATGGCCCCCCAACGTGTGTTGTGCTCTCAGGATTTACAAGGATTAATGAGCAGATGCTGACACATGGCAGCTCCCCGTGTCAGGGAGGAACTGTGCTCACAGGGTTTACAGTGACTGGTGGTGGATTCTGACGCATGGCGCCCCTCCACATCAGGGAAGAACTGTGCTCACAGGGTTTACAGTGACTGGTGGTGGATTCTGACGCATGGCGCCCCTCCACATCAGGGAAGAACTGCACTCACAGGGTTTACAGTGACTGGTGGTGGATTCTGACGCATGGCATCCCCATGTGTTGGGGTAGAATTATGCTCACAGGGTTTACAGTGACTGATGGATCTGATGCATGGTACCCCCACGTGTCAGGGTGGAACTGCACTCACAGGGTTTACAGTGACTGGTGGTGGATCTGACGCATGGCGTCCCCACGTGTCAGGAGAAACTGCACTCACAGGGTTTACAGTGACTGATGGTGGATCTGACGCATGGCATCCCTCCACATCAGGGAAGAACTGTGCTCACAGGGTTTACAGTGACTGATGGTGGATCTGATGCATGGCACCCCTCCACATCAGGGAAGAACTGTGCTCACAGGGTTTACAGTGACTGATGGTGGATTCTGACGCATGGCGCACCCCCGTGTCAGGGAGAAACTGTGCTCACAGGGTTTACAGTGACTGATGGTGGATCTGACGCATGGCGTCCCCACGTGTTGGGGTAGAACTGGGCTTGCAGGGTTTACAGTGACTGCTGGATCTGACGCGTGGCACCCCCACGTGTCAGGGTGGAACTGCGTTCACAGGATTTACAGAGGCTGAGTTTTCAGAAGTTGTTTGCCTGGCCTTTCTTCCCAGGAGCCTTTGGGTGGATTTGAACCTCCAACTTTTCAATTAGCAGCTGAGCACGTTAACCATATGCACCACTCAGGGACCCAAACATAGGAGAAGGGGATGCATTCTCCATGTCAGTGACGCTCAGGTTGGCACCTACCTTGTATTTAATGTTCTCTGTCGTGAAACCTGCGCAAAGCTAGGTGTCTCTAAATTAGATCAGTGTAAGACCTACTAATGAAAAGTTAAAAGCTTTTTAAGAGTACAGATAGCTTGATTACATAATTTTGTAAAATAAGTGTTTTAAAAATTTGTCCATAAACTATTACGTCCTCTTCCGTAAGCTGTCACCACCGTTAGGTGCCATCTTAGCTCTGCGAGTACCCAAAAAATCACGAGACCACACTAACTGCCCACTGCTTTTTCTCTTAAGAATCTATATTGGAAGGCGCTTGACAACCTCAACCAGCACCTTTTGATGAAGACTGGAGTCAACTTGGTTTGTGATGTGGGGATCCTGAGTTCCCCACAGAGCCACCTGAAGTGACTGATCCTGGGTGGCTGCCTGACTGGGGTTGGTTTTTTCATAAACACCATGTTCCCAGTTTAGTGAAACAGAAGGATGGCTCCCAATTCACACTTAGCTATAATCATGCCTGCGGGATCCGTTAATGAGCATGGCAGACTGATGACACTGATTGCAATATTTGGTAGTAAATTTTCTTTGATATTCTAAGTATAAACAATGTTAATACATGAGTCATGATGTATGTAGTACTTTAACACAAATGATCTCTAACCGTAGCTCTGTTCTGACACTTTGTGTTTTGGAAGAATGAATAATGTCGGTATTAAAACTACTAGAGCAAGGGGCTTGTCCATAGTAACTCTCATGGCCTTAGGTTCGCCTGCCAGCGTAGAAACCATCTCGTATGGAATTTAGGTGGATGCAGGCTTTCTGCTGAGGAAAGTAGTTCATGTGCTGATTGTTAAGTAAGAACTAGAAAATCATGGTACAGAATCCCTGGACGCTTCACACACTGAGCTGCTTGTCTTAGGCAGTGTATAGACTTAAACCTCTGACATGAAGTTACTAACTTGGACTAACTGGTTCTCTGTCCAGGTACCTGTTCCCTAGGTTTCCCTCCTCCAGCTACGTTGCCAAATTCCATCTTACCTTTGTGCGCTCCTAGGATCAACTTTATGCTCAACCAATCTGTGTGTTTGCTCTGAAAGACTGGAAAGAGAAAACAATAAACCTTTGCCAAACCCCTCAGAGACTACTGTATTTACATACGGCTTAAAACCAAACTCACGAGAGCTCTTTGATTAAACCGGTCTTTTCCCCGTTGTATGAGTTACGTTTTCTATGACCCAGTTTTTTAAAAGCAGCCTTTAGTAACCTGTATATATGCTGTTCTGTATTTGTCTCACTTTTCCACATTCAGTTTGGTTGTGTTAAAATAAATCTAACATTGTATTGTTAAAATCTTTGTTTCTATTGAAATGATTACCTTGGAGCAGCAGCCCTTTCATTGGCAGAAGCCCATGGAATGGTAGATTATAATTCCTGTTGGAACAAAGGGCATGTGGGGCATCCTGGTCAAGCAGGTGCCCTTTTGTTTGAAGGCAAAAAGGAGTGGTTTGTTTTCACTCGGAACCGGAGGTTGGTTCCTGTGTGGTTATGGAGCTGTGCCATGGTGATGGAGCTGCACTTGGCTATGGGAGCAGGTGACCAGCCGCTGGAATTACAGTCATTCAAGGACACATTGGGTTGGCATACCTCTTTTCAGTGTTTGAATGATTACTCAGATGCTGGGCCAGGCCAGGCAGATCTGTCCGTGTCATGGGTAGCCTCAGCTGAGCAACTCCTAGATGAGCCTTTGTATACATCTGATGTAGAGACTGAAACTCACGCTCTGTAGCGGCTTTACTACCAGGCTGTACTATTACAGCAAAAAACCCCAAAAATAGTTACATATAAATACTCATACACATCCATGTGTATTGTATACAGGCTTCCACTATTGTCTGAACGCAGAGTGCACCTGTGAACTGTGAACCCTCATGTTATTTGAAATGGTCTCAGGAGCTCTGGTAGCATAGTGCCTAAAGCACTTGACTGCTAACCAGAAGGCTGGCGGTTCAAACCCACCAGCCACTCCTCGGAAGGAAGGTTGGGCAATCTGCTTCGTAGTGATACTGCCTCGGAAACCCAAGGAGGGGCCGCTATGAGTCGGGTCCGGCTCGACGGCACGTAACAACAACAAAGCGAAGAAGCCATTACCATTTGTTTATGTGGAAAAATTTTGTGAGTGTTCCCAGACCTGGGAAACCACCTACTAAATCATACCAAAAACCACATAAAACCTAAAATCACACTAACTGTTCACAGAACACAGTTCAAGGCTGCAGTGGCTTGATACTGAGTCCTGGGAAGGAGCTTGGCAACTCTTGCTGCTTGGAGTGTGTGCTGCCACTTGAATGGCTTGTTGCGGAACAAGTGCTGAACACTTACCACTGTGCACTTCTTTCATAAATGGAAAAATCCCCTTCGGATTTCTTCTGGTTAACAAAGTCAGGTACTAATATAGGTCTTTTGTAAAAGTGAGATTGGTGGAAAGCAAACTTTGGGAAAAGTGGAAATACCTGTATATATAAACAGACGGATCTTTCAGGAAGGTGGCGACAGTGGGCAGAAGTGAACTTTCTGAATGAACAGCTTTTGAAAACATCCCCTTCCATTTGCACTAGTCACTGCCTAACCATTGTTCACTGAGCACTAAGCTTATGAAATGCTAAATCCAAGTAATTTTGACTTTAAAGGAAATTAGTGCTTGGCTGCTAGTATATGTGGGGAAGCCTAATGTTCAAATGTTCTATGTTACAACAAAGTGCAAATAATGCAACTGAAATGTAGGAAACAATTGCAGAATTTAGGAAAAGTAATGATAAAGACACTACATATCACAGTCTATAGGACACATTTGAAGTAACATCAGGAAATTTAGATGAGGAGTGAAGTACCCCAATCAGAAAGCTAGAAAAGGAACAAAGCAATCAAAGAAAATGAGAGAGACATGTAGAAATAAAGCAGAGTGAAAGAAACGAATAGGCTTCTAATTTGTTAAAAATAAACACCATTAGGTAACTTTAGGACAAGTCCAAGTACACGTCAAGAAATGCCAAAGGGAATAATGACTGCAGTCAAGTGTCCACAGACATCATGAGATTACTGTGTGACTTTGCAAAAACTTGAACACTAGATAAAATTGTGTTTCCTAGAGAAAGAGTGTAGAATGGACCCCATTAAAGACGACAGAAACAGATTATTTCCACAGAGTAAACAGATGGTTGGAAAAGGACTTAAAAAAAAACCCACTGCCATCGAGTTGGATCTGACTCACAGTGACTCTTTGGGTTTCTGAGGCAGTATCACTGCGGAAGTAGATTGCCCAACCTTCCTTCCGAGGAGTGGCTGGTGGGTATGAACCACCAGCCTTCTGGTTAGCAGTCAACTGCCTTAGGCACTACACCACCAGAGCTCCCAGAAGAGGACTACCCACCAACAAATAACTTCGTTTCCATGAGAGCTTCAAAGGCCGGAGAGTCCCAATGTGTTATCAACAATTCTAGGGTATGGAGACGAAGCTTTCTGACTCAGTAAGAAACAAGTATGACAAGTGACAGTTAAGGACTAAAAAAAAAACCTGCAGATAAGTGTCATAGAAACTGACAAGAAATTGTCATTTCCATAAGATACTTGAAAAGAGCCAACTGCATGGTAGCATCCAGTGAGCAGGTGGGTTTGCTTTCAGGAATGGAAAGTTGGTTAAATATTGGGAAATTTGTTTATGGTGCCCACTTTGGTGATAGACTACTAAGAAACAACATCATGGTCATTTCCATAGATGATGAAAAAGCCTGTTGCACGCACACACAGCTAGTGAAGTAACAAGCACTTCCATTAAGATCGGAACAAGACAAGGGTGCCTTCTGCTGCTACTGTGAAACTCCTACCAGAGGTAGCAGGCAAGTCAGATGACTCAACTAGGAGCCTAACAATTGATAAAGAAGAAAGAAAACTTTATTTGCAAATGTGATAGGGTCACTAGGAGTCAGGACGTGACAGCAATGTGTTTTGGTATTTGCAAGTGATAAAATATTTTTGAAAAACTCTGGAGAACTAATGATAAAACCAATTCAAAAAGTGAAAGACTTAAGTAAGGCAGCAGGATATAAATTCAGCAGCATTCACTACACCTCCACAATAGCCAGGGGGATCACACTGTCGAGATGACCCATTCACAGTGGTGGCAGCAGATTAATTCCTTAGGAATTAATACAGCATGAAATGTGCAAAAGCCGTAAAGGATAAACCATAGCACTCCGGGCAGCAGTAGATCTGAGCAGAGGGAGAGACATCCTGTTCTCAAAAAGGTTGGCTCAACATTATAAAGAGAGTAGTTCCCCTTGATTTAATGATACTTTTAACTCAATTCCAATAAAAACACCAACAAGCTGTTTTGGGGGTTAGGTCAGTTGGTTTCATGTGGAAACACACGAGAATAGTCAAGAGCATGGTAAGATACAAGTTCTCAGGGAGACTACGCTTGTCAGACATTCAAACTGTAAAACCTCCAAGGTAACACTGTTGATCTGGTACATGAATAGTGTTCTGGTTTCCTAGTGCCACCCTGACAGGAATAGACCACAAGTGGGATGGCTTTAACAAACGAGTTTATTCTCTTACAGTTCAGGAGGCTAGAAGTCTGAGTTCAAAATGCCAGGCTCTAGGTGCTGTGTGAAAGCCCCTCAATGTTGGGCTTCAGCTCTGCCTCATGCTCCTGGCCACTGAAGCTAGAGGCGTCTCTTCACTCAGGCAGCTACTGGCTGCTGGGGCTAACAAGCCCAAGGTCGACACATAAAATGGCAGTCCCAATGATACCAAACCACACGGCAGGCCATTGATACAAGTCCATTGAAAGTCCCAAGGTCGGCAGAGCATGGCAGGCTGCTGAACAACGACATGGCTACATGCAGGGTCCACGAGTGCCATAAACTAGAGACTGTTCCCAAAGCTGTTTCTTATATACAAGAAGCAGACCGCATACCCAAAGGCAGCCACTCAGCTGCTCCCAGTAGATTCCACCATGGAGTTGATTACCAGTCTCATCATGGGGAATACGACATCCAGCTGCCCAGCCACTCAACCAGGTGTAGCCAAGTGGACACACAAACTTCACTATAGATAAGGCAATGGGGGAGTAAGCCCAGAAATGGATTCTAACAACATGGAAATAGACCAAAGAGTAACAGCGGTAGCTCAAGTCATGAATAAAATGGGGATTTGCAGTGGTGCTAGAAGCCATCTGTAAAATGCTAATGTTGGCTCCATATCACACAGAATCAACTTTGGATGGATTAGGGCTCTAAGTGTGAAATGTGAAGGGGTCCAAGTGCTGTGAGCAAGCGCCAGGGGGTTCATTTCCCACCTTCGAGCAGAGAAAACTTTCTAATCACAAATAGGGCAATGAAAGAGGCTGGTAAACCTGACAACAGTGTCACTCATTCCCTTCACTTTACTATGCTGTGCAGATGCAGTGTTTTTCACCAATGAAGGTTTGTGGCAACCCTGCATCAAGCAAGTCTGTTGGTGCCGTTTTTCCAACAGCATGTGCTCACTTCGTATCTGTGTCGCATTTTTGTATTTCTCACAATATTTCAAACTTAGTACTATGGCACACTCCATTGACTCCAGGAGAGTGTCAACATAACTTCTACATGCTCCGGGAAACCAACAATGTGTGTGACTTCCTGTCTCGTATTTATGGAGGTGGTCTGGAACCAAACCTGCAGTATCTCTGAGGTATACCAGTACCTAAAAATGAAATTGCATAGTTAAAAAAACCCACCAAAAACAGTTGAATCAAGGGAAAAACATTTGCAACATAAAGCACAGGCAAAGGCTAGTATGCCTGGTATGTAAAGAGCCCTTCAGTCTGAGAGAGACAGAGCCAGAGTTCAGGTTGCGAAATGGGGGAAAGCTATAAAACAGGAAATTCTCAGACATAAACGTTGCCCCCAAACGGCTAAGGAACACTCACACTCACTTGTAACTGGAGACACCCTGAGTGCAGCCAAGCTTCCGTCCATGCTGCGGGCGTGACGCTCCCCCTGCTGGTGGGGATGTGCACGGGACAGCACTCGCAAGAGAAACCACTTCTGCTCTGCCGGTAGGAACCCACAGCCCGCTCCGAGGAATTCATCCTGAAGATTAACCTCTGCAAATGTGAAACACATTTGCATAGGTAATAATGAAATGACTGTGACAGACACATCTTTATACTGTGGGTACTCGAGGAACCTAGACACAGACCAAGAGGCTGTCGTGCTGCCAGCGCCGAGGCCACAGGAGGGAACCGTGGCCAGCAGGCTTCACCTAGCGCTGAGCTGGCGAGCTGTCTTGGAGGTGGAGCACGCAGCCCCGGGCAGGCAGCCGGCAGGACATCACGTGAGCAGACCCGAGCTAACCTGCTGAGGCCTGCGGTGAACACCGCCATAGCTCCCACTGGAATCTGTACAGCGTGCTGTCCGTCACGGGAGAGGGGAGGGGCTACAGAAGAGACACCCATACTTACCTCTGCTCATTACTACAGACGAGAACAACGGGGCGAGAAGCCAGAAATTGATGAGCCGGTAAAGGGGCCGTGGGTGGGATGCACGTGTTCCCTTTCTGAGGTGTATGTTTTTGTAACAGCTCTGACTCTTCGTGGTTTTCCACATACAGGCAAGATCTTCAGTCACTAGCATCAACAGTCTTGGGGGTATGAGGACAAGTCTTCATCACATATCAAGGATCTACTTTTCTCCTTGTGTGCTCATGTGACCCCAGCTGTCCATGGGGCACTACCTTCTCTGACCATAGTCACCTAGAGCTAAGTCAGAGCTCACAGGTTCCAAGGACACTGTCCTTCAGACTGCCTGTTAGGCAGACAGAGGCCAGCTGCCCCTCAGCAGCCCCCCGGGTGCCCTAACCTCAGACCTGCTCACTGGAGTCTGGGATTTCCCTTCCCCACCCCAGGATGCCAGCCTGAAGGTCCTCTCACTTCTGAGCCGCTGCCCCACGACTCCCTCAGGTTCGGTGGTTGGCTGGACTCACAGCCCACAGAAAGCACTACACTCCTATCCTTGTCTCTCTGCAGGAAAAGTGGCCACAAATGGAGAGAGACTGAGGGTGAAGGCAGGGAATCCCCAGCGCAGAACCCCCATGTCCTCGTGTGCACGGAGCTGTGTGTCCAGAGCTTTGATGGGGGAGGTCTCATTGCGTAATGCAAACTGCAGCCCCTGTTCCCTGAGCTCAGTCAGCACACCAAGGGGGTCCTGAGCTTTCATGTGGTGGGTCTGTCAGGGCTCACAAGCCCCACCTGCATCACCTCACTGGTGTGACCTGTTAGTGTGGTTTGGAGATCTCTCAGGAGCTGAGGGCAAAGACTAATTTCTGAGTCCCACGGCGGAGGGACTCAAGACGGAACCTCAACAATAACAAGTGAAGCCGACTCTGCTCCAGTGGACCAGCTAAGCACCTGGAGAAGCAAAGCCTCGGGGAGCGGCGTTCGGCTTGGATTCTGTAGGTAAAGCAAAAGCAGGATGTTTTTGGCAGGTTTGGTCTTCAGCAGGTGTATAGATTACCATCCCGGAGCTCCTGGTGTGCACAGCTAGACGGAGTGATACGGAAGCACACAGGGATGACCACAGCCAGGTCCCTCTCTGTCGCAGCGGAGTTATGACAAGAAGGGGAGAAGGTGAGCATGAGCTCTGTGGTGTAGGCTACGAGTAGGAGGGGGCGGTAGTAACCCCCAAGCTGTTCAGTGAAGAAAGATGAAGCAGTCTGTTTCCATAAAGATACACAGCCTTGGAAACCCAACGGCGGTCGCTGGGTTGGAACTGACTCGATGGCGGAGTTTGGTTTTGAGCATTAACACATTTAAGGATAAACCTAAAATAACCAAACCCACGTGGAGCCGCACCCCTCTGTGCCCTCCGCCTGATTGCTCCCTCCTTGTGCTCCAGGGCACCCTGAGCCCAGGGGGTCAGCGTCCCCCAGTCGTGGGCCCCCCCTGCTTGTCTGCAGCGCACTGGAGAGCAGCACAGTGCAAGGTGGGCTGCGGGCCTCGGGCCAGCGACGAGGGGCGCCACGGTGCCCGTGGGTGAGGCCGGCAGGCTTACGGGAGGCACAGCTCTGCTGACAGCACTGAGCTCAGGCGCCGTGCACAGCCCGCGCCCAGTGGCCGGTCTCCTCCAGCCCGGCCCGTACTCGCTGAGGGGAGGGGGGATGGTGCCTGTCTACACCCGCCGCCGCCCCCACGTAAAGCCTGTGGGGGGTGTGTTGCCCCTGGGCAGGGGTGCAGTGCGGCTTGGGCGGGGCATGCACGTTTGCAGCCAGTGGGGGACTGAGGGCAGGCCGCCCAGCTCGGGGCAGCAGGCGGTTCGCTGGCCGTGCGGACAGAGGCCGCCTCCCTCCACCCAGACCGGCTGCAGTTACCCGCGGCTGCTGGTGGCCCGGCCTCTGCCTGCCCCCATCCACTGTATGTGGGGACTGGTCTGTCCCTCTTGCCGCCCCACTCCATCCTGGCAGAGCCGCCACACTGTCCTTCAGCACAGACCGTGTCCACGTGGCAGAGCTGGCGGTTGCTGCACCCGGGGATTGTCATGGAGCAGCCGCTGCCAAGGGTGTCTGGGCTGGGCTCCTGCCGCCTGACCTCACCTCCATCACTGTCTGGCGCAGCTGTGGCTGCAGGCCCTGGAGCTACAACACATTTAAAGAAAACAGCACAAGTGTTGGCTCTGAGGTCCTTCTCAGCGCCTTCCACACACTCACCAACAGCCCTCCTCTGTGAGGCGGCCACGCAGCCAGAAGGCCCTTGGTCAGTCAGGTGGGGTCTGGCTCTGACCACCACTGTCCTCAGTTCGTCAGGGGACAATGCCTTGTTACCACTCTCAAACCAGGCCTGGAGTTCTGTCGTCATGGTGTCACTTGCCTGGCTTATAGCTCAGTTTCTTTTAGAAAAAGCACATGGACATGCACGTGGGACCCCAGAGGACGCTTCAATGTGGGGTGTCAGCCAGAGAACATGGAGGCCTTCTGACTCAGGCACGGAATTCCAACTAGGAAAAAACACTCAATGAACTTTCAGGAACAGATTTCTCCAGCATCAAACAGGAGAAAAGCAGGAAGTTTTAGAAGAAAAGAAAATGACGACTACTTCATAAGCTTGCGTGCAAAGTGAGAAGGAAGAGTGAAGACTGGTATCCCCCAGTGATGGGAGAGCAGCCCGTGGAGTCGGCACACGGCACACGGAGCAGGGTGGGAGCTCCTGTCCCTCAGCAGTGAGCCCTGCAGCTTTGCCCTCACGGGGGACAGCTGTGCGAGCTCCGGGGGGACGTGGGTGCCCAAGAAGCACCCGCAGAAGCAGCTGAGTGCTGCCTGGTGGCCGGCGTCCCCAAGGCCATGCTCTGCAGGGACTCCAGGCCACTCGAGGCCCCGGGGCCCGCCCAGACCCTAGAGGGGCCTGGAGGTGCAGAAGCTGCAGGAGACAGCTCTGTGCCGCCCGTGCTGGGAGGCTGCTTGTCGGTTTACTGGGAAACATTGGAAATGCAGAAAGAGCTGTCTGAATGCACAGAGCAGATCCAATTAAACATTTAAAATCTATTAAAGTTTTTGGTCAAAATGGTTGAACAAATACAGATAACTCATGTGACTAGAACTGTCTTTAAGGACCAGGGCTGCTGGCTGACTGAGCGCCACCTCTTCACCCCTCAGAACTTGTCAGCTGTCCTACACGGTGTTAGGACTTTCACACGAGAATCAAGGTCCTTTTAGATCTCACTTCTCTAACTTCACGTGAAGGAGCATTCTGTCAACATGGTCAGGGCTTGCACGGGGCCCTGTTCTGTGAGTGGAACCCACCTCCGTGTCTGTGCACGGCCCCACCCCCAGAGGGCCCCCATCGCCCAGCACGGTGACGTCTCTGCATTTTGTCTTGGGAAATCTTGATTTCGACATCAAAGATCTTACTTTAAAAATCAGCCACCACGATGTTGCTGGCAGTGCGTGAGCTCGCTGACTTAGTGGCTCGATGTGACATGAAACTGCACACACAGATGTGTAGCAGAACTTAAAATGTTTGCTGTCCCTCCAAAGCACATTTTAAAAGATTTAGAAGAAAATGTGTAAGTATTCACTGTAGTGAATCTGGCAAGCAGCTGTTCATTTCTGTTACAGTGTCTTGCGATTTCCTTCCTCAGCAAAGGCCGTCTGCAGACATTAGCTGGTGCATCTGATGCGCTATTTCTGCAGGGAGGAGAGGAAGCCTGGCAGCCTTGGGGCAGAGACTGAGAGTTTGAAATACTGCGTGTATTCCATCATTTGCCCACTAAGGACAATGTTGTTGTTGTTGTTGTTGTTGTTATGTACTGTCAAATCAGACCTGACTCATGGTGACTCCTCTTGGGTTTCTGAAGCAATATCACTACGGAAGTAGATTACCTAACCTTCCTTCTGAGGAGTGGCTTGGTAGGTTTGAACCACCAGCCGTCTGGTTAGCAGTCAAGTGCCTTAGGCACTACGCTATCAGAGCTCCCACAGAGGACAAAGGTTTCCCAAATTGCTTCAGAGTAATTGTGCATAATCTCATTATATGCAATGCCAACAATAGAACGGCCATAGTTATGTTCAGATTCAACTCTCTGTCCCTTGCTTTTATTAATTGGCCACCAGGAGACGTGGCTGCAGCTAACAGTGGCTGAGCAGAGCTGTGACTGTGGTTGCCACCTGCCTGGACCTACATCTGAGGTCAGTGTACACCTGCCGCAGCTCGGAGGCCGGACAGGCGCCACACCTCGTGTGCTCAAAGCCCAAAGTGGTTGGCAGAGAGAGTGAGAAGCCGGGGAGAAGGAGAGAAGTACCACATTGAACAATCTCTCTTGAACATCAGCTTTTTGGTTTATAAACTGGAAAGACAAGTGCAGATTTAAACAAACATGTTTATTCTGAATGGTGGCCTTTAACTGTCCTTGGGGTCTGCTTCTAGTGGGTGTCCCTGGAGCAGTGACACCATCTCACCTCACAGCAAACAGAGCTGTGGGTGGGGCCCCAAGCCCCGCTCCCCTCGTCCTTGCAGGGACAAGTGTGTGCTCCCCTCGTCCTTGCAGGGACAAGTGTGTGCTCCCCTCGTCCTTGCAGGGACAAGTGTGTGCTCCCCTCGTCCTTGCAGGGACAAGTGTGTCACAGCTGTGCATATGCAGGAAACGCTGCCTTCCTGCTGCCAGAAGATGGTGGGCTTGACTGTGAAGATGGGACGTGGTTCTCCAGTGAGCTTTACCCTGGAAAACATACAAGTTATTGGTGGCAGTGACCACAGTGATCCTCCACAGGGTGGTGGTGGTGTGAGGGACCTTCTTACCGAAGTCCAGGCTGTCAACACTAATCTCGTCTTTCTTCCTCTTTCCATCTGTGCACACCTTCCGAGGCTTTAGGCTGGATCGAGGTTTGCTGTTCTCACGTGATACATCCAACGTAATATCCCTACGTGTGTTCCTGAAAAACATCCTACAGAAGTTGTTGCAGGATCCAGTCATGATTGTTGTTGTTGTTGTTGTTAGGTGCCGTCAAGTTGTCTCTGACTCATAGCGATCCTATACACAGCAGAACGAAACACCCCCCAATCCAGTGCCAGCTCCATGATTCTTGCTATACTTGAGCCCATCGCTGCAGTCACTGTGTCAGTCCATCTCATTGAGGGTCTTCCCCTCTTTAATCGACCCTCCACCTTACCAAGCATGACATCCTTCTCCAGGGAACGGCTGATTCTGACAACATGACCAAAGTAGTTGAGATGAAGTCTGGCCATTCTCGCTTCCAAGGAGCATTCTGGCTGCACTTCCTCCAGGACAGATCTGTTAGTTCTTTTAGCAGTCCATGGTACTTTCAGCATTCAGCATTCTTTGCCAGCACCACCACTCGAAAGCATCAATTCTTCAGTCTTCTTTATTCATTATTCAGCTCTCACATGCATATAAAGCAATTAAAAATATCGTGGCTTATGTCAGGCACACCCTAGTCCTCAAGTAGACATCTTTGCTCTTCAGCACTTGAAAGAGGCCTTTTGCAGCTGACTTGCCCAGTGCTGTACATTGTCTGATGTCCTAAATGTTGCCTCCATTGGTGTTGATTGTAGAACCAAGCAACGTGAAATCTTTGACAACCTCAATCTTCTTTCCATTTATTTTGATGCTGCTTATACATCCAGTTGTGAGGATTTTTGTTTCCTTTATATTGAGATATAATCCATACTGCAGACTGTGTTCTTCAATCTTCATCAATAAGTCCTTCAAGTCATCCTCACTTTCAGCAAGCAAAGTTATGTTGTCAGTGTATTGCACGTTGTTAATGATTCTTTGTCCAATCTTGATGCCATATAGTCCAGCTTCTTGGATTATTTGCTCAGCATATAGATTGAATAAGTATGGTGAAAGGACACAACCCTGACACACTCCCTTCTTGACTCTTAACCATGCAGTGTCCCCTTGTTCCATTTGAACGACAGTCTCCTGGTCTATGTACAATTAAGTGTTCTGGAATTCCCATTCTTCTCAATGTTATTCTCAATTTGTTACAATCCACACAATCAAATGCTTTTGCAAAGTCAATAAAACACAAGTAAACATCTTTCTGGAATTCTATGCTTTGAGCCAAGATCCAGCTGACATCAGCAATGATATCCCTTGTTCCACGTCCTCTTCTGAATCCGGCTTGCACCTCTGGAAGTTCTCTGTCAATACACTGCTGCAACAATTTTTGAATTATCTTCAGTAAGATTTTCATTGCATGTGACATTAATGATATTGTTCAATAATTTCCACATTCTGTGGGATCACCTTTCTTTGAAATGAGTACAAATATGGATCTTTTCCAGACAGTTGGCCAGGTAGGTGTCTTCCAGTCATGATGGCACTGTTCAAACAAGAGACAAGAGTGACACTTCTCTAAGTGACAAGGAATTCAAGCCCCAAGTGTCTAACCGTTACGCCTCCCAAGGTGCTGCACCCTGCGTATGGGACACTCCTCCTCCACTGTCCAGCACGGTGTTTGAAACAGTGAAGGAAAAAGAGCAACAGTCGGAAGAGAAATGCATAGAAAATCTTGAATTCACACCCATAAAACCGTGCCAGTGAAGAGGAACAAAAAGCAATGTTGCTGTTTACCAGTGGGAACCTGAAAGATTGGAGCCGCTGAAGAAAATTTACAAGAGAAAAGTGAGGCACAGGAGGACTAAGAGAATTCTTAGACCCCATTTATTGTTAGTACAGAGTTTATATTGAGAGTTATAGTCGTCCAATACTAAAATCTTATCAAGGCTTACAAAAGAACAAAGTTTCTAAGATGTTTATAATCTCTGAGTACAGGTGTAGAATTCATAAACATTCTTTACTGGGTTTTCTTGAAGGTCACGGTGAGTTTTGTCAAGAACTTCTTGACCTGGAGACTTGCTGGTGCGCCCTTATTTCAGATAGTTGTGTTCAGCATTCTTCCTGCGACTGTTCTCAGTTCTCTAAACAAGGTGCACAGCTTACTTTCCCAGGACAAGAGTCCAACTCCTCACATAGCAGGTTTGTGCTTTTAATAAAATGAGTGCATTTGTGAAAGAAGGTAACGATGTGGCATGTGTCTGTCACCTGGCTGGCCACTAGCCTCACGCCCCGCCCCAGCTGCCACCCCATGGTTTTCATCTGCTGACTACTAGTGAGGAGGAGCATTTTGGGAGTCATTTGTTTCCCGTTTTCATCCGTTCCTGCTCGCGCTTTGGCCGCTTTCCTGCAGATGTGTGATCCCCATGGACGGCGGTGGTTATTTGCTTTGGTGGGTGTGATTCCCACAGCTTTATTTTGATATAAAAAAGCTAAAATTGTGTAACGCAGGGGAAACTCCTCAATGTTCCCTTCGATGATGGCTATTTCTGTGCCTTGTTTAGGAATGCTTCTGTCTCCAGAGTTCAGAAAAGTTCTCTCCCATAGCTTCTCTTGGTCTTCGAACCACCAGAGGTTATGTTAATGTGCAATGTGAGGGAGGGCTAATGTCTGCCCCCAGCGACCAATACAGATGCATCAACATGGGTGGGAGCCAACGTCTCCTCAAACTCTGATCAGATCTTCACCAACCGTGTCTCCATCACCAGGGATTTCCTTCTGCTGGAAATGCACCCCTGGAGGTGCTGATGGAGTCTTCTTCTTTGATTACTTCCTTCTGCTGTTAACACACCCCCAGAGGTACCAGCTATGTCTTCCTCTCTGGAAATACACCCCTGGATGCTACTTTCAAGATTTCCTGCTCTAGTTCACACAGATCACGACCTGCATCCCAGTGACATGAGGGAGTCTAGGTTCTTAAAGACGTGAGCAGCCATCTAAGACTTAACTATGCATCTTGACTCACCAGGAGCAAAGCAGTAAGAAGGTAACCTAAAGTTCAGGTAAGAAACAAATGACAACCTCATCTACCCTTGGACCAGAAGAACTAGATGGTGCCCAGCTACTGCCACCGGTCATTGTGACTGAGGCTATGATAGTTGGTCCTTGACAGAGTGGGCAAAAATTGTGGAGAACTCAAATTGCTAAAAAAAAAAAAAAAAAAAAAGCCAGAAAGACTGAACACTAGAGATCAGAGGGCCCTCCTGAGACTCACCTGAGATGCTCTTTAAACCTTGCGCCAAGCCTGTCCCCTGTGATCACCTTAGTGAAATTGCTGAGTGGCACACAAATAAAAGATATTTACCTGTTAGACCGTAGCCCCACAGAAGAGGTCGGCACTGACTCAAAGGCAAAGATGAGAGCACGAGGGGACCGGGGTCCTAGAGCACTGGTAATGGGACCATGTGACCCAGAGTGCCACAAACTGGGTAAATGTACCTGACATCACCATACGTCTGTGTGTAGACTGTCAGATGGGAACCTAACTTGCCATGCAAACTTTCACCAAAAGTCAACAGAATGGTGCAGTTTCCTGTTCACGGCACATCCTGTTTTTGCCCCATTCTCAAATCTGAGGCTACCAGCCCCTTCCCTTGGCATAGTAGAGACACTATTCCCCCAAGTCCAGCACCCTGCTGCTGCCGAGAAGCCCATGCCTGGTCCACATGCATCTTCTGAGGCCTCTCTCCTCTCCACTGGCTGCTTGCAGGCCTTCTGTTGCTCCTGGCACCTGCAGTGTTGGCACGGTGTGCACGGGGGCCCTCTGTGCCCTCAGTCTGCGCTCAGGCATGGGCATTCACATCGTCACCACTGTAAATGTCACATGGGGAGCTGCAGTCAGGCCCACTCGGACGGCCACATCTGTGCACAGCGCGTCAGACCCCTGCGCCCCACCAGGTGGTCATGGGGGATTTTCTGAAGGCGGTCCCCAGCCCCTCTTCCTGGTCCATCTGAGTCTGGAAGCTCTGCTGAAACCTGCTCAGCATCCAACACCACACGGGCCTCCACTGACAGACAGACGGTGGCTGTGTGAGGTGCACGGACTGGGAGTCAAGCCAGGTGTCCAGCATGGAAGGCAAGAATCCTGCCATTGCCTCAACACTTGGGGTATTGAAACTCAAAGTCACTGCCATCGAGTCAATTCCAACTCAGCGACCCCCACTGGGTTTCCGAGGTGGTAAATCTATGGAAGTAGACTGCCCCATCTTCCTTCTGTAGGGTGGCTGGTGGGTTTGAACTGCCAGCCTTCTGGTGAGCAGTCAGGTGCCTTAGGCCCTGCGCCACCAGAGCTCCTGACTTTGAGTATGACTTCCCCACAGTTCTCTACCTGAATTGTTCTCTCTTCTGGGATGCACGTGGCAGCCTGCTGCACCCTCCAAGCCCTTAGACATCTTCCCCAACTCTGGCTCCTTGGGTCATTTCTTCTGCCCTCTCCTCCAGCTCACTAACTTGGGATCTCTGTAGCGAATCTTAGCTCTGTGGCTAAACCCGAGATAAATTGTCATGCTTTCCTTTCCACAAGACCTGCTTGATTCTTCCCACATCTCCTAGGTTGTCTGTAATGGTCTCTGGTTCTCACTCAGGTTCTTGGTTCCTTCCTTTAACCTGCTCTTGCTTTATGTCCTGTACCTTGGGGGTCTCAGCATCTAAAGTCCTCAGAGGTTTGTCTCTGTTGTGTGTTGCCACTAACTTGCTTGGTGGCTTTTCCTTTTTAACTTTTATTGTGATTTGGGTGAGACTTTACAGAACAAATTCACTTTCCATACAGCAGTACATACATACTTGGTTTCATGACATTGACTGCCATTCCCCACAGTGTAACAGCTCTCTTCCCACTTCCTTCCCATAGCCACCTCTTCCCTGTGTCCTTCCCGCCCATAAACTCCTGCCTCCTGAGCGGTCTCCCTGTGCATATACAGCCCTTCTGTTCTATGATTGATCTCTCTCTTCAAGGAGTGTATCTACCTGATGGTGGCATAGTGCCTAAGGCATTTGACCACTAACCAGAAGCCTGGTAGTTCAAACCCACCAAGTACTCCTGGGAAGGAAAATTGGGCATTCTACTTCTGTAGAGATACCACCTCAGAAATCCAAGGAGGGGTCATTATGAGTTGGGGCTGACTGGATGGCAGTGAGGGGTTTTTATTTATTTATTTATTTATTTTTTAATAGGCCTGTCTTTTGTTTGGCTGGAAGCCACAGGAGTGAGTTCAATTCCAGACCTGAAGGGCAGCTATGGGCCACAGTCTTGGGGGTCTCACCAGGTTCTATCAGACTAGTCAACCTGGTCTCTTTTTTTTTTTTTAATGATTTTGAGTTTTGTTTCACATTGTTCTCCCTCTCTATCCAGGATCTCCTACAAAGATCCCCCTCCAAGTGGTTGACACTGGTAGCCAAGCACCATCTAGTTCTTCTGGTCTCATGGTCATATAGGCTGAGAATTACATGGTCTGTCAGTCCCTTGGACTAATTGTTTATATACGTCTTTGGTTTTCTTCTTTCTTATTTGCTCCTTTTTCTTATTTGAGGGAGCAGGAGAGGCCAGGGACCTCCGGAGTGGCAGGATATCCAGGTAAAAAGGGGCAGGAGGCAAGGTAGGCCCCAAGCCCCCTAGAGCCAGGAAAGGAAGGGAGAGGCTAGGGACAACAAAGTGGCAGGTTCCAGGTAGGAATTAGGTAAGGGGAGGGTGCAGAGGTTTCCAACAGCGAAGGGAGACAAACTTGTCTGGCAGTTTGTCATCCTGTGGAGCTTGTATGTCGCTTGTATGTGAGGCTTGAGGCTGTGCCACTAGTGTATTAGATGCTAACAGAGTTGCACATGGTGCACAGGGTTCAGTGCAGCTTACAGACTAAGACAGATGAGGAAGAAGGAGGCGGCCATCCACTTCTCAAAAATTGGCCAGGGAAAACCTTATGAATAGCAGAAAAACACTGTCTGATACTTTACTGGGCAACTTTATGAATAGCTCAGAAACACTGTCTGACACAGTGCAGGAAGATGAGCCCCTTGGGTCGGAAGGTACTCAAAATAGGACTGGGAAAGAGTTGCCTCATCAGAGTAGAACCAACCTTAATGATATGGATAAAGTAAGTCTTTCAGGACCTCCATGTGCTGGCAAGGAGCTCTGGTAGCATAGTGTTTAAAGCACTTGACTGCTAACCAAAAGGCTGGCGGTTCAAACCCACCAGCCACTCCTCGGAAGGAAGGTTGGGAAACCTACTTCTGTAGTGATACTGCCTCAGAAACCCAAGGGGAGGGGGTCGCTATGAGTCAGGTCCGACTCCATGGCACATAACAACAACAACAACAACGTGCTCATGTGGCATGACTCAAATTGAGGAGAAACAGCTGCAAACATCCATTAATAATCAGAACATGTAATGTATGAAATATAAATCTGGGAAAATTTGACATTGTCAAAAATGAAATGGAAGCCATAAAGATTGATATCCTAGGCATTAGTGAGCTGAAAGGGAGCTCTGGTAGCATAGTGGCTAAGGCACTTGACTGCTAACCAGAAGGCTGTCGGTTCAAACCCACCAGCCACTCCTCGGAAGGAAGGTTGGGCAATCCTACTTCCGTAGTGATACTGCCTCGGAAACCCAAGGAGGGATCGCTATGAGTCAGGGCTGACTCGATGGCACATAACAACAACAACAACAACAACAACAAGTGAGCTGAAATGGATGGGTTATGGGCATTTTGAATCAGACAACCATATGATCTACTGTGCTGGGAATGACAAATTGAAGAGGAATGGTGTGGTATTCATCATCACAAAGGATGTTTCAAGATCTGTCCTAAAGTACAATGCTGTCAGTGATAGGATAATATTCATATGCCTGTAAGGAAGACCCATTAATACTACTATTATTCAAATTTATGCACCAAACACCAAAGCCAAAGATGAGGCAATTAAAGATTTTTATCAAACTCTGCAATCTGTTCAGCTCTTTTACCTTTTAAGATTAGAACATCTTTTGGTGGAGACCACTGGGCCAGGAGAGGAAAGACAAGAGTTTTACTCCCTGAGGCATACTTTCTCATCTGCAAAATTATTTGCAAGGTCCCATCTGACTCTGGAGGGACTGGGTCTCCGGGAGCAAGGTAAGCATGGGCAGGCTTGTGCTTAGTAACCAGGAGCAAGGTACGCACGGGCGGGCTTGTGCTTACTCACTGATCTGCATTGAACACTTTCCCTTGTTACCCTCCCGAGAGGGACCGGTTCTCCAGGAGCAAGGTAAGCACGGGCGGGCTTGTGCTTAGTAACCGGGAGCGAGGTAAGCATGGGTGGGCTTGCGCTTAATCACTGATCTGCAGTGAACACTTTCCCTTGTTACCCTCCCGAGAGGGACCGGTTCTCCGGGAGCAAGGTAAGCACGGGCGGGCTTGTGCTTAGTAACTGGGCGCGAGGTAAGCTTGGGGCGGGCTTGCTCTTACTCACTGATCTGCACTGAACACTTTCCCTTGTTTCCCTCCCGAGAGCGACCGGGTCTCCGGGAGCAAGGTAAGAACGGGCGGGCTTGTGCTTAGTAACCGGGAGCAAGGTAAGCACGGGTGGGGTTGTGCTTACTCACTGATCTGCACTGAACACTTTCGCTTGTACTTAGTCCCCAGGAGTGAGGTAACCACGGGCAGGCTTGTGTTATTAACCGGGAGGAAGGTAAGCACGGGTGGGCTTGTGCTTACTCACTGATCTGCAGTGAACACTTTCCCTTGTTACCCTCCCGAGAGGGACCGGGTCTCTGGGAGCAAGGTAAGCACGGGCGGGCTTGTGCTTAGTCCCCGGGAGCGAGGTAAGCATGGGTGGGCTTGTGCTTAGTAACCGGGAGCGAGGTAAGCACGGGCGGGCTTGTGCCTACTCATTGATCTGCCCTGAACACTTTCCCTTGTTACCCTCTGAGAGGGACCGGGTCTCCGGGAGCAAGGTAAGCACGATCGGGTTTGTGCTTAGTAACCGGGAGCGAGGTAAGCACGAGCGGGCTTGTGCTTAGTAACCGGGAGCGAGGTAAGCACGGGCGGGTTTGTGCTTACTCACTGATCTGCAGTGAACACTTTCCCTTCTTACCCTCCCGAGAGGGACTGGGTCTCAGGGAGCAAGGTAAGCACGGGCGGGCTTGTGCTTAGTAACCGGGAGTGAGGTAAGCACGGGCGGGCTTGTGCTTACTCACTGATCTGCCCTGAACACTTTCCCTTGTTACCCTCCCGAGAGGGAGAGAGGTAATCACGGGTGGGCTTGTGCTTTGTCCCCGGGAGCGAGGTAAGCACGGGCCGGGTTGTGCTTACTCACTGATCTGCACTGAACATTTTCCCTTGTTACCCTCCTGAGAGGGACCAGGTCTCCGGTACCAAGGTAAGCACGGGCGGGCATATGCTTACTCACTGATCTGCAGTGAACACTTTCCCTTGTTACCCTCCTGAGAGGGACCG
>NW_006921625.1:1457243-1457734 GCF_000298275.1 Orycteropus afer afer
AGGTAAGCACAGGCGGGCTTGTGTTTACTCACTGATCTTCACTGAACACTTTTCCTTGTTACCCTCCCGAGAGGGACCGGGTATCCGGTACCAAGGTAAGCACGGGCGGGCTTGTGCTTAGTAACAAGGAGCGAGGTAAGCACGGGCGGGGTTGTGCTTACTCACTGATCTGCACTGAACTCTTTCCCTTGTTACCCTCCCGAGAGGGACCGGGTCTCCGGTACCAAGGGAAGCACGGGCGGGCTTGTGCTTAGTAACAGGGAGCGAGGTAAGCACGAGCGGGGTTGTGCTTACTCACTGATCTGCACTGAACACTTTCCCTTGTTACCCGCCCGAGAGGGACCGGGTCTCAGGGAGCAAGGTAAGCACGGGCGGGCTTGTGCTTTGTAACTGGGAGCGAGGTAAGCACGGGCGGGCTGGTGCTTACTCACTGATCTGCCCTGAACACTTTCCCTTGTTACCCTCCCGAGAGGGAGCGAGGTAATCACGGG
>NW_006921625.1:1460451-1461320 GCF_000298275.1 Orycteropus afer afer
AGGGACCGGGTCTCCGGGAGTGAGGTAAGCATGGGCGGGCTTGTGCTTGGTAACCGGGAGCGAGCTAAACACGGGCGGGGTTGTGCTTACTCACTGATCTGCACTGAACACTTTCCCTTGTTACCCTCCCGAGAGGGTCCGGGTCTCAGGTACCAAGGGAAGCATGGGCGGGCTTGTGCTTAGTAACCGGGAGCGTGGTAAGCATGGGCCGCTTGTGCTTACTCACTGATCTGCTCAGAACACATTCCCTTGTTACCCTCTGAGAAGGACCAGGTCTCCGGGAGCAATGTAAGCACGAGCGGGTTTGTGCTTAGTAACCGGGAGCGAGGTAAGCACGGGCGGCTTGTGCTTACTCACTGATCTGCACTGAACACTTTCCCTTGTTACCCTCCCGAGAGAGACCGGGTCTCTGGGAGCTAGGTAAGCATGGGTGGGTTTGTGGTTAGTCCCTGGGAGCGAGGTAAGCACGGCTGGGTCTGTGCTTAAGAACCGGGAGCGAGGTAAGCATGGGCGGCTTGTGCTTACTCACTGATCTGCACTGAACACTTTCCCTTGTTACCCTCCCTAGAGGGACCGGGTCTCCAGGAGCAAGGTAAGCACTTGCGGGCTTTTGCTTAGCAACCGGGAGCGAGGCAAGCCCGGGCAGGGTTATGCTTACTCACTGGTCTGCACTGAACACTTTCCCTTTTTACCCTCCTGAGAGTGACCGGGTCTGCGGTACCAAGGCAAGCACGGGAAGGCTTGTGCTTAGTAACCGGGAGCGAGGTAAGCACGGGCGGGCTTGTGCTTAGTCACTGATCTGCACTGAACCCTTTCCCTTGTTACCCTACCGAGAGGGACCGGGTCTCCGGTAGTGAGGTAAGCACGGG
>NW_006921625.1:1461420-1462130 GCF_000298275.1 Orycteropus afer afer
GGGACCGGGTCTCCGGTAGTGAGGTAAGCACGGGCGGGCTTGTGCTTACTCACTGATCTGCACTGAACAATTTCCCCAGTTACCCTCCCGAGAGGGACTGGGTCTTCGGGAGCAAGGTAAGCACGGGCGGTCTTGTGCTTACTCACTGATCTACACTGAACACTTTCCCTTGTTAACCTCCCGAGAGGGACCGGTTCTCCGGGAGAAAGGTAAGCACTGGCAGGCTTGTGCTTACTCACTGATCTGCACTGAACACTTTCCCTTGTTACCCTTCCGAGAGGGACCGGGTCTCCGGGAGCAAGGTAAGCACGGGCAGGCTTGTGCTTAGTAACCGGGAGCGAGGTAAGCACGGGCAGCTTGTGCTTAGTCACTGATCTGCACTGAACACTTTCCCTTGTTACCCTCCCGAGAGGGACCGGGTCTCCGGGAGCAAGGCGAGTACGGGAGGGCTTGTGCTTACTCACTAATCTGCAGTGAACACTTTCCCTTGTTACCCTCCCGAGAGGGACCGGGTCTCTGGGCGCGAGGTAAGCACGGGCGGGCTTGTGCTTAGTAACCGGGAGCAAGGTAAGCACGGGTGGGCTTGTGTTTACTCACTGATCTGCAGTGAAGACTTTCCCTTGTTACCCTCCTGAGAGGGACCGGTTCTCTGGGAGCAAGGTAAGCACAGGCTGGCTTGTGCTTAGTAACTGGGCGCGAGGTTAGCACAG
>NW_006921625.1:1468289-1469571 GCF_000298275.1 Orycteropus afer afer
CTGTTGTTCAAACAGAAAAAGGGAACACTGCATGGTTTAAAATCAAGAAGGGAGTGCATCAGGGTTGTATCCTTTCCCCATACTTATTCAATCTGTATGCTGAGCAAATAATTCGAGAAGCTTGAGTATATGAAGAAGAACATGGCATCAGGATTGGAGGAAGAATCACTAACAACCTGTAATACATTGACGACACAACTTTGCTTGCTGAAAGTGAGGATGACTTGAAGTACTTACTGATGAAGATTCAAGAATATAGTCTGCAGTATGGATTATATCTCAATATAAAGAAAACAAAAATCGTCACAACTGGTCCTATAAGTAACATTATGATAAATGGAGAAAAGATTGAAATTGTCAGACTTCACATTTCTTGGTTCTACAATCAACACCAATTGAAATAGCAGTCAGGACATCAGACGACGTACAGCACTGGGCAAACCGCCTGCAAAGGACCTCTTTCAAGTGCTGAAGAGCCAAAGATGTCTCCTTGAGGACTAGGGTGCGCCTGACACAAGCCATGGAATTTTCAATCACTCATATGTATGTGAGAGCTGAACAGTGAATAAGGAAGACTGAAGAATTGATGCTTTTGAGCTGTGCTGTTGGCGAAGAATGCTGAAAGTACCATGCACTGCTAAAAGAACTAACAGGTGTGTTCTGGAGGAAGTGCAGCCAGAAAGCTCCTTGGAGGGAGAATGGCCAGACTTTGTCTCACCTACTTTGGTCATGTTGTCAGAAAGGACCATTCCATGGAGAAGGATGTCATGCTTGGTAAGGTGGAGGGTCGATTAAAGAGGGGAAGGCCCTAAACGAGGTGGGTTGACACGGTGGCAGAGGGGATGGGCTCAAGGATAGCAAGCATCATGGCGCTGGCTCAGGACTTGGCGGTGTTTTGTTCTGCTGTGCATTGGGTCCCATGAGTAGGAGAGACGACTGTAAGGCGCCTAACAACAACAACATCATTTGCTCTCGATGAGGAGAGACCCATTGTTGGCATCTAGATGGGTGCCTGCAAGCTTTTAAGACCCGTGGCTACTCCTCAGGGTGGCTTTTTTGTCTGTGTTTGGAGACCCTGAGGGCTCTCAGCGTGCTGAGGAGCAGCCAATAGGGGCACGCGCCATAAGGGGCTGTCCGGGCGAGAGGGCGCAGCCTCTGGGCTACTTGGTCCCGCCCCCTCAAGCCTCAGCCAATGAGAGCGCGGTCCTTGCGCGAGCTACACTGTTGGGCACTTAATGAGGGCGTACTCGGTTTGCTCCTGTGGGGTGGGACCTCCGGCGGG
>NW_006921625.1:1469671-1470672 GCF_000298275.1 Orycteropus afer afer
AGCCTCAGCCAATGAGAGCGCGGTCCTTGCGCGAGCTACACTGTTGGGCACTTAATGAGGGCGTACTCGGTTTGCTCCTGTGGGGTGGGACCTCCGGCGGGAGGGGCCCGGTGGGCGGGGCGTCCTGCCTACTGTGCACCCCCCGGTGGGCGGGGCCTCCTGCAGACTGTGCACCCCCCCCCGGTGGGAGGGGCCTCCTGCTGGCGGGGGCCCGGCGGGCCGGGACTGCTGGACCTGCCCCTCCGGGTCCGCGCTGCCAGTACCGGGGACGCGCAGGACCCTTGCGCGGAGCTCACCAGTGTCTATGAGGTCGGGCGCGGGGCTGCTTTGAGCTACCAGGGAGACACCTCCTAGAAAACCTTGGGTGTTGAAACACACCAGGGCTGGTCTCTCGGTTTGTGGGTTCGCTTTCTCTGGTACCGAGCGACGACCCACTCCTTCCTTCAGGGTCAGCAGTGTCTGGATGGTCGCTGGGGGCCGCGTGGGGCGGGAACGGCGTTGCTGCGGGCCTAGAGCGTCATGCGCTCCAGGAGCTTTGCGAATGGCCACGTTCTGCTCAGGGCGCCGAGTGCCGCGCGAGCGGAGCGAGCAGAATCTGGTGGACCCAGGGGAAGACGGGCAGCACGGACCCACGCGAAGATCTAACACCTCCCAGCTGGGAAACGGAGGCGGCCGGCAGAGGGAGCGTGTGGGTGGACACTGCGGTTGTAAACAGGACGGTGGGCAGAGCATAAGGGGTGGAGGGAGCCAGCCTGCAGGGCCCCGGGAAGTTGTGCCAGGAGGAGGCAGAGCAGGCGCCCTGGCACCGGGCAGCCCGTGCCTGGCAGCAGCTAGGAGGCCGGGGGCTGGGGGGAGGCTGGGGGAGGGAGACAGTGGGAGTGAAGGCAGAGGGGAGGGAGGAGGACGGCGAGTGTGCTGCTGTTGTGCCCTGGTTATGAAGGAGTAGCTCGGCGCAAGGAATATGCCAACTCACGACAATGCAAAAGCAATAGGAAAGTTTA
>NW_006921625.1:1471037-1472754 GCF_000298275.1 Orycteropus afer afer
GGAGTGTTTAGAATTCCAAAAGTCTTGTTAGTATTGCTGACACTAAAAGGTTTCTGGTTAAAGATTTTCCTGGAGGCTACTAGGACTCTGGCCTCAGACTCACACTGCCTGTACCAATTCTTGGACCCTGAGTGCGTGGGATGCTGTGGGGCTGTGAGCAGAGGGCAGGAGGGACTGAGGGACCACTGTGAGGGCCAGGCAAGGTGATGAGGGGCGGCGATGTGCCTATGGTGTGAGGAGGGGCTGATTTCAGGCCTGCGGTGTTGCAAGGCAGGGCCTTCTGCTGGATGAGGGGGGCATGAATGCAGTGTGAGAGGAAAAAGGGACTGTGGGACAATGGCACTCCTGGGGTCTGTGGCCCTGGCCTGAGAAGGGTGGGGCTGCGGAAGAAGCAGCGGGCAGGCCCAGGGGTGGCCGTGAGCTTGGGGAGCTGTGGCAAAGGCAGCTGCTGCCTCAGTCTGGGACACGGGGCTGGGGCTGCGCTGAGAGCTTGCAGCAGTAGCATCTTGATGCAGATGGGGTTAGGTCACCAGGGAGCAGGTGGCTGGTTCCCCAAGGTCAGAGGACCAAGGTCAGAGTCTTGAAGGGTGTGGCAAAGGAGAACATACATGCTGACTGATGCCTCCCACATGTGCAGTAGAGATGCCCCATAGAACATAGTACATGTATGCTATACACATGCTGATTCATGGCCACCCCACATGTGCAGTGAAGATGTCTCATAGTACATAGTACATACATGCTACCTACATGCTGACTCACAGCCATCCCACATGTGCACTAGAGATGCCCCATGGTACATAGTACATGCATGCTACATATATGCTGGCTCACAGTCACTCCACACGTGTAGTAGAGATGCCCCATAGTACATACATGCTGACTCATGGCCACCCCACACGTGCAGTGGAGATGCCCCATAGTACATAGTGGCACAGTGGCTAAGGTGTTTGGCTGCTAACCAAAAGGTCAGTGGTTCAAAGCCATCCAGGAGAAAGATGAGGCAGGCAGTATGCTTCTGTAAAGCTTGAAAGTCTTGGAAACCCTCTGGGACAGTACTACTGTGTCCTCTAGGAGCACTGTGAGTGGGACTCCAGTTGGCCAGTGGGTTTGGGTGCTAAATGGAGTGTAAGGTGTCAGATGTGGCCCTCACTTCAGCAGCATGGATGCTAAAAGTGGAACCACGCGGAGAGGCCTAGCACGGCCCCGTGCAAGGATGAGACTCAGATCCATGGAGCCGTCCACATTTTCACCAGTGAAAGAAACACTGCCAGTTCTTTGTACATAAAAGAAAAAATCTTCAGTTATGAAAAATAAAATGCCAGATGTGGGTCATGCCCAAGGTCAGATTTAGCAGTGAACGCGGTGTTATCTTAGATGTCTCCCATCAGTGTGAGTGCAGTTGTTCCATCTCCATAAACCAGAGTCAGCTTCTTCCAGCCACAGAGTTCTGCACGGCTTGTCCCCGGCTGGTGAGGCCAGAGGGATCAGAATTCCCAGGGCCCCAGCTGTCCCCTCGGCTGTGACACTGGAGCACACACAGCCGCACCCTCACTGTTCTCACACCGAGTGAGAAGGGCCACAGACCCTACATTCCCCAAAAGGACCAGATCCAGTATTTGTCTCCAAATGGTGGAGGAAGAGGAGGAAAAGAAGAGCAGGTGAGGGGAGGGGACAAAAGAAAGAAAGAGGCAAGAAAGAAAGAGGGAGGACAGGA
>NW_006921625.1:1473054-1476744 GCF_000298275.1 Orycteropus afer afer
AGGGAGGGAGGGAGAGAGGGAGAGGAGGGAGGACAGGATGGAAAGAGGGAGGGAGAGGAAGGACAGGATGAAGGGAGGGTGGCAAGGGGACAGTGAAGAACTCTGAACAACATGTTTGCACAGGAAGACAGCACACATTGAATGGTAGTTTTGTGAGTGTCATCAACCTCTGCTCAGACTTCCCAGGGGAGGGATGCTTTTGGGGTTAGGGGAGACAGGCTGGGACTGGGCCAAGTGGGGCCACATTCACAGGATCTGGGGACAGGGGACTATATTCTGGTGGAGGGGTGGGAGAAATGGGATGTTTCCATAGTGACAGTCCTGTGTGTCCAGGCAGCTGAGCGCCTCTCAGTGAGTGATGCCCCTGTGGGCTGTGACCCCAAAGGACAGACAGGAGGCGGTGTCACCCCTGGAGCTGCCCAAGGGCAGGTTTGCTTCACCCACAGAGGCTTTAGGGACAACTTCCTATCTGTGCCTCCCTCAGCCTTCCAGTGCTGCTGTGACAGGCACCACAAGGAGGCCTTTAACAAACAGAAACGTATTCTCTTGCCGTTGAGGAGGCCACACGTCTACATTCAGGGTGCTGGGTCTGGGGAGGGCTTCCCCTCTGCCGGCTCTCGGGGCCGGCCCTTGTCTCCTTTCAACGTCCGGACCCATGATGTTCCCCGGAGATCTCCTTCCGTCCTCTGGGTCTAGAAGGTTCTCAGTGCAGAGACCTGGGTGCAAAGGAAGAACTCCACTCCCTGCTCTTCATTCTTGGTGGTACTGAGGTCTCTCCCCACCCCCCACCCCCGTGGATTCTCTCTCCTTTCATCTCTTGTAAGATAAAAGGTGACGCAAGCCACACCCTGGGCAAATGCCCCTTACATGGGATCAAGGCTGTGACTGAGTGAAGGGGATGGATCACACTCTAATCCACTTACAGCTGATTGGCTGATCACATCAGATCACATCATGGGATGACTACATCATGTAACGGCCCAACCACTGAGAGACATGGGCAGCCATGCTGACTTGTACTTTGGCCTGGGAGGCTGAGGGGGCCCTGTACCCATCCAAGAGGTGACCAGGCAGGCAGCACACCCCAGGCAGGGCTGCCGGTAGCAAAGAGCTGGGTGGGGAGCTGCCTCGGGCAGTGGGGTCTGCAAGCTGAGCAGAGGTCCTGCAGCCCGAGGACGGGGGCAAGGCCGAGCAGAGGTCCTCCGGCTCGAGGACGCGGAGACAGGAAGTGAGGGCCCATGTGGTGGCTCACTGTCCCAGTTTGTTTGGGTCTGAGGGGCTTCCTGCAAGGCAGGACATCTAGCACCCAAACCAGGACAGGCCCAGGCAAGCCACAGCTGGTCATCCTCACCGAGAAGAGCTAGCAACGATCAAGACAAAGGCAGGAAAAATGGCTGCGATTCACGGAGCAGGTCTGGGACAACACATGAAGGACTTTGGGATGTGAAACCAGGAGGAGGCACTGTCTCTACCCCTGTGGCCGCCACAGCAAAGTGCCAGAACAGCTGAGACTTACTCTCTCGTGGTTCTGGAGGCCAGAAGTCCAGACACCTCTGCAGGCTCTGGGCCAGGCTCCTTCCCCACGCCTCCAGCTCCTGGGGGCCCCAGGCGTCCTTGGCTTGTGGAGGCATCACTTCAGCCACATGACCGGCCACCTCCCCTCTGCCGCTTCTGTCTCTTCCAGGGACACTCGTCATTGGCTTGAGGGTCCCCGTGTCATCCAGGATGCCCTCATTTTGAGCATGTCTGAAAGATTCCTTTTCCAGGTGAGGCCACATTCACAGGATCTGGGGACAGGGGAATATATTCTTGAGGGCACCGTCATTCACCCACTACAGGCGGCACTGAGGATGGGGACACATCCGACTCTTCCTGACCTGGGATAGCCCCCCACGCGCAGCAGGCTCAGCAGGAGGGCAGGCTTCCGGGGCACACAGCCAGACCCTGGCCTCCCCTTCGCACCTCGGAGCATCTGAGGGGTGGGGCGAGGCCACGGCCCTGCCGATGCCCCAGCCCGTGTCCCTGGGAGTCATGCACACGGCGGGCTTGTTAAGGCATCTGCAAACATCCGCAGGGAGAGTCTTTCCTCTCGAAGCTGACAGCCCCTGCACCTGGGCAGTCCCTATGTTTTGGGACAAGGTCAGCCTTTTGTAGGTGCTTTGAAATCAGATATTTTAAAGTGCAAACAAGGCTTACCCCTTTCAGATGCCTTTTAAAGAAGTAGCACACTGATGGGGATAATTAAATTTTATTAAATTAAAACAGAACATTTGATTCATGATATTCCTCCACCTATTTTTCCTCTAAGTTACAAAATGCCGGCAGGTGGAAAGCCGCAGAGCCCCCTGCGGCAGCAATGGGGCAGAACTGGGCACAGAGTTCAGAAGAGCCTGTGATCTTCCTGGGCTGCGAGCCTGTCTGAAGGAAAGTGATGCGTGAGAATCGTCCAACCTGCCCTCCTTTCTCCCAGTAACCCAGGAATTCTGTGTATTAAAAAAAGATTTCTGTACCTCAAAGTCTCCTTGACAACTGCTACTTCTCCTGAAAGTGTCAGTTTGATTGATGGCATGATTTCTAAAGACTGGAGTCCCGAGCTGAATCCGTGACATGCCCTGAGGGCACCTTCGTTTCCGCTTGGGGGATGTTTCCCACGTGGGGGACACTGGGAGGCAGCCCCTTGATCCTTACTAAGGCTTTGCTTTCCGTCCAGGAGAGCGGACCCCTCGGGAACTCGACCCAGGTCTGGACTGGTGGATTTCCAGGAGCACCTGACCATAGCTCAGGTCAACCAGTGCCAACAAAGGGCACCGCGGAACCCCCTGAAGGGTGGAGAACCCGCCCCAGGGCGTCTCTGGTGGGGGGAAGGCTGAACACCAGTCTGAGCACCGGCAGAGCCTGGGTTTGAAAACACTGTTCATCAGTTGGACCCCAACCAGCAAACCCACTGTCCTGGAGAGGATCCCTACTCACGGAGCCCCTAAAGGACAGAGCGGAACTGCCCCGCAGGGTCTCCAAGGTTGTCGGTCGTTATGGAAGCTGAAAGCCGATTGCTCCTTCTTTCCCCTGCAGAGCGGCTCCTGGGTTCGAATTGCCTGCTTTTCAGTTATCAGCCAAATGCCTTATGGACCAGGCCCCAGAGCTCCTTCAATCACCCTAAGGAGCATTCTACTGGCTCCTAGAATCGCTCTCTAAATGAGTGTGCAGTGGGGGGTGAACCTGTGCGCGGACGATTCACCTTGCTCGAGCCTGATGGACAGAGGGCTAGGCCACCCAGGGGAACCGAAAAACGTGTCTTCCCATCTTTGCTCAACAACTGATCCCAGCTCTGGAGGCCCGGGACAGGGTGAATGGTTAACATGTTCGGCTGCTGATGGGAAAGGTTGGAGGTTCAAGGCCTTGGAGCCTCGGAGAAAGCCTGGTAATCTAGTTCTGAAAAGTCAGCCACTGAAGCCTCTCAGCCCCTGGGGCCCCAAGCATCGGAAGCCCCGCCCTGCCCAACGCGACAGGTCAAAAGGTCAAAAGGAAACTGGCCAGCTCTCTGAAAACGTTAGCAGCTGCCTGGGTGGGAACGGTGTTGTTACTGAGCTTGGAGAGGTGGGCCGGCCATAATTGCCAAAGTGAAAACATTCGTAGCAGCTTCAGCGGACCGCCTGCTCTGTCCGCTGCGCCCAGGTGTAGCTGACAACCCCA
>NW_006921625.1:1480029-1482382 GCF_000298275.1 Orycteropus afer afer
GAAGCTGAAGTAGTTCTCTTCAATTTTGGTTGGACTGACTTGTCTGCACAATGAAGGAGAGGGCGCCTAAAAAGATGTCATGTTGCTGAGACTTATGCTGACTTTCAGATTATGTTTTCACAATTATTCTCGTCTCCTCCTCCATCTTCTTCTTTTAACGTTCACTGTTCAAACCAAACCAAACCAAACCACACCCCTGCTGTGGAGTCGCTTCCGACCCACAGCGCCCCTAGAGGACAGAGTGGAACTGCCCCATTGGGTCTCCAAGGGTGTAATGGAAGCCGACTGCCTCATCTCTCTCCAGGACTCACCCAGTCTTGCGCCATCTCTCTTAACTTCTCTTAGCTGATATTGCACAAGCATGGATTCCAAGTAGGGGTCTGGGAACTTCCACTGCTAGACTTGAAGAGGCATCTCTCTTTCATTTGAGGCCCGTTTTGTGTCCAACATTTTATCACTTGTCATTTCACCCCAATCTACGGGAGTCAAGGATAGAATACTTTCTTTGGAAAAACGAGAGTCCATAAATAGTATAAGGAACAGCGACGGGGCTGTTTGGGTGTGTTTGCCGAATGCTGAGGGCTCGCAGTCTCGCTGTGATGGTCCATGTTCTCCCTCCTCGTCGGCGCTGAGTCCCTGGTGATGTGAACAGTCCACGTGCTCCACGAAATGAAAAAGCTGGGGTCCAGTCCGCCCAGAAGTCCCTCGGAGGAAAGGCCTGGTGATCTGAAAAGTCAGCCACTGAAGGCCCCATGGAGCCCAGTTCTATGTCAGAGTCGACTCCACGGTGATGGTGACCGGTGCGTGGGTGACAAAGGACACATGGGGCTCTGCAGCCCCAGGGCCATGGCCCGGGACACTGGGGCACACCTCTTCAACAGGGCGGTGTTGGCCTCTGCAGGTGGGACATCGCCATAGAGTGGCGGGGCTCCTGGTGGCTACTGTCTTTGCCTCGTCTCTCATGGTGCCATGTGGGCCGATAAGAAGCGAGTACTTGGGGAGCCAGGACAGCTGCTTCTCAGGGTGTGTGTGGGGCTGCCCCTATGCCAGGCTGTGCCATGTTCAAGTGACAACAACGCGCTCTCCAAGTCACTGACCTCACTCAGTGGGAACTTCTTGGCAGTGTCAACGCCACCCTAAACAAAGGAATGTATTACAAGCAGACCCAGCCAACTGCCATAGAGCTGGTTCCCACACACAGGAGCGTACTGTAGAGAGAGCGGATGCCAGCTGTGGGAAGAGCTCAGAGTACAGCCTTGAGGATGTTCTCAGCTGTGGCAGGCAGCTCCAGGCCCCTTCCCAGACCATCGGTGTGAATTCACGTCCCTCTGACTTTGTGGAAGGTTCCAGCAGCCCCTCCTCCAATTGCCTGTGCGATCTGAGCATCCAGCTCATTGGCTACTTAGCCCTCAGTGCCTCTGTTTCCACCCTGGGGATACCGACAACCAGGCGATGCCGCCTGACTGGCAGTGGGCGTGGGACCCTGACAAGTGGTGGGTGACCTCACTCTTAAGTGTGTGAGCTGACAGGTGGAGGGTGTGTGAGCCGACAGGTGGAGGGTGTGTGAGCCGACAGGTGGAGGGTGTGTGACCTGGTGAGCTGTGGGCGTGTGACCCAACAGGTGGAGAGTGTGTGACCCGACAGGTGGAGTGTGTGTGACGCCAACACGTGGAGAGTATGTGACCCGACAGGTGGAGAGTGTGTGACCTGACAGGTGGAGAGTGTGTGACCTGACAGGTGGAGGGTGTGTGACCTGGTGAGCTGTGGGCACGTGACCCAACAGGTGGAGTGTGTGACCCGACAGGTGGAGGGTGTGTGACGCCAACAGGTGGAGGGTGTGTGACCCGACAGGTGGAGTGTGTGATCTGACAGGTGGAGAGTGTGTGACATGATGAGCTGTGGGCGTGTGACCCAACAGGTGGAGAGTGTGTGACCCGACAGGTGGAGTGTGTGTGACGTCAACAGGTGGAGAGTGTGTGACCCGACAGGTGGAGAGCGTGTGACCTGACAGGTGGAGGGTGTGTGACACTGACAGGTGGAGAGTGTATGACCTGACAGGTAGAGGGTGTGAGACCTGATGAGCTGTGGGTGTGTGAGCCGACAGGTGGAGGGTGTGTGACCCAACAGGTGGAGGGTGTGTGAGCCGACAGGTGGAGGATGTGTGAGCCGACAGGTGGAGGGTGTGTGACCCTACAGGTACAGAGTGTGTGACGCCGACAGGTGGAGGGCACATGACCCTGACAGATGGTAGGGATGTACCCTCACTCTTCACATGTGGCACTGACAGGCACAGGGCTTGTGACCCTGACAGATAGTGGGCATGTGGCCTCACTCTTGGGTGGGACCCCCCCCC
>NW_006921625.1:1484192-1485704 GCF_000298275.1 Orycteropus afer afer
GGGTGAGTGTGGGCCTGTGGCAGAGTCCTTGAGGGACCCAGGAGCTGAGTCCAACTGGGGCCTCCGTGTGCAAGCTCCAAGGCTAGGTGAGTCTGGGGGGCAGGGAGGGTGGAATCCATCCCTGTGTGTACATTCCATCCTGGTTGCCCTGGCTCCTCTGAGGTCCTGAGGCATCCCCTCCAAGCCCCCATGACAGGGTAGCCCACTCGGGCCAGGACTCCACTCCCGGCTCCAGACTAGAAGCACAGTTCCATCCTGGGCCTCGACTCAAGGCTGCCTGGGGGCTTTCTGCTGGGGTTGTTGCCTCTGGACCATGGAGGCTGTGAAGAGTCCAGGGAGGAGCCACGTCATGTGGGTGACCCTCAGTCATGTGGGTGACCATGAACCGCCCCGTCCTCCCCTTGTGTGGCAGTGCCATAGCCAGCTATCAGGGTCTGGTCTGAGGTGGCCGAATCACACGATCTGCCAAGTCACCCAGCAAAAGCACTTACCGTGGTTTCCCATCAGCTCAAATCAGTGGAGTCAGTGGCTTACACATGTAGCTTCAGTAAAATCCAGGGAAAATTTTAGTTAATTATTATTAATCATATTATTGCTAGGATCATAAGTGAAATAAGAAACAAAACAACAATAAATGGTATTACAATAGTAGATATGATTTAATTCAGTGTTATTCAATAACATCAAAGAAACTAATGTCCAATTGTCCCCGTGGTCAGAGTGGACATCTCCTGGCCATGCTCAGCCGGCAGGCTCAGGCCCCCATTCCCGCTCTTCCTTCTTTCCTGTGCTCTCCAGCAGTCTCACTGCGTGCTGTCACTGGGTCTCCCAAGCTACCGTGCCCATCCTCTGGTCTCTGTTTCCAACTAGGTGGGTTCTGGGAGGAGCACCTGCTTCCCACTGTCAGTTGACTGCTCCCCCACTCCCTTTCTTGTGAGGCTCTATTATTAGTTTAAGGAGCTCTGGTGGGGTAGTAGTTAAGGCATTTGGCTGCTAACCAAAAGATGAGTGGTTCAAGTCCACCAGCTACTCCATGGAAGAAAGATGGGGCAGTCTGCTTCCATAAAGACTTCCAGCCTGGGAAGTCCACTGGGGGTTGCTCTGAGTCAGAATCGACTGATGACAGTGGGTTTGGTGGTAGTGGTTTGGTACCATAACCTGGTGACCTGAGAACAGCAGAGGTGTGTTCTGTCACAGTCCAGAGAAGTCCTAAATTGGGTTGTGGGCAGGGCTGCACTCTCTCTGAAGGCTCTGGGGAGATACCCTCATTACCTCCAGCTTCTGGTGACCCAGGTGGTCCTTGGCCCCAATCTCTGCTTCCATGGGTTGTCTGTCTTCCCTCTGTCTGTCGGTCTCTATCTCATTTCTCCTTTGAAGGACACCAGTCATAAAGGATTATGGCCACCCTGACCCAGTGTGATCTCATGTTTGTCACCGGCCAGCCCCAAGGGGTTTAGCTAAAGTAGTCTTTGAAGGAGCTCAAAGCAGGGTGCTGAGCTCTGAGGGTGTGGC
>NW_006921625.1:1486409-1488001 GCF_000298275.1 Orycteropus afer afer
GCGCGCTCAGAGCTGTGGGCAGGGAGGCCCGTGGGTGGTGAATCTGATGAGAGATACTGATGACGATGCCTGGCACTGATCTAGCTCCCCACAGTAGCAAAGCCCTCTCAGCTCCCCCGGTGGTCCTCCCTGAGGGCCTGTGGTGGGGCCCGGGCTGGCCTGGCCTGAGGCCTGAGGCCTACTCGGGCCTCTCCTCCCTGCGCCCCCTCGGGCTCGGCGAGGGTGAAGAGGGTGGAAGCCACGTGCTAGGCCCAGCCACATGGAGCGTGAGGCAGACCTGGGGCCTCTTCTTGGGCTACCATGAGAGTGACTGTGGCACATGCAGGCACCGTTTGCATGTCCCTGCCATGAGTGGGCCCCAGAGATGGGCTAGGCTGGCTGGGGCCGCCGCAGCGGTACTGACCAATCGACTGGCCTCTGAGGACCATCCTGAGTCTCGGCTGCAGCCCAGCCAGAGGTCCCGGGTGGTTGCCCAGACCCTCATGAACGCCCTGCTCCCTGCCCGCGGGCCGAGGGCCCAGCAGCACTGTGGACACCAGCCTAGGGGTCAGTAGCAGCAGGTCTGACACCAGGCAGCTCAGGTGATGGACGCCAACACTCCAAACAGGACTCTTCCTTGGGCTGCCCTGGGCCAGGGGTCCTGAGGCTGGGCCAGCTGGCAGTTCCATGCCTTTGCAGGGGCTTTGTGTCCACAGTGCAGAACATAGATCAACCTCTGGGCCTAGAAGGGGACAGGGGTTCCCCACATCTGCATGGGTCGGGGCCCACCTGGGCCGCAGAGCCAGCTGCCCAGCATCTCGTTCCCCGGGTGGATGGGGCTCCGGGACCCAGCTCAGCTTTGCCCAGAAAGCACTTCCCAGAGCCCTGTGTCTCTTATTGCACTGAACCCAGATGGAGGTTTCTCTTTCCACCTTTGGAGGATGTTAGACACCCTGAGGTGAGCTGGTTCCTTGTTTGGGATCTTGGCCGCATCCCTGGCTCTTGGAAGACTGCCCAGCTCGAGGTGGTGCTCAGCAGATACCTGGCGGAATCTGAGCAGGATTTGGAGAGGGCTGTGGTCTTCTGGAGATGCCTCTGCCACAAACCTAGAGTCTGCGCCAGACAGAACCAGTGTGGAAATGCCCCTTTTGTCTTAAATATCAGGGTCCAGTTACTCTTGTAGAAGGACATACCTGCCCAGGTGTTAACCCCACTTGCAAATGTAGCTCTCAATGGGCATGCAGTGGGCAGACAGCAGAGTCCTGAGTTGCTGAAGTTGATGGGTGCTGGGGATGGCTAGATAGGGTCCCTAAAGCCACCCAGACTCCAACCTGATGATGACCGGTCTCCTGGTGAGGAGCCCTAGGGCAGAGGGACCACTGGGCGCAGAACCCAAGATCAGGGTACAGAGCCCCAGGGCCACCAAGGGGTCTCCCCTAGAGGGGATCGAGAGCCAAGGACTGGTGATGGCAGTCTGCAGAGCCTATGAGGGAAAGGGGGTCCCTGAGGGTGCAAACAGTCGAGACGCTCTGCTGCTGAGAGGCTGGAGCTTCGAGTCCACTAGAAGAAAGACCTGGTGCTCTGCTTCTGAAAAGTCAGCCCCTGAAACCCCC
>NW_006921625.1:1488481-1489617 GCF_000298275.1 Orycteropus afer afer
CCTGAACTCTGTTTAGCTTACCACAGATAAGGACGGCTGCATGCAGAGGTCTGTGTTGTTATTGTTAGGTGCCACTGAGTCGGCTCCAACTCAGTGACTCTGTATACAACAGAACGAAACACTGGAAACGCCAGCCTCACAGTCCTTGCTATACCCGAGCCCATCGCTGCAGCCACTGTGTTAATCCATCTCCTTGAGGGCCTTCCCCTTCTTTGTTTCTTTGTTGACTTTACCAACCTTGATATTCTTCTCCAGGGAATGGTCCCTTCTGACATGACTCTTCTGGTTACTTAGTGTTGCTCTGACGAGAATATACCACCAATGTGATGGCTTTAAAAAACACGAGTTTATCCTTACAATTTGGAGGCTTTAAGTCCAAGCTCAAAGTGCCAGGCTCTAGGGGCTGGGTGAAAGCCCCTAAACCTTGGCCTTCAGCTCTACCTCCTGTTCCCGGCCCACTGAAGCTGGAGGCTTTTCTTCAGTCAGCTGCTGGCTTCTGAGGCTGACAAGCCCAAGGCTGACAAATAATAAGGCACAGTCCCGATGTTACCAAGCCATACGGCAGGCCATTGATTCAAGTCCATTGAAAATCCCAAAGTTGGCAGAGCATGGCAGGCTGCTGAACAATGACAGGGCTACATGCAGGGTCGAAGCACGCCATAAGCTAGAAACCGTTCCCCAAGGCTTCTCCTCATATACAGGAAGCAGACCACATCCCAAAGGCAGCTACTCAGCTGCTCCCAGTAGATTCCACCATGGAGTTGATGACCAGTCTCATCATGGGGAATACTATACCCAGCCAGCCACTCAGCCAGGCCCAGCCAAGCTGACGCACAAACTTCACCACCACAATGACCAAACTAGGTGACATGAGGTCTGAGCATTCTTGCTTCCAGGGGGCATTCTGGCTGCACCTCTTCCAGGAGAGGTTAGTCCTTCTATGCACATGGCCCTTCCATGAGCTCCCACAGTCAGTGCTGGATACTTTATACCCAGCACTGTCCTGGCCTGTGATCAGCAAACACTTGGTGCCTTCCACTTGCCATCCGGCCTTCTCTTTCAAACCCTGCCCCCTCTGGGCTGCCCAGAACCAGCACTTTGCCCTCACTGCTCCGATGCTGCCTGTTGTCCCTGCA
>NW_006921625.1:1491505-1505552 GCF_000298275.1 Orycteropus afer afer
TCTTTCCTTTCCATATAAAGTTAGTGATCATTTTTTCCATATCCCTAAAGAATGTTGATGGGATCTGGATTGGGTGTCCCTGCATTTTTAAAGTCAATTACACCCAGTCATGATGTGGGCGGTACACAAAGCTGATACATTTCAGAAACATTCTTTAAAAAAATTTGCCACATGTCACAATTCCTTGGACTTGAATGGCCATAATGGAACCCTCTGAGTCCTGTAGCCCCTCTTTTTTTTTTTTTTTTTTTTCTAGCCATTTGATTCTTTAAAGTCCCCTCAGTCCCTGGGGAGAACTGGGCTTAGTATTTTCTCACACCGAGCAATTGACTACCACCATCACGACAGGCTTCGGCCGTGTAACGTCAGTAGACACTTCTCCTCCCTCTGTTCGTTCTGGTTGACGGAAGCACGAGCATCGTTTGTTGAATATGACAGAAATTGGGTGCTGCATCGTGGCTACTGTTTGCCAGTGGCATGGTGATGGCTGGGCTGGTGGCTGTGCGTGGGTGTGTTCTAGGCTGTGACACCTGTCCCAGGAGTGGGCAGGCTGAGAGGGGCAGGCGTGATGTGGCAGTTATGCGGGGGACTGGACCAGCCACCCAGTCCAGGCTCACCTGGATGCTGCATGTGTCCTGACGTCCTGGCTCCTGGACCAGCAGTGGTTGCTGCCTTAGTCATGGTCGTGTCTGAACCATCTCAACACCCAGGCACGCTCCACCCACAGACCATGTGGGCCCTGGGGGCTGACCCGGGGAGGAGTCTGCATTTACACACTCGCCTGGCCTCTCCTAAAAGCTTCCCGGGGCTGCTTCCTCAGCGGCCCCTCCCTCCTCTGTGAGGGTCTTGCCTGCCATTTTGCTGCTTCCTACTGGGTGGGCCCACGCCCTGATTTCAGGAATGGGCCCAGGTGGGGACCTCTCCTCCAATCCCCCTCAATCTAACCGGACAAAAGAGAGGCACTATAGTGGGCAAAATGAGCATCTTCTCACTTCCAACACAGATAATCCCAGGACCTCTGAACACATTAGGTTACGTGGCAAAGGGGGATTATGATCAGAGATGGAATTAAAGGTGATAATCAGCTGACCTTAAATGCTCGATTAGGAGCCCTAGTGGAGCAGTGCTTAAGCACTTGGATGCTCACTAAACGGTCAGCTGTTTGAACCCACCAGCTGTTGGGAGACAGAAATAGGAGGCAGTCGCTTCTGTGAAGATTGACAGTTTTAGAGACCCTGTGGAGCAGTTCTTCTCTTTCCTCTAGGGGCGCTGTGAGTTGGAAGGGACTCATCTGTAGTGGGTATCCTGCTTTATCTGGATGGGTGCAAGGTAACCACAGGGTCCTGAAAGGGACAACAGGGAGGCTGAACGCGGCTCAGAGGGAGTGGTCAGACAGATGTACTGGGGTTCGCTTGCAGGTGGTGGAAGGGCCATGAGTCAAGGAAGGCAGGAGGCCTCCAGGACCCGAAAAGGCAAGAAATCGGCCCCTCCCCTGGGCTTCCGGAAGGAGCCAGCCCTGCGGACAACTGCATTTTAACCCAGTGAGGCCTGTGTTGGACTTCCGGCCTCCGGAACCGTGAGCTAGTACATCTGTGGGGCCCGTGTGCCCCCGGAGACCAAGGCCCGCAGCCGCGTCCTGTGGAGAACGCTAGAGCTCCGCTGGCCGAGCAAACCACCCTGCTGTCCTTTTCCAGAAACAACTTGGTAGGTGTGCGGCCGGACGGCGGCTGCCCAGCTGGGCCACGTCAGTCCCTCACCTCCAACCCCACTTACCAGGTGGCTCAGCACAAGCTCGCCATGCCGGGTCCCTGTGTGCCTGCGACCAGCCTACGGGATACAAGGAGGCCCTTTTCCTCCCAGACATCCAGCGAACAGGGGGCGCTCTCGGCACTGTCTTCTTGCTCATCAGAGCTCCTGTGCAGTCGCCCGGGAAGGCATCTCCCGTTGGAAGTTCATTTCTTAAAAGCCTGGATCTTATCGGAAACTTCGGGTAACTCTGGAGCAAGGATGGAAGCCCGCAGGTATTTTTCCAGTAGATTCAGGGAGAAAACAATTAAGATGGTGGTTCTTCCCTCTGCCTTATCTTTATTTGTGAACTGGATGGTGTGCTGGGAGCTCCTTGCTCGGCTGAGGAGGCGGCCTCACCCCTCCCTAGTAAGGGGAGGACGGAAGGGGCTGGGGAAACGTCGCCAACCATCACTGTGAAAAGGACCGCCAGCAGACACACGGGGGCCCCGTCTGGGCGGGCGGGAGGACGCAGGGGCAACCCCTCCGGGAGGATGGGCAGACGCAGGGGTGTCCCCTCTGGGTGGGCAGAGGCAGGGGCGTCCCCTTCGGGTGGACAGGAGGACGCAGGGACGCTCCCTCTGGGGGAACGGGCGGACGGCAGGGACGCCCCCTCCGGGTGGTGGAAATCTGCATGTGTGTTCCAAGCTTGTCAGTGATGTGGTCTCCCCACCAGGGCCCAGCCAAGCTGACATACAGTTTTAACTGTCACACCCTCTCTTTGTCTTTCCCTCCCTCCCTCTTTCCATATCTAGCCTCACGTCATAGGAACCCATACATTGGCTACTGCTTTAAGGAGGCTAGGAGACGTGAAGACAGGGAAGCTGTCTTATGGGCAGCTGGTGGGGTCCTGGGACTGGGCTGTGGCTGGACAGGCTGCTCCTGGTGGCTCTGGTGGGGTGCCCTGGGCCGAGGAGGGGCAGCTGCCCCCGCCTTGAGAGTGGTCTCTGTTGCCCTGGGACCCCCAGTGGGTGGGAGGCTGTGGAGCCTGTTGTGCAGACAGACTAGGGAACGTGGGCGGGACAGTCCTCCTTGGCAGGTGCCTGAGGACGTGCCCACTCTAGGCTGGCTGTAGGGGCACTGTGCAGACATGGTAGGTGGTGGCTGAGCTCTGGAGAAGTGGTCAGGAGCTCACAGAGGGCAGGGTGGCTTCCCTTGTGACAACATCACCTGGTGTGGTCTGTACCCCCCGAAGCCCTAGTGATACCACTGATGAGGCCCAGTGTGGAATGGGCACCTCACACATGTCTGAATGAATGGCTGTCTAAATTGTCCTGGAACTCAGAAGTGATGAGCTTGCTGTAAGTGTCTGCATGCGTGTTTGCACACACCTCTGAATGTTTCCTTAGGACAACCTTCTGCAAGTGGAGTGCAGGCTTTGATCCCTCCTTCCCTGTGCACCTGAGGAGTGTGGACACGCAGAGCAGAGAGACAGACACTGTGCTTGGTGGGTGGGCTGTGTCCTCGTCTGTGAGCCCCACGTCATCTCTCGAGTGCCTTGACCCCAAAACAGAAGCCACCACCTGGTGCTTGGAGCTGAGAGAGCAAGCTGAGCACCGGAGAGCTGCCCAACAGCCTGGGTGGGGGTAAGGGTCAGAGAATGGTGGGATTGGGGGTTCTCACTCCACCCACACGTTTAAACAATTCCTCTTAGGATTGATATGCATATTTAGTGATGGAATGGCCCCTGCCGCCTCTCCCCACCCCGACTGTTGTTAAATCAACCGAGCATTACTGTGGTTGTTACAGTGCACTTCCTAAAAACTGACAGACGTCACTGCAATGCCGTCCTTGTAGACGATCCTTTATGAACATGCATTACTTCTTTTTAAACTTAATTTGTATTTCTCTCAAAGCAAGGCAGGTAGTTGGAAGAGTTGCGTAGCACCGTAGGACTCCCAGGGCTGCGACTGGTAACGAGCCAGCTGCTGACTGAAAGGCTGGAGGTTCCAGTCCAACCAGAGGTGCCTCAGATGAAAGGCCTGGTGATCTCCTGAAAAGCCAGCCACGGGAGACCCTGTGGAGCCCAGATCTGCCCTGCCGCACGTGGGGGCCGCGGGAGGCACAGCTGGGCGGACTGGATAAGGCTTATAGTAAACACCAGTCCTCTTCCCACCCCTCCCCACCCCTCCTGGGCCCTAGCCCTTCTCTCCAGAGCGGGCACGGAGACTTCTCCCTGAACTGAAGCGACTCCGTGGAGCCAACGGCACCCGTGCCCTCGTGGCCTCGTTTGCAGAGGCCTGTCTCCGGCGTTCTCCACCCTCCTCTCTGATCTGACGCTTGCTGTTGGAGGCAGTCCTGTGGCCTGGGGACTTCTCCCACCACCAGCTTCCCAGGGGTCCCTTTACTGTGTTGGCTCCCTGTTTGCGGGATCTCGTGTCTCAATAAAACCAAATCCAAAACAAAGCCAACACAGGCCGAAGATATTGTGTCCCATTTTTTTTGCTTCAGTTTCAGACATCATCCAGGAGGTTCCTACTAAGACATGCCAGGAGCGACCCTCACACTTCCGTATCCCCAGTTTCCCTCCTGGGAAGTCCATGTATTCCAGGCCCTTGGCGTGTCATCTCTGTGCCCCCTGTCTCCCTTGTAGTTTCCTTTGTGGTGTGTTTTGGGGAGCACTGCTTCATGCACCCTCCCTGGGTGGTAGGTTGCCAGCTTCAGCTGGTGTGGGGTTGCTGCATCCAGTGAGGGACAGAGGGACGCTACTCTTAGTTCTGGGCTGTGGCAACACATGTCCCCCCATGGCTGGGCCCTTGTCTCTGTCAGCAGGCCAACCCAACCCCATACCTGGCTCACTCTAGGCAGTGGTGGGAGCAGACAGGTCTCCCTGCCTCTGTGCCCAAGATGCCTGGTTGTGTGCTGAGCGTCCTTTACAGGGGTGGCCCTGGTAATGTGCAAGGACCGGTCCAAGGTCTGCCAGGCTGGCACAGGAGCTCTGCTGCTAACTGGCTGGGTCTGGTGAGCTACAGAGATACGTGGGGCTCAGGACGGTGGCCCTCACTGCGTGGGTGTGTTACGGACCCGGATTGTGGCATGGAGAACACCGCACGACACTGCTCGCCTCCTTGAACCATGCGGGGGCTGTCTGAGTGCTTTATGCCTCAGAGGTTCCCTGTGACGAAGGGCTGGTGAGGGCGTCTGCCAGCTGCTCCACAGGGTAGACAGGACCAAGGCTCAGGGGAAACAGCTGCTCTTTGGCTTAAGCTGAGTGTCTCGGTCCGGCACCACTGTGTCTGTGTGGCAGGGCCGTCCTGCCCTCTCTCGGACCCACAAGCCACTGGACATAGTGGAGCCACGGCTCTCCAGGTCTCTAGGCTGATCCTCCCCAGCCTCGCTGGCGTTTGACTCCAGGGGAGGAACAGTGGCTGGCACCCTGGGCGCGGCTGGGCTTCTCTCGGACCACCATGGGCACCTCTTATCAGTGATTCCCGAGCAGAGGAGGGTGGGGCGGCCTCACCAGGAACCTCGTGCTAGACAGCGCCTGCCCAGAGACTTGCCTCCGTCCCTCAACTGGAGCAGGGCCAGGGTGGCGTCACCATGCAGGGCCAGGGTGCCACAGACCTGAGGCTGATGACCACTGAGCCTCTCCTCGGACCCCTGCTCGCCCAGGGCCGCTCCTGCTGGCCCCGCCCCATCCTCCTTAGAGTAGCCTCGTTGGGGAGTGTGACTCCATGAGAAGGTCAGTGACCCCTGCCCTCCCCGGGAAGTCCCAGACTTGGCCACCACCCTCTTCCCCTTTCCTGGTTGTCTACCCCAAAGCAGACCAGAAAGAGGCCCTGGGGCTTCAGCCGCGGGGGGGCAAGTTCCGGCCTTCTCCCCCCTCAGGCCTTCACATGCTGCCAAAACAGCGTGGTCCTGAAAACAACTGGCTGGTGCGGGGATTCGTATTTGCTGGGTGGTGGCCTCACACACAGCTCACGGCCGTGCTAGCAGGGCTGTGACGTGGTGGCTCGCCAGCATCCTGCAGCCATTACCTGGGTCCCCTCTTGGCCAAACTCGTGAAGATGTGACATCAGCTGCTTCCTTGCGCAGAGGCTCAAGCATCGTTGTAGATGATATCGGGAGACAGCTCTTTGCAACGAGGTCATCAGTAACCACTGGTAGCAGCAGTCCAACACGGGTGGTCTGGGCCACCTGTCCTCGGCTGTGACCTTTTTGTCTCCTGGTTTGCTGCCATTCAGAGGCTGGGGGTACAATTTTAAAATCATGCAAATTGAAAGTGTCAGTGGCAGCACGTGTCTGGGTGGGAGTGGCTGGCAGGGGGTGGGGGTAGGCTTGCACATGGTCACTAGCCTGGGTGCCAGGTCGTGCCAGGGGAACCACACCACCTCACCCACGAGGGGCTCTCAGACATGAGAGGCTGCCCAAGCTTCGACTCTTCAAGCAGTGGGCCATAAGACCCTCGTCCGCTGGGCTGAGCCTTGGGCGTGGGTTCCCCACCCACTGTCTTGCATACCTGGCCTCTCTCTGTTGGTGACCTGGCCACCATGGGTGTCTCCCTGGCAGGTCCCCCCCGAGGTGCTGAGGCCTTCCCCACTTGGGGGACTTTGTGGAAAATGGCTTCTCCTCTTCGTCTTCCCTCCCTCAGGGAGTCCCCCTGACCCCAGCCTGGTTGCCTGCCCCCTTCCACCCCCAGATGGTTCATCACAGTCCCAGGAGCTGTCCCTTCTCAGCTCCTAACACTGACCCAGCTCCTTTCTGTGGCTGACTCCCCCCTGGGTCCCCCTCCCAGCCCAGTGGCAGTGCCCAACAAGCAGGTGGTGGAGTGGGTGGTCTAGCTCTGCAGCCCAACAGTCCCTGGGCACCACCCTTACCGTTGCCTCCTCTGGAGACAGCAGGCAGCCATCGTGGGCAGGGCCCAGCACATGTGGCAGACCACCCAGAGCCTGCCCAGCAGGGGGCACTCTGGCCAGCAAGCCCTGGGGAGCCAGTGGGCAGTAGATGCCCTAGGGGACCCCTGCAAGGCCAGTGTCCTATGGTGTAGGACAGTGACGCTGATGAAAATGCAAGGGACAGAAGCTGTCTGGGTGCTTGGCTGATGCTTCTAATCTTTTCCGGTTCTGGGACAATGGAAGGAAGATGGCAGTCTAGCATTTCCATGGAATTTGGAACTCTGGTTCTCATGGCTCCCACAGGGCGAGTTTGGTGCCAGCACCCAAGGTGTGATGAAGTGAAGTGAGTGGCAGTGCTGGGTGAGGGCACGGTAGAGGCCACCCTGCCCACCCCCTGCTCCTGGCTGTGACTCTGCCATGGTGTTCACATGTTGGCTTCTTTGTTCTGCTTTTTGACATCACTTTATCTTGCAACAACTACTGACCTTAAAATTCTCTCTGACCCCCCAGCTCTCAGGGAGTCTGCCTCCTGCAACTAAGCCCATGGGGTATAGGAGGTCTTCTGGTAACACTGCTATCTGTAGCGAGGCTCACCAAAGCCACACCCACAACACTGACATGCCCTTGGCCAGGAATGGTGCCAGACGGGACGGTAGCTAACTCCTGGCAAAGTGATGGCGGGACCCTAGTTGTGTTCGAGTTCGTCGGTGGAGAGCAAGACTCAGGATGTTCCTGTGTTTTGTAGGAAAAAACAATGGCTAAAAACATATGTTTATCTGAGAAGCCTTACACTTGTGACTACATGATTGAAGAGGAAAATGCTGATGAGTTCATATGGCACTGTCAGCATGGGTCACCTGGGGCAGGTGGGAAGAGCTAATGGATAGAGGGGAGCACAGTCAGGTTGGAGGGAAGACAGGAGCAGGAAGGAGAAAGCTGCCCTTCAAAACACAGTTTGCTGTGAACGGCGATGCTGACTACAGACTTCAGTCAACAACAACAGCAACACCCAGTGCCATGGAGTAGATTCTGACTCACAGTGACCCCACTGGGTTTCTGAGGCTGTAAATCTTTATGGAAGTAGATTGCTCCATCTTCCTTCTGGGCAGCAGCTGGTGGATTTGAACCACTGACCTTCTGGTTAGCAGCCAAATGCCTTATCCACTATGGCAGCTCTAGGGGCACAGTGCCTAAGGCATTTCACTGCTAACCACAAGGTCAGTGGTTCAAACCCACCAGCCACTTCGTGGACGGGAGATGGGTCAATCTACTTCCATAAAGAATTCACTCTACAGCAGCAAGTCCTTGGACTTCATTTGGTAATAATTTATTGCTATTGGTTTATCAGTTGCAACAAATATATCACAGGAATGCAAAATTGCAACAGGGGTTAATAATAATTAGGAATAGGTGTCGATGCAAGGGGGGGGGGTACATGGAAACTGCCAGTACTTCCCGTGTGAGTGTGCTGTAAGCCTGAAACTGCTCCAGAAAATAAGGTCTATTTAACACACACACACACACACACACACTTATGCAATTTAAATTACACTTCTGTGGCTATATACAGAAAAACACGTACAAGGTGATGTTGCCTTTACGTGTGATGTCCCTATGGAGGGCAGGTGGAGCTGTGTGAATAGAGCTGTGGCCAGCCACCTCACTGAGAAGTCTGGCTCGGCCACCCGCTCCTGCCTGGAGTGCCTGGTCTCCAGTGCCCCAGCTGCTCCTTGGCGATGTGTCCCTAGGCTGTTGGCAGCAACCACAGGACTTTCCATCACATCAGGGTCTCTAACTGGACATGTATCTGCATTGCTACCTCCCCTGCCCGAGGAGCCAGATACGAGCTGGCTACTGACTGAGGGCACCCAAAGGGCTGGCAAACGGTGTCATGGACGTGGACACTGCCATGACTGCGGGGGAGGGCACAGAAGTGTTGTAGGTCTTGCACAAGACCATGGTGGCAGAGGGTGGAACTCTGCTTTGGACCCAGTCCAGCTCCCTGGCCACACCACACGCTGCTCTCAGGAAACGCGTGATGCGGAGAGGCGGGACTCACAGACAGGAAGTTGGCTTTTCTTCTGGTGCTTAAATGAACACTTAAGACATAATAAGCTGCACAGCATAAAACAAAGCGTCTCCCACTGCCTAGTAATTAAATGCTTAAACATTTAAATTATCCATATCTTATGCTTATCAAATTGCCACTAGCCTAGAGGCTATAAAAATATGCCTCTCAAGTTTCCCAGATGTTTCAGAGCTTTGCGATGGTAAATTTCTAGTTGTCAATTAAACTGATCTCACAACGGAACGGCGTGACAACAGCAAACATTAACTCCAGAATGCAACAAAACTGCTGGGGTCAAGATTCCCATTATTAAGAAAGTAAATCTCCTTCTAGGATAGAGACATAAATACCAGGCTTTGGCTGGAAAAACGATGTGGAAAGATAGCCTCCAGAGATTGTCTGTCAAGCATCCTTGAAGAAACAAATCTTGGTGTGTTGATTGCAACAAACGTTCTCCAAAGTGAACGGCAGCTGAGGCTCGTCGGCTTGGCCGATGCCGCACGCGTCCCCCTTCCCCGGGCTGAATGTGGAGCAGGCTGAGCTCGTCAGTGCAAAGCTGGTAGCTTCCACAGAGCAGGAGGCTGAGAGGGAGCAGAGAGCCTGAGCAATGCACTGACGAGGCCTCCTTGTCCCCCAGCAGCCTGTCAACTAATGGAATGCGCAGCAGCCTCCCACTGAAATGGTTAAGCGGGGCCACTCAGCTACCTGTCTCCAGCAGGTTGGGCAGAGGGACGGTTCCACCTGTGCCGTTCTGTTGGGACAGGAAGGTAGGGAACCATGGGTGTGTTGGCGTACATTCAGAAGGCTCTCCTCATTAGCACGGACAACAAAGCACGGGGGGCAGGGTTTCTTCTGCGGTTTGCTCTCTCCCCTCCAAAACTTTGACTCTCTCACGTGCAGCAGAAAAATAAAACAAGTCTGCTGTCACATGCAGAGTTCCTGCTCCTGCTGCTGCATACATAGCAAAGTAGCCCAGAGCTCAGCAGCCATTTTAGCAAGCTCACTGACTCTGAAGTTCAGCAATTCAGAGAGCAGTGCACATGGCTGTCTCTCCTGCAGGATGGCTGGGGCCTCAGCTGAAAGACTTGCAGGCTGATGTGATTTGAAGTCTACAGGCAGGAACTGCCCGGAGGCTCATTCACACACATGTCTGGGGTCTGGACTGGGATGATCTGAAAGCTAGGACTGCTGATTAGGGTCTGCACCTGGCCTCTCCATGGGGCCTGGCTTCCTTACAGCAGGGCTCCCTTACATCGTGGCTCCCTCACAAAATGGCTTCCTGACAAAATGGCTTCTATATAGAACGACTTCCTCACAAAAACGACTTCTTCAAAGCATGGTGGCCTTGAGGTAGCCAGACTGCTTACCTGTAGCTCAAGGCTGCAAGCATGCATGTTCCTGTGAGCAAGGGGGGAGCTACGTTGTCTTTTATGAACCAGCCTCAGAAGCCAGACATCTTGACTTCTAGCTTCTGTAACTTGCACATGGATCTCCTGTGACCAACCCCAACTTGGAACTACACAGAGAAGAGGATTCTGGAAAGGGTAGTCCCAGTTACGTAGTCTAAAGCCACCACAGACAGTGAAGTCCACCTGATGATGGGGGCCAGCTCTCACATTTCCTCTTGCTAACACGGGCGTTTTCTTCTCTGAAGCGTGAGGTTTAATAAGTGGATGCCATGTGCTGCCATGAGGTTTATGAAAGATGTGGACTTGGGAGTCGAGACACCAGTGTTGATCCTGCTTCTGCTGCCTGATGAGAGCCTCATCACCTCTCTGGGCTTCGGGGAACTCATCCGTGACTTGGAGAACAGTAACTTTGCAGAGGGTTCTATGAGAACACTCACTGGTCTCTCATTTACTGTGTACTCTAGAAATGGTGGCTGTTAAATGTGGGAAGTCTACACTGCAAAGCCATGTTTTAAAATTTTATGTTATTGTTTTAGTTTGTATCAATAGACTTTTATTTTTTAGAGCGGTCAACAGCCCTGTGCTGTGGGGCATGTGGGCGCTGAGATCACCACAGGAAGGGGCTTTTGCTCTGCATTCAGTCACCCTCATTGTGAAGGTCAAGCTGTTTACCTGCCTGGGACAGCCCCACACACCTGTGGGCACCCAGATTGGGTGTGTGTGTGCAGGTGTGTATGTGTGTATCTATGTGTCCATGCATGTGCATGCGTGTGTATGTATATATGTGTATTGATGTGTCCATGCATGTGTGTATATGTGTGTCCATGCATGTGTGTGTGCATGTGTATATGTGTCCATGCATGTGTGTATGTGTGTATGTGTGAGTCCATGCATGTGTGTGCATGTGTGTATGTGTGTGCACACACATGTGTGCATGGATTGCAGGAAGCTGAACATCCTGTTGATATCTGGTGGTCCGGGCAGAGGGAAGGTGGTCTGAGCCTGGCTTCCCCCTCAGCCAGCTGGCTTCATAGACATCTCGGAGTGAGCCAGAGCAAATCTTGACTTAGGGCCCTGCCTGCTGCCGATCATCCCCGTGCCATCAGGCCACAGTGGGCATGGGACTTGGCCATCCAGAGATCATGGAGTGGTGGAGAGCTGTGTGTGCTTGGCAGAGGAAGCAGGCCTTTGGGTTTGGGAGAGTTATGAGGTTGGGAGGCTGTTACCTTCCTACAGAGGAAGTCTGTCTTACCACCTGGCCTACCTGACGCAGCTTATCAAACGTCCTAAAACCAGCTCCTCAGAGGACAGGCTGAGGAAGACAGTGCCATTTTGGACATTTGAGTGAGTCTGCTCACGCCTGTCTGCTTGGCTCCAGGGCCGCGTGTGTGACTTGCTGGGAACTTCCCCCTTTATGAGGCCAGAGAAGCTCTGTGGGCAGCACAGATGCCCCCAGAAATGGGGCTGCAGGCAGAGAAGCTGCATCTGGGAGGGTATCAGCAGACCACGTGGCTGCCCTGGTGGCCCGCAGAGAGCGGTTTCTCTCAAAAGAGCAAGAAAACGCATCATTGTCTGTGTGCTTATCTGCCATTCCTACATAATTTTTGGCAAAGTATCTTCAAACCAGGAAGCTCTGGTAGCCTAGTGCCCAAGGCACTTGACTGCTAAGCAGAAGGCTGGCGGTTCAAACCCACCAGCCACTTCTCAGAAGAAAGGTTGGGCAATCAACTTCTGTAGTGATACTGCCTTGGAAACCCAAGGAGGGGTCGCTATGGGTCAGGTCCGACTCGATGGCAAATAACAACAACAACATCTTCAAACCTGTGACCATTTTACAAAACTGGCTTGTTTAATAAGGCAATTGATTGCTACCCAGAAGGTCAGAGGTTCAAACCCACCAGCTGCTCTGTGGAAGGAAGATAGGATGATCTACTTCTGTAAAGATTTACAACCTCAGAAACCCAATGGGGGTCATTATCAGTTGGATTTGACTCAATGGCAGTGGGTTAGTTTGTTTTTTGGGGCTTTTTAAATGACTTCTTACTGAGTTAGGGGGTTATTTATTCAAATTTGAACATTTTATTACTTTTTAGGTGAAAGATGACACTGCAAATTAGTTTCCCATTCAACAGTTTATACATAGGTTGTTCTGTGACATTGGTTGCTGTTCCTGAAATGTGGCGGCAGTCTCTCCAGTTCCACCCACACTTCCTCATTCCACCCCCTGGTTTCCTTGCCCATTCTTGCCTCCTCATCTTTGCCTTTGGGCAAATGTTGCTCTTATAGTCCTTTTTTAAAAAAAATTTTTAAATGCATTTTATTGAAATATAATTTATGTACAGTGAAATACACAAAACTAAAGGGACATGGGTCAATGCATTTTTTGTTTTTCTTTGCAGTGTTCCCTCCCCTTGCCTCCCACCCCTGGCAACCAACAAAGAACATTTCCCTTCATATGTCGACCTTTCCTTGACCCTCCACAACAACAAACTAATACTGTATTTGTCCTTCTGTGACTGACTTATTTCAGTCAGCATAGTGTCTTCCAAGTTCATCCATATTATGTGGTGTTTTGCAGACTCTACATTGTTCTTTAGTGCTACATAGCATTCCATTGTGTGTATGTACCATAGTTTGGTCATCTACTCTTCTGCTGATGGGCACGTAGGTTGTTTAGATCTTTTTGCTATTGTAAATAGTGCTGCAATGAACATGAGTGTGCATATATCTGTTCCTGTCCTGGCTCTCACTTCTCTAGGATATATACCTAGTAATGGGATTGCTGGGTCAAATGGTATCTCCAATTTCAGCTTTCTAAGGAATCATCATACTGCTTTCCATAGTGGCTGTATCCCTTCACAGTCCCACTAGCAGTGTATGAGAGTCTCAATCTCTGCACATCCCTGCTAGCATTTATTATTTTCTGTCTCATTGAACCTTGCCATCAGTGTTGGAAGAGAATTTTTCCTTGTGTAATGAAAGATGAGAATATATCCATTCAGGAATTCCAGAGAACCCCAAACAGGATAGACCCCAAAAGTAAATCACTAAGACATATCATCATCAAACTCGAGACAGTATCTTGCTGTTGTTTTGATTTGCATCTCTGATGGCCAATGAGTGTGAGCATCACTTCATGTATTACCTGCCACCTGCATATCTTCGGTGTCTATTCAGGTGAAGTGTCTGTTCATGTCTTCTGCCCATTTTTCAATTGGATTGTTAGTTCCTTTGCTGCTGAGGTGTTGGAGTTTTCTATAAATCATAGAGACAAGTCCCTTGCCAGATATGTAATTATCGGCAAACATGAATTTGTTGCTGTCATTTTTGTTGTGCTTTTTTGTGGTGTCGATTTCTTTGTTCCGTATAATTTTCTATGCTGAGCTCATTTTGTTTATGGATTGTGTTATCACTTTCTTTGTTGCTATTGTTTTAATATTTGCTAAATATTTGTGCTGGTCCTCTTTTTATTTTGATGTGAAGGTTTATCATTTTTCTTTGAGGTTACCCTGTTATTTATAGTTTTCTTCCCAAGTTTAGAACAGGACGTTCTATCTTGTAGTTATCTTGACATCCCTACCATCTAGAAGTTCTGTAACGACACAATTTTTCCCCTCTTTTTGGTTTGTAGATGTCCTCATTTGTCAATTGATGTCTCTGGTTCCTTGTTTACAATCTTGTAGCTTATTTACTTTGGATACTTCCATAGCTGGGTTGGTTTCTGGGTTATGTCATCATGTGTGTTAATGGTCAGTTGTTGTTTGCTGTTGTTGTTTCTCTGTCCAAAGGACTCCCTTTAGCATCTCTTGTAAGATTAGTCTGATTTTAACAAATTCCCTTATTTTCTGCTTATCTGGAAATGTCCTAATTTCACCATCATATTTGAAGGACAATTTTGCTGGGTACATAATTCTTGGTTGGAAATTTTTCTCTTTCAGAGGTAAAAAAAA